>NC_052054.1:101522403-101822403 GCF_903992535.2 Arvicola amphibius | reverse complement strand
TGGGCCAGGCATGCAGAGCCTGTGGCATAGCCATGATGCTCACCTCCCCTGCTGCAGCTGTGTGTGAGAGCAGGAGCAGGGCACAGCTGGGCTGAGAGGCTCGCACCTGGTCCATGACTCATCCAGAAGGGGATGGGCCAAACCTGGTATAACCCCTGGTACGCTGTAGCAGGTAGAAACGGTGGTGAAGCTGGGCGTACCCCTGAGAAGAGAACCTCAAATGTGTGTGAGACCTGTGCATGGGACCGAGGCATGGTCACCACCCACAGACTATAGTTTTCTCCATGAGACTGCACCTGCAGATAATGGCTGGCAAAGGGTGGCATCTGTCTGCAGGCAGGGCTCCATCTGCCTGCCCAGATGCCTACCAGCTTGTCTGAGAACTCTGGAATAGCAGTTATGGAGTGGCCCAGATCTACTGTCGGTAACCATACAGCAGTAATGGAGACTCCTACTCTGGTCTTGTTCTGTCCTCAAGGTCATGAGAAGGTCTGCCTCTGGCCAGTCTATGCAGTGATGATGGCGTGGGAGGCAAAGCTAATGACAACCTTACTTCCCTGTGCTGTTCTGCGGGCCCAGTGGGCTCTGCTGCTAGAGTCAGGTTGGATCTCTTGCTGCCTGTGCTATCCAGCCCAGATGCTCTTCCTGGAATGAAGGGAATTCCCTCAGTTTCCAGGGATGCTGCTACAACTGAAGAACCAAAATGGATTAAAACAACAACAAAAACAAGAATGTGTGTGCCTGTTCGTGTGTGCATGAGCCTGTTTGTGTGTGCACGAGCCTGTCCGTGTGTGCATGAGCCTGTTCATGTGGGCACGAGCCTGTTCATGTGTGCATGAGCATGTTCATGTACACACGAGCCTGTTCATGTGTGCACTGCCTATCCGTGTGTGCATGAGTCTGTCCGTGTGTGCATGAGCCTGTCCATGTGTGCATGAGCCTGTTCATATGCCTGTTGAGGCCAGAGGGTAAACTTGACTGTCAATCTTTAGGTGCCGTCTATCTTGCTACGGTGATATGGTAGGGTCTTTCATTGGCCTGGAGCTTGGCAATTAGATAAGAAAATTAACCAGTGATCCCGAGACTGTCTGTCTCTGACCCCCAGCTCTGGGATTACAAGAGCACACCACCATACCCAGCCTTCCAAATGTGGGTTCAGCGGAAGAATTCTGACCCCAAGCTTTCAAGGCAGGTTCTTCGTGGACTGATCCGTCATCTCACATGGAGCCAACAACCTTCTTCGGCTCTGGACAGGATGAGCAGGTGGATCTGAGTCTGCCCAAGATGGACAGACTTGACCTTAATCCCAGGACAGGCTGCGGACTGGGCATGTAGTATTTTGGACCTGGGTTTTCTCGTTTGTGAAATGGGGACATTTACCCTCCGTGGGGCTGTTGCTAGAGCTCTCGAATAGATTCTTGGTTCGTGTGTACTGTTGTCCTTCTCGTGACTGATAACAGCTGTGCACCATGCCATGAGCCATCATCCTCAGCTATCCTGATGGGCAGGCGCAGGTCTGCTCCCACCTCTTCCCTAGGCACACACGGCACACAGGGAGTGTCTGCCTTGCTTCTTAGTTTCTGGCACCAAACCTCCAACCTGGGTGCCAACTCTTGTTACAAAGCTATATCTCTTTTTTTTTCTTGAAGAGTTCTTCTCTTCGGATGCCCTGCCTCAGTTTCCCTGCCTCCCTTAGCACTGATGGAAACATATATCTTGCATCCATCTGAGGGCAGAGGCGATACTATTGGATGATATGATGTCTCCCTACTTCTGTGTCAGCCTCTTGAAACTCAGGGCTCCTTCCACATGCCAGCTCTAGACAAGACACTGATTTCTCATGCCACCGGCCCTGCATCCTTCTTCCTCAGTCACTTTAAGGCCCCAAGTAATAGGAAGGAAAACAAACTCTAGGCACTTCTGTAAACATCCAGCAAGTGCTTGCCTGTGATACCCAGAGGGTAGGACGGGTACCAGGAGGGATCCTGGGTAGCTTGCATGATAAGGGTACTTGCTTCAACCTTTGTCTGTGGAAAGTAGACCCAGGAAGCAGCAGGCTCATGCACTCACTGACATCAGCGTGCAAGCAGGTAGCAAACTGTCTCTTCGTCACTTGTCCCTTTTCTGATGCAGCAGGAGAGCCTCTGCGATGCCAAGTGGAGGATTTACCATGGCAAAATGTGCCTTGGGCTGCTGAGAATGGTGGCCGCTCATCTCCAGTGTCAGCCAGCTCTGACTCATCCTGCAGCCTAGTCCTCCCAAGACCTGGTTCTGCTGGGCTCTCTATTTCCTTAGTTGTTTAATCTTGCAGTTGGCACCTTTGAAGAATGGCCCTAGTGGACCTCACTGGCTAGTAGCTCTACCCTGGCCCAGGGAGGTCAACAGCACAGGGTTGGGGTTAGAGGGGTCCCCATCTCCCATCCTGCTGCTGGTCCTACTCCTGACTGCTTAGGCCTTGCAGTCTTCCTTCACATCTGCAGATTTGCAGCTGAAACCTGGTCCAGCCCTCTCCTAACACACAGGCCCATGCAATCCTGCAGCTCTCTGCCTGGGTCTGCTGACGCAATTCAGAGTTTTGACCCTTGTCTACCACAGACCCTGGCGTTCCTCAGGGCAGAATGAAGAGTGTCTTTTAGAATG
Organism: Arvicola amphibius; assembly: GCF_903992535.2. Classification (NCBI taxonomy): domain Eukaryota; kingdom Metazoa; phylum Chordata; class Mammalia; order Rodentia; family Cricetidae; genus Arvicola; species Arvicola amphibius. The sequence goes on along the minus strand of NC_052054.1, from coordinate 101,819,763 downwards.
TAAATTCGCATTGTGAGCCCCTGAAAGGAGATGTAGAAGTGGGGGAGGACCTCCCTGCCAGGTCAAAGGCCCAGGACTTGCCAGGGTGTCCTTGGGATTTGTGTACAAAGGCCACAGGAGGGGACAGGCACCAGGGACAGAGAAAGGACTGTCATTTATCTGCAGCTCATTAATTGGCTGGGGAAATTTTGAGAAAAGTGGCGAAGGTGGAGCAGAGGGACCTGTCAGCAAGCCCCTCTGAGATGTGTTTCCTCCCAGCCTCCCTCCCTCTCTCTGATTTTTTTTTCCTGATCACAGGGAGTGGGGGGATGGTCAGGGGACGTTTTATGTGGAAAACAGTAAGCAGGAGCTTTAGCTGATAGCTAGAAACTCTGAATGAAATGAGCGCACACAGGGGTAGTGCTGGTAGTCACATGAGCAGTATATTCGTTTACCTAGGTGTGTTTGCAGGGATGCCGTTAGCAACAGAATGGAGTTAACACACAGCAGGCAGCCACCAAAGGAACACAGTCAGGGGTGGCCACCAGAGTTAGGACTCATAGGTCACCACAAAGTTCAGGAGACCCAGGCTGGCCATATCTAAAGGAAACACTGGTGAGTTTTGGCGTGTTTATACTTAATATCATTTAAAAGAAACTATAATTTTGCTTCTGGAAGCAATGACAGAGAGGCTGAGAAAGTACAGCCAGAAAGAGGGTGCCAGGGGACCCAGGCTGAGCTGGTGGTGATTGGAACAAGCACAGTGAGTGTTTTAGAGATGAGACAGAGACGAGCCTAGCTGGAACTCAGGAAGGGCACTCCTCATGCTGTGGAAGGGGCCAGGAACACATCTGCCTGCCTGCCTGCCCACAGCATCACTGGTACACAAAGGTTCCGGCCCGGAGGGGTACACAGCTAGGTGCCTGCAGTAGCAGCTCAGAACAATCATTTGGGCTTGTGGGGCCCAAGGGCTGCCTGGCTGGCATCTGATGCAGGAAAGGGATCCGGAAGATAAAGCCTTCAAGAGACAAAGTGGTGGTTTTTTTTTTTTTTTTTTTTTTTTTTTTTGGGTGTTCATGGATCCACCCCACCTGTTAAGTAAGCATCAGGGGACATTTGTCTTGCATTGTTATTCCGCCAGCCTCTCCAAGTGTGGCTTTGTTCAGAACCTGCTTCACACCCGCAACTGTGTCACAGTTATTTAGGGTCCCAGACAGCAAGTCACAGATACAGCCCCGCAGGGAGTCCCACAGCCTTAGGGGTGCCCCACCTTCATGGGACTCCACCTCTCTCTGTTCTGGAAAACAAGTAGTCCCTGATGTTGAGGGTTATTGCTCCTTTATACATGTCACACGAATAACTGTAGCAGGAAGCATGGTTCAGTTAGGGCCGATAGATCTGAACAGGTCCTGAGTGGACCCTTGAGGGTGATGAGTACTGAGTAGGAAGGGTCAAGGCAGCAGGGACAAAAAGGTGCATAGACTTAAGAGGGCCAGTCAGTGGGAGACAGATGAAGTCTGGAGGTGGGATCCCTCAGGCAGTGGCTGCCAATTCTGAGGGATCTGGGTGCATCTCAGCGATGGATTGCTTACCCAGCATATGTGAGGCCTTGGGTTCTGTTCCCAAGATATCCACATCAGGAACTCAAAAGACAGTAACAAGAAAGGAGGCACAAGGAACTAACGAGCAAAAGGACTGGAAAGAAAGAGGGAATCCCAGATGCAGAGCAGACAAGCCCCAAGGCTGAGACACACGCGGAAGACTCATCCAGGAATAAGGTACAGCCGGTATCTAGAAGGCAGGGCTCCTAGGATGGCAGGGACCATCTTAAAGAACTGGGCAAGAATCTTAGATGAGACACCTCTCTGCAGGGAAACTGGGGCTACCTGACCTCTGAAACCTGGCACTGGAGGAGTCCCATGCGCAGTGGAAGCCCACAGGGCAACTGTGCCCAGCACGGAGGCAAGACTTCTTTCCCACAACCATCCCTGGCACCTTCTCCTGACCTGCATAAGAACACCATTCTCCGCTGGCACAGTGAGACTGCTCCATGACCCCCATCTTGTCCATAGGACCAACCTGAGACACAAAGGCTTTTGTAGCCAGGTTGCAGTGAGATCTTAGACATCCTGAGAGTGTTTCATAGAATGACAACTTTGGAAATGATATCCTGCATTGCCAAAACCCTCCACCCCCTCCACTGAAGGCCCGAATCCCAAAGCCTCGCACCTCAATCAAACAGTTACCAAGCTTGTGGTGGGGTGTCATATTTATAGGCTGCATCCCTCTGGATGGTTGAGAAGTGGCTCTTGGAACTGAGCCAGCTTCCTGGGCCAGATGTGGTCCTGAACACACACACCAGCTTTGTCCCCCAGCAGCCCTTCTGACCTATCAACGTTTTCACTCAGCTTCTTCCCCAGTCCCCCTATACCCTACCAACTGTACGCACTTTCCAACTTTGTTGTTATTTAGACGCTTCTGGGGACCGAAGAGCATGGGCAGGTCTCACTGACAGAGGCCAGGCATGCTCAGGTGTGATGAAGACCCTCAAAACCCCACTCCAGTTCTAACAGAAGGGGTTAGGTCATCTTCTGGCATGTCACTCAGGGCTTTCATTGCCTCTTTGACCCCAGTAGTTGACCTATAAGGGGGTGATTCCTTGTGTGACTGTCTATACCATAAATGAGGCTTCATAAGCTCTTTCCATACCTGGCAACAGAGCCCCCCATCAACTGCCTGCAGCCCCTATTCCAGTCTGAGAGGAGAAAGAGACTTGAGAGAAGAAGTAAGTTTTCCAGAATGGACTTGACTGTGACAAAATACTTGACAGGAATGGTGTGAAGGGCAGCATGATTGATTGATTGATTGATTGATTTATATTTCCTTGAGGGGAAAAAAGACACTAGAAGCATAGAGACACTGGTGTCATTGGCCAATGAACTTGAACTCAATGAATGTAGATGCTGTATGGTACCTGTTTTAAAAAGATACAGTCAGGGACTAACCATCATGGCCAACCTGGGAACTTGCAGTGGATTCTACAGACAGTTACAGAGGCGTGGAGGCACCAAGAGAGACTGAAAATTGAAGGTGAATGGTGAGCAACTTTGCTTGCCCTGTCCTCACACCTGGAGATGATCACTTTCATTACTGTGTGTACGAAGGTCCTTTTTCTCTTGGGTAGCCACGGTAGAGAAGGTTGGAAACTCACTTCAGGTGTGATACAGTGAAGCTGAGCTAATTCCCACGAAGAGCCCAGAGCTTGCTCTTCGCAGACGTTAGCTGGTTCTCCCCTGGCTTTACTGAGCTTTTGTTGACTAAGGGGTTGCTCGGTTTGGTTTATGGTTCAGGAGCTCCAACACACGCCGACAGGGAGGGTGTGACAGAAAGCAGCTCCAATCATGGTGGACCTGAAGGAGGGAACAAGAATGCCTACACCTCCTCCTCTTTCGCCTTTTATCACGTCCCCGCCCCTATGAATGGTGTCACACATGTTCGAGTTTTCATATGCCCAGGTGTTCTTTATCAGTCTCCTAAGCAAGCCTCAATCCAGTAAGTGCAACATCAAGACTAACTATCAGGAACAGAGGTGATGGGATCATGACACCATTGGGGTCCCTGTCCTGTTCTTCCTGAGGCCAGCTAAGGGAATACTTTGTATCCACTGGCTTCTACATGGCATCATCGCTAAGCTCCTTGAAGAGACAGATTTCGGGGCAGGATAGGGAAAGCAGAAGATGGGAACGGACCAACTCTTTAGTTGGACAACAATTAACTATCCAAAGAATGATGGGAATATATTAAAAAGATAGAAGCCAGCACCTCTTTGCTGAGGGAATACAGAGATAGGAAGCAAAATAAATATAGAGAGTAGTGTATTATAATTCAACACATAAAGCAGGAAACCACAAGCTGGGGGTGTGCCTTTAATCCCAACACTTGGGAGGCAGAGGCGGGTGGATCTCTGTGAGTTCGAGGTCTACAGAGTAAGTTCCAGGATGGCCAGCACTGTTACACAGAGAAACCCTATCTCTAAAAACCAAAAGCAAAACAGAAAACAGAAACAAACAAACAGCAAAAAAACCTTCAGAAAGCCACATGTCAATAAATGAATAAATTGAACATTTGAGAAAGATTGAGATATTTCAAGTGTAGTTAAGGAAAAAGAGACAAGGTGAGGAAACTCCTTAAAAGATCAAAGAAAAGAGCATCCAAGTGAGAACAAGTTGACATTGTTCACGCTTGTTGGACTAGCAGGAAAAGTAAGTTCCAGGACAGGCTCCAAAGCTACAGAGAAACTGTCTTGAAAAACCAAACCAAACCAAACACCCCAGTATGGGAACTGGAGCGATGGCTCAGAGGTTAAGGACACTTGCTGCTCTTCCAGAGGTCCTGAGTTCAGCTCCTAACACCAATGTCAAGCAGTCCTCGCCTTCTTCTGGCCTCTGCAGGCACTTCTCACTATGCACGTGCAAGCACACACATGTGCACACTTTAAACAAAACGACAACCAAAACCCTCCCAAACTCCAGTGGGGCTTGGTAGCTTGAGGTGGCAGGTGCTGTCATTTGCTGCTGCCGCTGGTGACCAAACCATGAGGACATCCCTGCTGGTGAGAAACAGCATGTCAGAATGGAAAGGCAGCGGGCTGCCATGCCATGACAAATGTCCTTTCTTCTTTACTAGAAACGTTTCTGTAGGTTTGTGGTGGCTTTGAGATGAAAAGGAAGACCGAAAAGAAAAGGGAAGCTATGTCCCCCTGACTCCGTTTACCTCTGTGTTGACGCGGGGGAATGTCAAACATAAGTAAAACGAGAAACATTTAGTTCTACCAGCATGTAGCTCAAATCCCTGAAGGATCAGCTAATGCACATGTTCTTGGCTGGACTTCAGAGTTTAGGTATTTTTAAGCTGAATTGCTTTAACTGTTTTGAAGTGAATATCTATCCATTGTAGTTTTAAGGGTTTGAAATTGCAAGGCTTTAGAAGGTTGTCCAAATTGGGAAAATGAGCCTCAGATCTGACCCAAGGCATTCGGTATCTCATTAGGCTTTCTGAGCTTTGATACTTTCTCAGGGTGGAAGTTTCCGGCCTCTTTGAGAACAGGAGACTGTGTCAATCTTCACATTGCGGAGGGAGCAGGGAAAAGGGTGCTTCGTGCCAAAGGCTCAAGAACTCGGCCCCTCTGTCTGCTTAAAGACAGCTGGGCATGAAAACTTCCAAATGTAAGAGGCAATAGTCTAAGAAATAAAAGTGTGTATGTACATGTATGTGTGCGCACCTGTATGTGTGTGCAGGTGTGCAGCTGTACAAATGTCCTCTTGTTTACTCTCTTTCTTATTTCCTTGAGAAAGGGTCTTTCACTGAATCTGGGGCTTATCAGTTTGTGTGTGTGGTGTGTGTGTGTGTGTGTGTGTGTGTGTGTGTGTTTATCAACTCTTTCCAGCATGACTGGTCACTGAGTTTGTGGAATTAACTCTGCTACACACACACACACACACACACACACACACATACACACACACTGCCACACCACCAAGTACGATGCTTGAAAGCTCACATGGCCATCAGCATTTTTACAGGGTAGAGATGCAAACTCGAGTCCTCATGCCTGCATAGTGAATGCCCTTAGCCATGAGCCATCTTCTTAGCTCAAATAAAACATCTTCTTAATTGACACCTAAAACTCAAAAAAGATCATCAGTGGGGCACCATGTGGCCTTTTTGATGCATGAATACACTGTATTGTTCTAAATCAAGATAAGCTTCTACCTCCTCCTTTGTCATTTCTGTATAGTGAGACCCTTTGCACTTCCTTCCTCTAATGGTGTAAATGCACGGGGCATGGTTGTTACCTACAGTTATCCTGCTGTTCAGGATAACTTGCTGTTCCCACTGATCAGCCTCTCTTCACCTCTTCCTGCCATCCAACTCCCCAGTATCTTGTAACCACCATTCTGCTCTCAACTTTATGTGTGTGTAGTCAGAATTTTCTTTGGGCTACCAGTTCCCAAATAATGACACGGAGACTTCTTGTTAATTATGAAAGCTCGACCTATAGCTTAGGCTTATTTCTAACTAGCTCTTATAACTTAAATTAACCCATTTATATTATTCTCCTATGTAGTGTTACCTTTTTTTCATCTTCTACCTTTTGTTTCCTATCCATGGCTGGCTGATGACTCTACCCTTCCTCTTTCCAGAGTCTTCTCTATCCCCAGAAGTCCTGCCTAACCTCTTCTTGCCCAGCTATTGGCCATTCAGCTTTTTATTAAACCAATCAGAAGGTGCCTTGGCAAAGACACATCTTCACAGTATAAACAAATATTCTACAACATGTGTGTGAGCATGAGTGTATACATATGTAGTATACTATATAAATGCTATATGTAATAAAATATATTACTTAACCTTACAGTGAATTGTGTTTTGTTCATCTTGCTGCAGGCGACATGATTCTGTGCTTTTATGGCTGAGTAGTACTTGTGCTGCCTAGTTTTATGTCAACTGAACACATGCTAGGGTCATTGCGGAAGAGAGAATCTCAATTGATAAATGCTCTCAACAGATTGGCCTGTAGGCCATGATGCATTTTCTTCTTTTAAGATTTATTTATAATGTATACAGTGTTCTGCCTGCCTGTACACCTGCACAAGAGAAGATGGCACCAGATTTCATTATAGATGGTTGTGAGCCACCATGTGGTTGCAGGGAATTGAACTCAGGACCTCTGGAAGAGCAGCCAGTGCTTTTAACCTCTGAGTCACCTCTCTAGCCCCAATGGTGCATTTTCTTGATTGACAATTGATAGGGGAGGTCTCGGCCCACTGTGGCGGTGCTTCCTCTAGGCAGGTGGGCATGGGGAATATAAGAAAACAGGTTGTGCAAGCCACAAGGCACAAGCCCAGAAGCAGCACTCCGCGACCTCTGCATCAGTTCTTGCCCCAGGTTTTGGCCTCAGCTGAATGCCTGCTCTGACCTCCCTCAGAGATGCAGAACTGTAAGCTGAAATAAACTCTTTCCTTGCCATGTTGCTTTGGGTCATGTGGTTTATCGCAGAGATAGAAGCCATATGTAAAGACAGTATTCCATCATGTGTCTGCCACTCCTCCATCAGTTGATGGACACTCGGGCTATGCCTGCGTTTCACTATTGGGGGACAGTGTTGCAATGAAAGTGGGGTACATATACACTTTATCTCCCTTGAATACATACCTGGTAGTGGAGCTTCTGGATTTTTTTTTTAAAATCAGGGTCCTTCCACGCTATTCCCAACAGTGGCTGTACCAGTCTTTAGCCTCCCAACAGCGGGCAAGCTTTCCTGTTTCTTTGTCAACCTGCCAGATCCTGTTATCTCCTTGTGAAGATTCTGGTCACCTCAGTGGAGTGAGGTGGCATCTCAGTTTGCTCTGGGCTTGCATGCTCATGATAATTAGTAACCCTGGACATTTTTTTCATATGCCTAATGGTCAATTGCATGCCCACTTTGGATACATGTGTGCTTCGGTCCGCTGATCATTTTTACTGAGTTATTTGCTATGCTCCCAGGCTGCGTTTCGGGTTTTTTTTCTATACTCTGGGTATTGACTCCCTGACAGGTGTGTGTGCTACAAGCATTTCTCTGCACTGCACGTTGTTCTGAGGTAGGGTCCTCACTCTGCTGACAGCTTCCTTCGCTGCGTGAATGCTTTGGAGTTGTGTGAAATCCTGCTCACTTATTTTTGCTTCTGTTTCCTGGACTTTGAGGATGGTGCCCCCAAATCCCTTGTCTATTTTAACACACCGAGTTGCATCCTCTACAGTCCCTGATTTGAGTTCCTTAGTGTCAAGTCTGACAGTGATTTTTGTTACTGGTGAATGATATGGGCTGATAACCATTTTGTTCATATTGCCTAAGATGAATACAGCTATTCTTAACTTTACCAATGTCTTAGCTAGGATTTCTATTGCTGTGAAGAGACACCATGACCACAGCAACCCATAAAGGAAAGCATTTAACTGGGGGCTGGCTTACAGTTCAGAGGTTTAGACGTTTTTCACCATGGTGAGGGGCATGGCAGCACACAGGAAGACACAGTGCTGGAGGGGTAGCTGAGAGATCTAGATCCAGATCAGCAGGAAGTAGCAAGAGAGAGTGACACTGGGCCTGGTTTGAGTTTCTGAGACCTCAAAGCTCATGTCCCAGAACATACACACTTCCTCCAACAAAAACCACACCTACTCCAACAAGGCCACACTTCCTAATAGTGCCGCTCCCTAGGAGCCTGTGGGGGCCATTTTGAAACCACCACTAACTACTATGTGCTGCTACCGTCAGCTATCTCTCGTGTGCACTTGGCTGCTGTTCTCCTGCTGCAACTCGGGATCTTGCCCTGCTGCAACTCGGGATCTTGCCATGCTAGACAAGCACTTTCCCACTGAGCTTCAGGCCCAGCTCTCTCTTGAATGTACTTGTGAGGGCCTATTGGGCTCTCAACCACAAAGCCAGGTCAATTGCATAGCTTCATTATAAGTCAGGGAGCTATGAAGCATGAGCATACAACATTCTTCCATTTAAAGACGGTTTTAGCAACATGTAGATCCTTTGCCCTTCCATGAAGCTCAGTAATTAGCACGCCAGTTTTAAAAGAAACATGCAGGGTTTTTATTATTTTATTTTATTTCAGAGCCACACTGAGCCTATAGATGGATCTGGGGACCATCGAGCCACATCCCAGCCCTAACACACGTCTCACACGAGTTTTCTAACCTTCTTTCAAAGGCTTGCTTTTCTGTGGTATGGGGCAGGAATCAGGCAAATGCAATTTTGTATGGCCCTCTGGACATTCACAGCTACCTGCTCTCTGGGTCTTCATCTCTGCATGACTTAAGCGAGGAGGATTGCAAGCAAGAATGTGGGTGGGACCCTCAGAGGGATTAGAGGCAGCAAGACAAGCGCTCACACCTAGCAATGGCCAAGGGTCACTCCTAAACACCACCCAGGTATTTGTGTCACTAGCATTAGCTAATGAAGCATATTCCTTAAAGACTTCCATATCCCAAGAGTTTGGGCTGTTACAGAGATGGGAGGAGGAGGAGTGGCCTGTCTGAGCCCCTCTTGGGTACCCTTGACATGCACCTGCTCCTTGAATCCTGACTGGCATCCAGCAAGAACACAAGGTCCATTTACTACAGATGACAGACAACCCGGGCCCTCAAAGAGACTCCCCTGCGGAGAGCTGACAGGAGAGTCAGTTCCAAGATGGGGCTGTTTGGACCATCTGGAGGTTAGGGTACTGACTTCACCTCTAAGGAAGGGATCGGGTACTGCAGGAATTCAGAAGGATGTCCTGTCCAGCAGGAAGCACTCTCTTCCCACCTGGCCACTCAGTGATGACGCCTCTTCCTGGGTTGCAATGCAAGGACATTGCAATGCTTTGTCCCCAGGCCAGCTGCTTGCAGATCTCCGGACCTGTTCACAGTTAACTCAATATTTCCATTCTACTCGGCAGGCTGAGAGGAGGGTCTAGCCTGTCACAGCCTTAGTCTGCGGCCTGAGAGGAGGGTCTAGCCTGTCACAGCCTTAGTCTGTGACCTGAGAGGAGGGTCTAGCCTGTCACAGCCTTAGTCTGCAGCCTGAGAGGAGGGTCTAGCCTGTCACAGCCTTAGTCTGCGGCCTGAGAGGAGGGTCTAGCCTGTCACAGCCTTAGTCTGTGACCTGAGAGGAGGGTCTACCTGTCACAGCCCTGGCCCTTCAAGGGGTGGCGGTTTGCATGGGGAGGCTCCAGGCAGGAGGTGAAGGCCTGCTAACATGACAATGGAGCTCCAGAGGGCACAGCTGTTGTATGACTTCTGAGTGGAGCTGAGTGGGAGGGAGACACCTGATACTTCTCACTCAGTCCCTGAGGACTGTAGCATCTAGGAGCAGAGCTCTGGGAAGCGGGGACAGTGTCCTGTACCTGCTTTGTCCTATTGTGAGTCATCAAACAGGTTCCTGATCAAAGCAGGGAGGCATTAAATAGGACGTATTATGTCGTATTTCAATCAAATAGGCATACCTTACCAAGACAGTCTTTTCTAGAGCTGGGGAACAGCAATGGTTTCAAGGACATGGCCTATACCTTTGGGCACTGGACTTATTTTCAATGCATTTTTCTTACCTTTGTTTCTTACACACACACACACACACACACACACACACACACACACACACACACTGAGATGTGAGCACACGGAGGTTGGAAGACAACTTTTGCAAATTAGTTCTCTCTTTCTGTTATTTGGGTACTGGGAATCGGACTCAGATCATCAGGCCTGACCCCTAGCGCCTCTACCCTCTACACTATCTTTCCCACCCTCACCCATGTTGCTGAGACATGATGAGGTTGCAGGAAGTCGGAGGCAGGATACTCTGGCTAGGGGCAGAACCATCTGGAGCGCTCAGGCTGGGTATATACTTAATGTTTCTTAAATTTTTACTCTGTGTCTTCCTCCTTGGAAAGTGCTTGATTGGATCAACGTGGCTCTGCCATAGTCTGTGCACTTCCTCAAGGGAGAGTCCAATCCTCTGCGATCCGCTACGGTCCATGCATCGCGGTGGAAGTCGTCCGGTCCTCTGTTGTGGACATCCTGGGCTGGCCGCACGAGGGCAGGTCTCTGCTTTGCTCCAAGACAGCGTTGGACTCTGGACAAAGGCAGCTAGGAGCTTTCCCTGTTAGGAGTTGGCCTGGGGCCTCTGCAAGCAGCGGCGCGCAGGCGCTTTAGCATCCCACTCTAACGCTAGGGCGGTCTGCTACTCAGCAAACCGAGCCCGGTCTTTAGTGAATGAAAGCTAGAAAGCTTGTGGCAGGATGGGCAGGATGGGCTGGCCTCCTAGGCCCCAGATTCCTTTCTGACCCTGAGGCCTCAGACGTTCTGGCCAGGAGCTGTTGGACACGCCTTGGGCGTGAGGACCCACCCACCCCCTGGGACCACAGACGGGTCTTTGTGACCACAGAACCGCCCTCTCTCTAGTCAGACCCAGATCCACCCTAGAGACCACAGGACACACCTCCGGGCCATAGACCCCGCCCCCAGACCTTAGGACCACTCCCCTGCAGCGAAGCCACAGTCACCCCGGGAAGCCGCACGACCCCCCACCCAGATCTCACACTACCCCTTGCAGACGCAGTGCCCTCCCACAGCCCGGAAAGCAGGTGTGCTCCTCAGGAGCCCACTGAGCAGGATCTGCCCCGCCTGGAGTAAAGTACAAGGCTGTTTAAACAAGCCATCCCTTTTGTTAAGGTTTTTCTCCAGACCGAAGCCTGCGCGAGACTCTGACCCCCAAGAGTCTTCGGGTTTCTGCGTTCAGTGGCTCTCGGGAACCTCAAGAAAGTAGACTCAGCAAGTTCTAACGCCTGATACAGCAGACGCCTCCACTCTGGTCACTGCTACCGCTCTTTAGAAGTCCAGGAGAAGCGAAGAGCAGGGTGGCAGCCAGCACTTGGAAGATGGGGGACTCTGGGGAAGGCGTCACAGGGACTCGACTTTAAAAGTAAAAGTCTGGGTCATTTCATGCTTGATTTTACTAAATGGGGCATTGCATGGGACGCATTTTTACAAAGAATCTTAACAATGAGCACCTAGATAAGAATGTAGATTTTGATAATGGTGATGGCGATGGCAATAGAGAGGTTTGCTAACCTCACCGTGGTGATAAAGGGCTGCTACCTCACCTGGGACAAAACCTTATCAGTGACTGGCGTTGTTCTGCTCTGTAGAACACGGTCTTGAGAGGGTCTCAAGGACTTTGTGTAAGAGTTCCAGCAGAATCCAGCCGAAAGGCACTTCCCCTCACTTCTGGGTGATGCAGTACAGGGCTGATTAATTGTTCCCTTTCCAAAGTGTGACTTCTGTTTCAGAGGCATCGACAAAGAAAAGGGTAAGCTTGACAAATCAACACCAAAGTTCAGAAGTTCAGAGTAATCTGTCTTGGGGACAAAATCTTCCCTGAAGCTACAGGCATTCAAAGGAACTCCCCCCCCCCCCATGCTCATGAGATTATTAAAGATATACCTGAAACCAGATCAATATTTGATTATTTTGCAAAGCACTATGATCTCTTTTGGTTTTTCTTCTGTTGACATTTCCCCCCATGGGGTCTAGACTTTGCAAAGGCAGGGAGGTTGAAGGCTCCCAAGAGTGTGTTTGTGCAGAAAACAACAACCCAGAGAGGGTTGCAGGAGGGCGTGTGCCCGTGTACTAGCGTGCATGCTGTGCGGTGGTGGGAGGAAGGGAGGGAGGGAGGGAGGGAGGGAGGGAGGGAGAGTGATGAGGGTTGCAAAACTGCCACCTAGAGGCGCCTTCCTGCAATGTATATAAAAGGCAAGTCCGGAGCCTGAGAGATCTCAGTTGCTACAAACTGCTCAGCACTGAAGGAGCCTGTAGCGCTCGCAGCCAGGAAGGCAAACCACAGCCCAGGCAGCCCTGAGGTAAGAAAGCGGTTTTTCTGCGTCAGCTTTGCTGAGCAACGACAGCAAGGGGCAGGGCTTCTGTTCTTACAGGAACTGGGCTTTTTCACAGAACGCTTGGCTCCCTGAGCTGGTGGCTTTTGAGCCGGCAAGTTTGGTTTTGAAAACTCAGGGTGATTGACTGCTTCATTCCTGCATTGCAAACTACTCCTGATTTGGGGGATCCGAGTTCAGTCACTGGTGGAGGGAAATCTCCGTGTGTACTTGTTTGCTACTGGACTCTGATTTGTTGCTGTGAGTACTTAAGTTCCAGGAGGCAGAGGAACTTTGGAGAGAATAGGGAATGCCCCATTCAGCTTGCCCAAAACTGGCTTGGGGTGAGCTTGGTACCACTGTTTACCTGTTCTGCTTCGAATTATCAGATTGGAAGTACTTAGAACTGGCTGTAAAAACATAAACATACTTTCAGAAGGGCATATGCTGTGTTCAGAGGTGTCCTCCAGTAAACCAGACAACCGGGCTAAGTGTGTCTGAATCTAGGATGGGTTTAAACTTGGTGCTTTAGGGGAAATTCTCTGAAAGTTGTAAACGTGATTGTTAAATACAGCTCATCTTCATTGCGTACCTGCTAATCTCATTCTGAGAAAGTATTGTTCAACTTCAATTGGGGGGGGGGACGGGCACAAAAACGTGTAGTATTTTATAACTTCAGTCTTCTCTCCAAGTAAACTGTGAGTATTGGGGAGTTTTGATAGGGTGCGGTAAAGGTTCACGGGGTGCCTGGGAGTGAGGTCAGCAGAAAGGGAGGTCAGGGGCGGGTGGTCAGCCAAGACTCCTGGCTGCTTGCTGCTCGGAGAATGAGGCAGCTGTGAAAGGCAGACTGGCTGTCTCTTCCTCCTTCTTTCTCTTTCTCTCTGTGTCTCTCTCCATTCATATGCTCACAACAGGATCAATTAATTTCTCCGGAGTGGGAGTGAGCATCTTTTTTTAAGGTGTCTGGGGGCAGCGGCATCTCGGAAACCTCAGTCTGCACTGTGCCAGTGTGGAAACTTTCTGTTTTTCTTTGAAGAAGCAGATGCTGGCTTTGTGTGCATTTAGTTCAGGAGAATGTGGAGCTCAAATGGGTAGGACCAGAAAGGAGAGCGGGGTGCGCGTGCGGGGAAAGGGGGGCGGGGTGTCTAGTTTTTGTGCGTGGTTTGCAGCAGATTTTAAAATGGAGAAAGCCCCGGTCTTTCTCCGGTCTGAATAAGAGCTTGCTCCAGATGGAGCGACAACTCGGTAGGAGCAGAGCGCAAGCTTCAGCTTGGAAACATTTTGCACCAATTTCCCCCGTCTGAGCAGTAAACACCGATCGTTACTCTGTGGTTGAGCTCAGCCACTGCCTCCAGGAGGCAGCAGGGGCAGGAGGGAGCTGTCTGCAAAGAGAGGTGTAAAAGCTGGAGAAGTTGACTGCCTGCCTGCTGCCTGTTGCTCTGCTCCGTCTCCAGCTTGCTTTTAAAGGGGTATGCACGGTGCAGTCACATGGACATATATTTTAAGGTTCCAGAAAGTTACACGGCAGCATGCTTGTGCTTAACCGAGTCAGAACTTTGGAGGTTAGCTTATTCAGAATTAATAGCGAGTCCTTAGAGAGCTAAGAAGGTATTATGATTTCTAATCAGGCCCAGAGCTGGGCCAAGGATAGGCTTTCTAGATGGAAAAGGAAAAAAAAAGCACGAAACACCCTGGTTAATCAGAACAGTGGCTTTTTGTGTGAGGATTTGAGGCAAAGAGCTCTTATTTTCCAATCCACATAGGGAAGTTAGCTGGAGGTTCTCAGAGCTGAGGCAGAAGGGACACTACTTTATAAACTTTAAGAGTCACTGAGGGAGGACAAAAGGACCTCAGAGATTTCAGAACTTTTATTTTTTTTCTCCCAGGTTTTATTGCAAACAGAATGGAATTTGAGCCTGAAGGCATTTGTATTTTTAAACTAAGCAGTCCAGGGATTCTTAAGGACTGGCAACGTATTAAAATGCTTCTTGTTGCTTGTTAGGTGAGTGCATGCCTGTAATCCCAACACTCTAGAGGTCTAGAAGCTGAGGCAGTAGGATTGCAGTGAGTTTGAGGCCAGCTTGGATTACATAGCATACATACCATGCCTCAAAATAAGTAAATAAACAAAAAGTCTTGTAATTGAAATCTCTGTGTTTAGATAAAATTGATAATCATGTGTAGTGATGAGCGTTTTCAAAGTCCCCAGGCACTGGGACACCTATCTTCGATTACAATGAAAGCAAACAGCCTAAATAAACAGAGGGGACCAGGTGTCAGGCCAAGGACATTTTCTGCAGGGGATAGTTGATGCTTTTCTGGCTAAGAATTTACTCACTTAGAAATGTTTAAGAAGGAGACAGCTAGCCTGCCCTCCCCCAGACTCTACTTTTATTTTTATTTGTAATAAGCACCTCCCAGGCGTTGTGAAATATTGTGGTCACAGTTTTGCAGAGAACAAGTAGGTGGGACGTGGACAGTGGACAGTGTTTTATTCTGTATCCCCTAGCTGGGAGAGATGGAGGCTGTCTCGGGCAGCCTTGAATTGCTACTGGGTAGCATGGGAAGCTGAGTTTGAAGGTTGTGCCCACTGGATCTTCTAGTTTTGCTATTGGTTCTGACACTCTGGAGGGTGATATATAGGAAGAACCCAAGCTCCCATAGTGTGGTCTTGGGAACTCTGGACCTCCCATTGTCTTGCCCAGGTCTTAAGCTGGTGGGAATGCAGTCTCTGGTGATATCCTGCCAGCTGGCAGCCTTTGTGTGGTACAGGGATGGCAAGATCTCTCCACTACATGCAGACTCTGCTCCCTTGGGCTCCTGAGCACAATGGCTCTGATCCGGTTTCTGGATGGGACGTTCCTTTAAGTCTGGTGAGTGCTCACAGTGAAGGAGGCCCTCTCCTGTGTTGGTGGAAAGTTCAGCCAAGATCCCCTGGGATAGGTGGCCTGTATCGGAATCAGGGTGTGGATTTTTCTCTCTGTATTTATTATTTTTTGAGTTCTCAAATAATTCAAAGCAGTTCCTTACTTATATGAATTAAGGTCACTCAGGGCCACAGCAAATGTGTGGTTGAGACAGCATTGTTTCCTGTTGGCTCCGTGCTGGGGGATAGGAGTCCCTTTCTGCACTCAAGACAAGTATTTGGCCATGGAGAGCTGCCTGGGCGGATGTCACCCGGGTTGGGCATGGGTTTTAAGTAGACTTTCTGGAGGATTTGATTCATCCGCAACACTGCAGCCATCACCTCCTTGGTGAGCAGTTGCTTCACAGTTCTGCAGAGGTGGCCAGACTGGCCCGCGTCAGCAGCACCCTCTGTGTGGACTCTCCAGCCAAAGGGAAACCCTGTGCCTACAGCACAGGACCCAAGTGGGAACCGCTGAGCTGGAGTGTGGACAAGGTGCAGCCCGTACCCGCTTCTGTTTCCATCCCTCTGTCTTGCCACCTGCCCTGACCTGTTTCCAGAAGCGTAGATATTTGAAGACAGCTGGACAAATGTCACCTCCTGGTTTGAGCCCACACTTTCTCTGGGAAGTTCCATGTGGGACACGGGTCACGTGTTGTGGAAAATCTGTGAAGGAAGTGGAGACAGTGGTCTGATGGGCCCAGGTCGCCTCTTGTTTCCTAGTAGGTCCTGGGTCATTGGGGCTGGGAACACAGTATCTTATCTGACTTCAGTGGGGAAGCAAGTGTTTGTCCCGGGGGGTGGGAGGATCTTGGGCCAGGCCTTCTCAACTCAACTGTGTGGCACCTCTGTCTTTAAACCCTCTGTATCCCAAAGCCGTGACCTTTCTCTAAACCTGTGCTGGCATAGACGGGCTAAAGCCAGATCTCCTTGTCCATAGGTCAAGGTCATCTCTGCTCTCTGCTTGCCTCCATGAAGACGGTGACTCACCTTTCAGCAAGGTCCCTGTGTTGTCCCTGATCTGCCTCCCTTCTCCTGAAGGTTCCCCACCTTCCTACTGAAGGATGAACCCATGCCTGGGAGGGTGGCAAGCCTTCGTGCCTCCCTGCTGGCCTTGTTTAGATGGTGGGTCCTGGGGTGTGTGGGGGGTAGACCTGGTTTGACACCTTCACCTGCCCCAGAGCGGTGCCTCTGTGAAGAAGATCAGCTGAATGAGCTGGCAAAGGACTGCAGCTCAGTGTTGCCCAGGCTGCTGACCTCCTTGGAGCAGGGCTGCTTGTCAGGTCCCTGTGCTCCATTGGTGGGACAAAGGTGAATGTGACCTGATGGGGAGGAGATGAGCAGCAACGTGGACAGCTTTGCAGTACATAGCAGGACAGAACCAGGCTGAGAAGGGTCTTCCGCTCTCCGATGGGATGTGGCGAACATGTTGAGGCAATTTGGGGAGCCTTAGCCAGACACCTGAACACACTTGGCACTCTCTCGAAGGATCTTTCTGGGGATAAGGACATATGGATCGCAGCCCAAACCACCACCCCATGGAGACTCTAAATTTGGATGCTTCTAATTCTGGTGCTGTCCCGGCATGCTAGGGAGCTTAGGCGAGCCATTTGAAAACAGCTGGATACCGCAGGCTGCTCGCAGCAGCTGGGTGTGATCCAGGACATTTTATGGAGAGCAGTGAACCTTAGAAGTGAGAGGCATATCTCTGAGAATGACTTCCACTTCACAGAGAGGACTCCCGGGCCAGTGGGACTGGGAGGCATGGCTGAACCACTTGATAGGCTGTGAACCTATGGGAGAGCTGGACAGATGTGGGTGATGTCTATGTGTGGATAATGGGCAATGCCCCTGGCAGACAAGACTGGATGAACTAAGAGAGGCAGTCTTGGGAAGAGGGAGCCCAGACAGACACTCCCGTTTTAGTTAATCTCTGGTCCCAGAAAAGCAGAGCAGGGACCTTTGATGGTCAGTGGCTCATTCCTCCCTCTGTTAAAATTTGCATAATTTTGATGTAAATTTGCCAATCATTTGGGCGTTTTTTTTTTTTTTCTGGAGTAAAAATGCCAAGGCTGCCTCTGCATTCGCCTTCTCTTTACTTCCCCCGCCCAGCGTCTTCTCGTCATTGTAGATCTTTGTCCGTGTCTTTATAGGCGTGCATTTGCATATAAACCGCTGGTGATTTTGCCTTTTCTCTGACATCAGTGGGATTGTGTTGCAGGCTGCTGCGCAGCTGCTGCTTCTTGCCTTTCGCTCAATGGTGCGTGCCATTTACTGCCCTTGTTCTTAAAAGTAGCCTGCCTCCTCTCCCACCCTCCCCCGCTTCCCCTCCCCCTTTACAGCTGTGTTGTATTCCAAACAGTGGATGCACCACCACGCTTTATTGCACTAGTCTGCAATTGTTGAACATTTATGCTGTCAGCAATTTTGGCTGGTAAGCAAATTTGGCTTTAGTAGATACCTAAGGTGTATATTTGAGGACACGTGGGTATCTCAAGAAGATGTTTATGAACTTGTAAAATCATAGAATAAAATCATCATTCCAAGGCTCTGCTTCTCCCTATCCAGATGTGGTACACTGGAATTGGGAAAGCATCAGAGTTGGGTTTCATCCTGGCCTTCCCAGGGGTGAACTTTGAGGGAACAAAACGTGAGACCGTGTGCAGGGGTACCCCACAAATCGCTCCTAGTTTCTGACCTAAAGACAGCAGGGAAGGAACAGGGTTGATTGCAGCGGCAGGTGACTGGGCAAGATGGGGAAACCGAGCAGTCACGATGGCCAGGAGACATTAATTCTGGACACAAATCCCTGCCCATCCAGATCTGTGTGGAATGTAGTCTTCTTCATGAACTACCCGGGAATCCCCTGTGTCCGCTCCAGGGAGTCCAGGTCCCCATGCAGAGCTCTCTGGGAGGTGGGGGAGAGTCTCGTTTTCCTCCCACTAGCCTTCACTTTCAGATTGCTCGGAGAGCTTGTCCAGGACGATTGGAGTCCAAGGACTGTGGGCAGATGCCATTCCGTTCACCATGTCCTGATTCTGCTTCTGTCAAAAACGCTGAAGGTCATTTGCTGAGGATTAAGCCAGAAATGGAGGAGGGCTCTTTGCTTCAGTGATGGGCAGGCATTACTAATGTTAGGAGGGTACACACCTGATGTCCTGCAAAGGGCCCGTGGCTGCAGACCACACCCACATGACATGCAGTTTTTGTTGTCCCCAAAACAACAGATGGATTGTCCAGTTATCATTTTCTTTCTCGAATCAGTCTTATTTGTTGCTAGAATCTAATACATGCAAGATGTCCAGATGATGAAGGCCAGGCTGTAGGTGACCCTTTGGCATCTTTGTTTTTGCTTTAGTCACCTGTTGGAAGCAGAGTGGGTCTGGTTGCTGCCTTTTGTCTGGTTTCCAGGAGCCTTCTCTGGCAGGGAGGAGACATCCAGTCAGGGGCCAGGGGAAGGTAGGGGCGGTCAGGGTGAGACTTTCTAGCTTCGACTGGCTGGGATGTGTGCTGCCCACAATAGGTGACTGTTAGTCACAGTGCTTGGAGGGGTTACCTGCTTCAGCTCTGTCCTTCAGAATGGTACCTTAACAGCTTTGCTCCTACTTGAGACTCTTCCATCATGCTGAGGAGCCTCAGAAGTAGGGACAGACTGGCAGGTGTGGTTGGGACTCTGTGCCTGCCCATGAAATACTCCTTTGTCTCTGGAGCCCAGTGGTCATGAAACCAAGGATCTTTTCCCAAAGGTAAAAGCCAGAAGCCAAAGGGCTGGGTGAAGGCCCTCCAGTCCATGCTACTATCCACGGCTGTTCTAAATCCCAGCAAAGCCAAGATTATTAGCAAAGGCACCTGAGAGCCAGAGAGTTAATTCTGCAGGGACAGTGGAGGAATACAGAAGGCAGACACCGTTTCCTGTCCCCTGTGTTGCATGGGGCCTTTGTGGACCATTGCCAGCACTACGCATGCCTGGACACTGGAGGCAAGAGAAGTGGGAAGCAGGGGACTGCCTCCTGATGTGGAGAGAGAAGTAGGACAGGTTCAGATCCAAGGTCAAGTCATCTAGGCTTGAAGCCAGTTCTTTGGGATTTTCAGCCTCCGTGGCTGTGATTACTGAAACCACAGGCTGGATCAATAGGTCAAGGACGGGCCCACACCACTGTCAGCCAAGCATTTCGTGGTGCCCATGGCCTTCCTTCCTTTTGCTTGTGGGCCTGGGAATATTTTTTTTTCCAATCCCTGATGCTCTCTAGAGACTCTGGGTCAGAGGAGACTGAGATGGCTCTTGTCTAGACTGTGTCTCTTGTAGTCCAGACTGGCCTCCAACTTCTTATATGGTGGAGGCTAACCTTGAACTCTGGATCTTCTTGCTCCCATCTCCTGAGTGCTAGGGTTATAGGTGTGTGCTCCCATGTGTCTTATTTTAATGAAACCCAGTGAAAAGAAAATAGATCTTTGCTCTGGAGTCATGAAGGATGCAATTCTTGGTCATTCCTTCTAAGTAAGAAATTCAGAGTGCAGAGCCAGCAGGTGCTGTGTGTGTGTGTGTGTGTGCGCGCGCGCGCGCGTGTGTGTGTGTGTGTGTGTGTGTGTGTGTGTGTTTGTGTACAGTTCTAAGCCACCGGGGGCTGACCCTTTATCAGAGGCTATTCTAACAGGTCACAGAGACCCCGTCCTTTGGAACATGCTTTCCGCAGGCCCGACAGCTGGTGCTCTTCTGAAGCTCACAGAGCTGTGTCATAGGACAGAACCAGCACCTTCTAAACTGCATGGGCTCTGGGTCCGCCTGCCAGGATATCTCTAAGGACCATTGTCCACTCCATCCATGGGAGATGCTCTGAAGAGGAAGAGGCAAAGCTCCCCATTCAGAAGGCAAGACCTTCAATCAGCAGCTGAGGACATGGAGTCTAGTTAGGTGGCCAGGAAGGAAGCCCCCTCCGAGCCTTCAGGCCATCTCCCTTAACTGGGGTTCAGGGGCGAATAATCTGCTGTGGGTTGGGGGTGTGGTGTGATCCTAGGTGGCATCAGAAGTCATTTCTTTTCAAGATTCTCTTCCCAGTGTCTCAAAGGAGAAAGGCCTTTGACTTGCGCTTGCCTGCAAACTCTTGACTTTGCCTCTGCTGGGGACTTAGTACTCCTAAGAGCGCATCGCCAGCATTCAAGTTAGTGAGGTCAGGCTGCAGTGAGGGATAACTTCCTTCTGGAGAGTCCTGTGTCCTGGCAGGTGCTGGGGGTGAGGTTTTGTGGAGCATAGGTGGGTTCTCAGATTCTGTGTTGTGCCCTTCAGTCCTGGGACAGCAGACACAGGTGGTTAAATCTTAGTTTACATATGATTGAGAAGCCATAATTCTAACCAAGGTATGTCCAATCGTGGATCTGGTGGTTTTTCATACCTTGGGGTCAGCCACCTTGGCACCGGCCCACAAATTGCTATCCCATGGGAATTCTCATGTGTCTCTTAGAGGCCACCGCAAGTGAACCTGAAAGACAAGCTTGCCTGTGTCAGTTATTACCAGTGACTGGATGCCTCTTCTTTCTGGTCCTGCAGTGTAGCTTGGCTGTGATGACATGGGCGATTGTCTCAGAACCATGAACAGATGGGCAGTAGAGAACAGCTCCCGGCAGTTCCTACAGTGTCTGCGGAGAAATCACCGCAGGCATAGTGCTACCCTGGGGTCATATTCTCACTAGGTGTGACATGATGACAGCTAAGAGTTTTGGCCTCCAGTCAGACAGGTCAGCGAGCTCACCAGCCCTCCAGATACACAGTAGGTGGCTGGTGGCTTCTGTGCTTTGGGTCTTGGCACATCGTGCTCTTGAGTCCATAGAGCAAGGAAGGAATGGAAAACCAGGCAAATGCTGAGTGCTTGAGGCAGCTGGCTGCTGGCCCTTGGCTGAAAAACTCCCAGCAAACCCAGAGTCTGCAAGTGTGGGGTCCAATAAGATGGCAGGGCATTCCATACATGCTGGCTGTGTTTCCTGTGGCCTTCATGACTGTCAGTTGAGGGCAGGGGAGGACCCAGGGAGGGTCCAGGTTAGCAGATGGGTATTGAAAAATGGCTAAAAGGAGAGTTGCATTTTAAATGCAATTTGGAAGAGAATTTAAAGTGCTTTCATTAAAGACACCAAAGCAATACACTTGTAATTTTCATGCCAGGAGCAAATCAACCCTGCCACTCTTGGGGATGTCAGTAAAATGGCTCTTGTGGACTCCTGCTGAGCACAGGCAGGCCATCAGCATTGCTGTGTCCAGGGCTCCACTGTCTGACATTTCTTTGGCCCCTGTATCATGTTGATTTCACACCCAGGATACAGCCAAGCTGATGCCTCCGTAACACAGCCGAGGAAATACACAGAAAACAAGCACAGCCTCCCTCCGGCCTCATGTAGCTGTAGCTGGTGTGTGTTTGATTTTGCTTCTTTTAGTCCGCGAATTCTTTCCTCCTTTCTTTCTGAAGACATCATAAAGCAAAAGCCAAACAGATGAGCATGCTCAGGACCCCAGAAGTATGTTTTGGCCGAGCCCTGAGGTTTTCCTTGTGAAATGATCTTGTCTCTTTGTCTGTCCAGTTTCCTTTGCTGTAGGTCCTTTGGTGGCTCCCTTCCAGACCATGGATGTGCATCTGTTTGACTACACGGAGCCTGGGAACTACTCCGACATCAACTGGCCCTGCAACAGCAGTGACTGCATTGTGGTGGACACGGTGCAGTGCCCCCCTATGCCCAACAAGAGCGTGCTACTGTACACCCTCTCCTTCATCTACATTTTCATCTTCGTGATTGGCATGATTGCCAACTCTGTGGTGGTCTGGGTGAACATCCAGGCCAAGACCACAGGCTATGATACACACTGCTACATCTTGAACCTGGCCATTGCAGACCTGTGGGTTGTCATCACCATCCCCGTCTGGGTGGTTAGTCTTGTGCAACATAACCAGTGGCCCATGGGTGAGCTTACGTGCAAGGTCACACACCTCATCTTCTCCATCAATCTTTTCGGGAGCATCTTCTTCCTCGCCTGTATGAGTGTGGACCGCTATCTCTCCATCACCTACTTCACTAGCTCCTCTAGCTATAAGAAGAAGATGGCACGCCGTGTTGTCTGCGTCTTGGTGTGGCTGTTGGCCTTCTTTGTGTCCCTGCCTGATACCTACTACCTGAAGACAGTCACGTCTGCTTCGAACAATGAGACCTACTGCCGGTCCTTCTACCCCGAGCACAGCATCAAGGAGTGGCTGATAGGCATGGAGCTGGTCTCCGTCATCTTGGGTTTTGCTGTTCCCTTCACCATCATCGCTATCTTCTACTTCCTGCTCGCCAGAGCCATGTCAGCGTCAGGCGACCAAGAGAAGCACAGCAGTCGGAAGATCATCTTCTCCTACGTGGTGGTCTTCCTGGTGTGTTGGTTGCCGTACCACGCCGTGGTTCTCCTGGACGTCTTCTCCATCTTACACTACATCCCATTCACCTGCCAGCTGGAGAACGTGCTCTTCACGGCGCTGCATGTCACGCAGTGCCTGTCCCTGGTGCACTGCTGCGTCAACCCGGTCCTCTACAGCTTCATCAACCGCAACTACAGGTACGAGTTGATGAAGGCCTTCATCTTCAAGTACTCAGCCAAGACGGGCCTCACCAAGCTCATCGACGCCTCCCGAGTGTCAGAGACCGAGTACTCGGCTCTGGAACAGAACACCAAGTGATGGCTCTGCAGAGGGCTGGGGATGTCTGCGTGTGGCAAGTGGGAAGCTGGGCCCTGTGGTTTCTAGAAGAAAGCGATGTAGCTTTGGGTCCGGTTGCTTGGGTTTCATGAAGAGAAGAAGGTGCGTGACTATGCTTCCTGTCTTTCCTTCTCCAGGCAAGATGGCTGTCACCGGGACGCTCACCCTGACAGCTTGCAGCAGGCAGGGCTGTGCTGTGCAGCCAGAGCTGTGTATCAAAGCCAGCAGCAGGATAGGCTCATGAACATCTGTACAATAGAACCTTCTATGTCTCCTCAAGTTTTTACTTGGAGGCTTTTGTATTTAAGTTTTAAGACTTTATTTCCTCACTATGGATGTACCTTATAAATGTATTTGAAAGTTAAATATATTTTAAATATTGTATGGGAGGTGTTGTATTCAGACCATGTAGGCCTCAGATTAGCTGGACTTGAGTTTTGACTAAGGATGACATTAATTGTTAGCTGATTTGAAATTATATATATATGAATATATATGTATAAATTTATGCCAGTCTTGGCTGAAATATTTTATTTACAATAGTTTTATATCTGTGTGGTGTTTTGTGCCCGCACAGGATATGGAACAAAACTGCCCAGCAGTGCAGTTTGTGACATGAACCGTATTGTAGAGTTATGTTTCTGGCTGCAAACCCATGAACAAAGGGAACAGAGTGTTCTCTTTATTTGTAAGTTATTTTTTTAATAAAGATTTTGTTTCCTAAGGACTGCATCTGTGTCTCCGTTTTGAAAGTGTGCTTGGGCTTTGGATGGCATGCCTGGATGGATGTGTGTGTAGAGTGGGATGTGTGTGGCCGCACACGCAAGAACGATATTCAGTGAGAGAGAACCGCCTTACAGCCCGCTGTGGGGCTCGGGGGCTGGATTGGGTGTAAGGGCAGCATCTGGGCAGGGTGAGCACTATTGCTTCATTCCTGAAGGGCCATTTTCAGGCAGTGATGAGTTTGGGGGAGGATAAGGAAGGCAAGGGTGGGTGTGGCTCCATGGCTGTTGGGTAGAACTTGCTGTAAAAGATAGGCTGCCCGCTGTCCACTCCCCAGGAACTCTGGTCCTCATCTTAACGTCTGCCATGGTCCACAGTCACATGTCCATTAAGACCACCTTGCTGAGGGCATAGAGTGTGGTGCCGCTTTCCCGTTCTTCCTACAGGATACAGCAGTGGGTTACGTATGCTCTGTGACTTGCCAATCACAAACATCTTTAAGTCCAGCACTCTGGAGGCAGAGACAGGTGGATCTGTGAGGTCAAGGCCAGGGCCAACCTGATCTACATAGTGAGCTCCAGGTCTGTGTAGTAAGTCTTGGTCTCCAAAAGGGGCTTTGACCCTGCACCCCCACCTTAGAAAATACAGGCTGTGAGTTCCTAGTCTGTGCATTAATTCACACTACAGTGCGTTTGCAAGTGTTCTTTTGAATTGGGGGCTCCTGCCCTCACCCATTCTCCATGAAGCTAAGGGAACACCAGAGGTGTCAGCAGGCCAGTGTTGTAAGCAGGAGCTCAGAGATAGGCTGGCTGCCAAGACCGCCCTCACCTGCTCCAGCTCCGAGGATTATCTGCATGGGGGCTGTGAACCCTTGCACAGATTGATCAAAGTCAAAAGCGCTGATCTGGAGAGCCTGCAGCCGCCCTTCTATAGGAAAGCCCCTGTGTACATGGGCTTTCCCCCATTCACAGCCAGTGGCCTTAGAGGTCCCCAGGGACATATGAACCATGTCAGCTGCAGGGCACCTATATCCTGCGAAGGTCTTCATGCCTGGAAATTTTGTATAAGGGCTGTAACTTGTATTACGGCCTGCTGGACACACACCTACAGTCTTCAGTGCTTGAACAATTGGCCTTGATCCAAAGGATATTCTGCTTAGACAGCAATAAAATAGACAATGAGATAATAGTCCAGCAATAGGTAAAAACCACTGAGAAAGGAGAATAAGAAAAATGGCCATGCAAAGTCAGGGAAAATTGCAGCCTAGTGTGGGTCCCTGATAATAAACAGGGACCTCAGATCTGCTCTGAGGTTTCAAGTAGTTCCAATGAGCAGAAACACGCTCTCTTTAAGAAGTGAACTCAAGGGGAAGGGGGAGTGTTGAAGGAGGAGGGGTGGACTTGAACCAGAGTCGACAGTTCAGCCTTGTACTCAGTGGAAATATTCAACATAACTCACCTGCAGCTGGAGCCCCTGTCAGCAGGCCAGTGAAGACCTGCCTTTCTCTGGAGCACTGGTTAAGCCATAGGTGGCTGTACCTTGCTGGGTTGGGCCAGGGTTCTTGATGGTCATTTGCCCGTAATGGCACCTGCTATGCCCGCTCTGCCTGGTCCTCAGGCAGGTCTCCTGTGTCAGTCCTAGTCCAGTGGGACCCTGGGGGGATGCTGCTGAGACTACTTGGCACTTTCTACTTTGACATTACACGGTCACTGGGTAGTCATCCAGCTGTCTCCTCCCCCTGTGAGAGCAGGAGGGGACACAGAGAAAGGTTTGCCAGGCTGTGCCTTTGCACCTAGGGGATTTCCTATATCACCCCCACAAGGTTCTTGACACACGTGTCAAGTCTGCTGTCTCCAGGGTGCAGGGGACACCTCCATCTCAAAGATGGCTCAGTGACAGAGCTCTCTCTCTCTGTATTTTACAACCCCCTGTTTGTCTCCTTGAGGCTTCAAGACCTGGTGATGGATCCCTGTTCTTTATACTCCAAGTTCCCACCTTGGGCTCCTGCAGTCCCTCTCATGAGACACTATGGGACAATGCAGAATCAAGGGGTGTAGAATGTGCTCAAGGAGTGGCTCATCCTGTAACGTGGAAAGGGTATTCTGCTCTGCTCTACACGTGTGAGCACAAAAGAGGCGGAAGGAAGATTATGTGAGTGGGTTGGATATGGTGCAGAACTCGGCAGGAAAAGGGAAATCAAGAGACCTTAATTTCTCTTAAATCTAGACACCAGAGGCCCAGGAATTTTGTCATTTGGTGGGCTGGCTAGTTTTAGGTCAACTTGACACAAGCTAGGAGTCATTTTGGAAGAAGAAACCTCATTCTCATTAGATTAGCTTGTAGACCAGCTGTAGTGCATTTTTCTGAATTGACTTCCCTGAACCACTTGGCTTTGCAGTGGTTTGCTGTGTTGGGGATAGCTGGGGAGGCCCGGCCATGGGTCTACCCTCCTAGGAACATTTACTTCCCTTCCTCTGGTTCTCACTCTCTCACACACTTGCATACATATATCTACTCTGGTTCTCACTCCCTCACACACTTGCATACATATACCTACAGGTAGATATGCCTGGACTCGTGACTGCTCTTGTAACCAACACACCGTGCAGACAGGGTTTTCAATGTCAGGTTTGAGATGAGTTTGGCGTGAGCCTTCTGGCTGTGATTGAGGTTCCTCCTCTAGAAGGCACTTGTATCTCTCATGGTGGAGGCAGTCCTGGGAGCAGAACAAAAGACCCATCATTGTTCACCATGTCAGGGACTGAGAGAGGCTGTAACTTTGCTGAGCCTCAGTTGCTCTTCTGTGGCATGGGACGTGCTATGCCTTGTCCCAAAGGGTTGCCGTGATGACCAAATCACAAGGCCCTTACAAAGGGCTCGTTACAAATACTCAGAAGACAGCAGCTGGTCCTTCTTCACTCTCTGGACCATCTTCATATTTTTCATAACAATAAGGTGTTCTAGAGAAACAGGTGAGAGAACACTTGCCTTTGAGGCTCGCTTACCTACCAGCGTTTCTCTGCTGAAGCAACTGTCCCATGACACACGTAACAATACATAGACAAATTTTGGGTGAGACTTGTGGGTGATGGGAAAACTGGCATCTAGCGGTTGGAGGATAGGACCACTGCTGAACAGCCCACGGTGCACAGTACCACCCAATAACAATAAAGCATCAGGCTCTAGACACCGAGAGAGTGGTGAAGAGGAGGCCCTGGGTCTGGTGATGAGGAATCCTATCTACCCAGTAGTACTTGAGACTTCAGGATATCAATCCTTTCCTTAGCAGGGCCGCTGACAATCCCAGGTCTGAGGAAAGCATCCAAAGTGGACCAGCAGAGTCACAAGTTGTCTTCTGACTCTCTCCCACACACAGATACATAAATGTTAAAAAATAAGCAAATAAATACATAGCTCCAGAAAGAACATGGTCAGTGGACGGGGCCAACGGGACATTATCAGGCATTGCTGATGGATGCCATGGCTTCTGACAGGTTTGGTGAAGTGCATATATTTCTTCTGGGAACCTCTTACCACTGCTTCCCTTCTTGAGAGGATGGTTGATGTGCCTGAAACCCAGTCCAACCTGTGAGTCAATCCAGCCCGAATGAGTAGAGAGTGGGATGCATTTGGAGATCTGCGCAGGGCCACCCTAATGTTCTTAGAAATTTGCCAAGCCCCCTCCCCTACCCCAACATGAGTCGTCTTCCCGTCACTGAAGACCAAGATGCTCTATGATTCTGTCACCAGCATGGCGATGTATGGCCCCTAGGTGTAACCCATGCCTTTGAGCATGTCTGATGTCTGCTGGAAGTGTCTGGTCGCCTGGCTCTCTGTGAGATGCCATCCACACAGCCCTGCTCTGTGTCCCACTTGATCCTCGCTTCCATCTCCGAGGGTCCTGCTTCTCAGCCTCTGAGATTCATGGGCCCAGGGCAGGATCCTGAATAAGGGTGGTCATGGTTGTCTATAGGGTATGTGCAAAGTGAAGGAAAGCTTTGGAGTTTTGCCTCCTTCACCAGCTTCGTGTCTGTGGGCTTTCATATGCTGATGCCCGCAGACACTTCATGTAGGATTCTGACTGGCTGCCACTCAGGGGCAGTTCTCCCTACAGGCTGAGGGGTGTGGAGGGGGGGGGACACTTGACTTCACAGACGTTTGTCATGATGTAACGTCCAGAAGCAGAGAAACAGGCGCATCTGCATTTCCATAGCTATTTCCGGAACAAATTGATTATAAAGCCATTTCCTAGGTAGGTCAGCGTCTTCCCTTGAACAATTCTCACAAGAAAAGGCAGAGAGAAAGTCGTCAGGGCGATGGCATTAAATCTGCTTGGGTGACTCAGAATGTATGTTGGCAGGGCAACGCGCCATGTGGCGGGCAGCAGACGTGTCTTGTTGGTGGCGGTGGTGTGTCTGAAGAGGCCTGGCTTTAGCAAGCTGTGCACAATTTGCTTCCTTTTAGCCTTTCATATGAAAGCGTTTGAAGCTATCTTTTCATTCCTTTCCACGGGGCTGTAATCAATAGGAAGAACGCATTAAAGGTTTCCCCCACTGTCGCATTTCTCAGGGTCCTTGTTAAAAGTGCGGGCTGCGTTCTGCGCCACACTGTAATGAGAATTTGAATTCCGTGCAGTGCATGAAGTGTAAATGAAAAATCGCCGGTCGCCCAGCTGTGCAGACTGAGAAATGTCTTTGCCGACGATTTATTCTGCACTTGTTCCTGTTAATTCATTCATCCG
Organism: Arvicola amphibius; assembly: GCF_903992535.2. Classification (NCBI taxonomy): domain Eukaryota; kingdom Metazoa; phylum Chordata; class Mammalia; order Rodentia; family Cricetidae; genus Arvicola; species Arvicola amphibius. Next base: position 101,791,239 of record NC_052054.1, on the reverse strand, counting down.
TCCATACATTCGCTCATTCAATCACTAGCTGGACAGGCTTCATGGAACGCCCACTGTGGATGGCACAATGCGCTTGTCTTTAATGTACAGAGATGGCCAGACCACTGCGCTTTCTTTAGAGATGCTCCCGGCCTGCAGTGGCGATGAGCCATGAGACTTCGAGAGTGCATCAAGGCGAAGGGCATCCTGGAGTCTTAGCTAGGAGGAAGGTGTGGTCCTTTAAATAAGAGAAACAGGGAGGCCTCGCAGAGCAGGGACCCTGCCGATGGCTAGAACTGCAGGGCCGGCCCGACCCGAGGACAAACCTGAGACCTTAGCCTCAGTTCTCAGGAGGCCATCACTTTTGAACTGTTCTTGCGGGGGGGGGGGGAGTGAAGGGTGGGGGGGGTCGGGGAAGGGGTCTGTTGAGCAAACCTAATGAATACTGGGACTGTCAGTCTCTGTGTGGTGGCTTATCTTTACAAGGGATTCAAAGGTCACTATGTCCCCACTCATGGGACATAAAATGAAGCCCAGGACAAGGAAGTCAAAAGAGAACTTAGCAAAGCCTGGGACTTTCCAGATGGGAGATTGCAGCCTCCACCTGGTCTGCCTGAACATCCTGGGACTTGATCCTCAAGGGTTCCTTATGAAGTAGGGACATGCCCAAAGTTCATGACTCCACGGGAACTCAAACTCGGCTTGCTCAGGGTGGCATCTTTTGGGTTGATTTTCTGCATAGAGATTTGAAACAACTATGTTTCCTTTTTTTTTCATTTAACAAAGCCTCCCTAGTGAGGTCAGTGTGCAGTGGATATTGTTCCCCGAGTTTGTTTTTGTTTGAGAGTGGGCTGTAGTGTTCACGATGCTGTCCTTAAACACTGGGGAGGCAGAGAAAGGCGTAAGAAGGTGGCTCCTTGTTCACTTCCTCAGAACAATGACAGAGTTAATGCTAGCCTCAGAGGGAAGAGTGTGGCCCCTTCAGTTGTATGTGTGCGTTGGGAGCAGGTGCATGTGTATTTGTGGTGTGATGTCATATGTACGTTGTGTGTATGGTATATATGGGGTGTGAGTGTGCATGGAGCCAGTGCTGGGTAGTCTGTACCAAGTATAAGTAATATGTATGGTGTATGTGTGAACTATTGTCTGTGGGTTGTGTATACATGGGAGGTGTGGGCATGTATGTGCTGTTTGGTGTGTTGTATATGTACAATCTCTATACTGTGTTCATAGTCTCTGTCGTGTGGCCTATATTGCATGATGGCATGTGTCGTGTGTATTGTGTCTTGTGTGTGTGGTGTGATGATGTGTATTGTGTGTTGGGTAACTATTGTGTCCCACTTTGCCCAGATGTCCTGGCTCTGAGGCTGAGAGTTGGTACAGGCTAGCTTTGTTTTTCTCCAGGCTCCTGCTCGGCCAGGGGAGCTTGCCTTGTCTAATCTGCTGCCCCTTGTAGGGGTCGGGGTAATGCCAGTGCCTGTTACAGTTGAGTTCTGACCCCCTCCCTCCCCTGCTCTCCCTTTCCTTCTGCACCTTGTGATACATAGGGTGGTTGGAAACATCGCTTCCCTAGAAATACATGGCTAAGCCTCATGCGTCACCATCCACAGGATATGGGCTGACTCTGAACCTAGCCGTGTGACAGTGAGAGGCCCAGTGACTGCTGTATTGCAGTGTCCTGCCGGCAGAAAGGGTCCTTTTCACTCCTACGCCCCTGACTGGCATGTACAATTACTTCAGATGAGCTCACCCAGGACTTAGCAGAGACGGAAGACCTGCGTGGTCTCTACCATGAGTCAGAGTGGTGGTTCTCAACAGGTCACGCTCTTGCCCCCAGGGATACTTGGCAAGGTCCTGGAGATAGCTTGGGGTGTCATAATTGAGTATTGCTGTTAATATCCAGAACTCAGAGGCCAGGGATATGTCTAGACATCCTCTAGTGCTTGAGGAAATGGATTATCCAGTCTATAGTACTGAGGCAAAGAAACCCTTGCTCAGAGATTGCTGTGGCCCTGAGTTGGCCCCCTGGTCTATGGACAGGGTGTAGGTACAGTTCCTGGAACTTCTTGCAATCTCCTGCTGTTGAAGGGGTGTCCAGCTGAGGTCTACCCGTGGTCCATCTTTCCTGCTTCTCTCTCCTGCTCTGCCCGTGGTGGAAGGAGTGACTTCTGCCACTCTATTGGCTTCTGCCACTGCACTTCATAGGTCTTTTGTCACTGCCTGTGAGGTCGTCCTCCCTCTCTGCTGTGGTCAGTGTCTCCAGCAGGGTCATCTCATCCCTGTAGCCTTAGTTGGCATGGCAGTGCCTGTCTATAGCTCATCTTGGCTACCTAGCCCTGGCTCCTTCCCTAGCTGAGGTCTGCTGGCCTTGAAGGTAGCTGTGTCTTCCCTGAAGCTGAGCTCTGGGCTTCCTTCTGGTGGCGATGGCTTTCCCACCCCTGATGCCCTTAGCAAGGTCGGTACACCACACTGTCCTCAGTGACTAGCAGGAACTCTGCTCCTGCCTGGACTTTGAGCTAGCCAGCCCTTTTTCTGGACCTCATACAACCCCTTCCACCAGACAGACCGTGGGGAGAGGGGGTGGGGAGGGGGCATTTTTCATCCCCACCTGTTACTACTCCCTCTCTCTGGTGTCTAACATTACCTTCTTTCTTCTTTTATGGTCATTCCCAACACTCGACACAAACATAGGACAAACTACGTTATTCCCTGCCTTCTCAAGAGAGGTCCCAGGTTCCCCGAATACTTCCTCTCTAGCCCTGAAGGCTGGCAAGCCTGCCTGGTGATGCCCAAGGGCTGTAGTACTAGCAGGAGGCCAGAGCTTCTCTGGCTCACTCCGAGTGCCCTAGCCCAAGGAGGAAACATGTCCGCAGCCTGTTGAGGGAGGGCCAGTGAGTCACCGATGTGGAATTCCTGGTCAGGCCCCGAGTGCTGGGTGAAGTAATTAGGTGTGGTTTGCTGGTGGCCTGCCTCTAGACCGACTTAATCAATTCATCATTTTTTGCTTTCCTCCGGCTAGGCTTACTGTGTGGAGCCCGGACATTTATCTTCCCTGGTGAGAGTCTACGTGGGGGAAAGATAAATCACGTTTTGAGATCCGCTAAGTCATCGCCTGCCTTTGTGGCCAAACCTGAAAGCCAGGCCCCTGTTCTCATTTCCACAACTTCAGACTGTGAGATACTATAGAGGCAAGCTGAGGGTGAGCGACTTCGATAAGTCTGGCCCGCGAGAGTGTGGGGATGGTTCTCGAGGCGAGGCCTCTCAGCTTAGGTTGGCTCTGAGCAGCCCTCCTTGGAAAAGCATGCTAGGAAGTCAGATATGGTTGAGAAATGCTGCACTGCATTGTGGGAATTTTCCAGTTTCTCCCAGACTCTGAGAAGGCCTGAAGGATCTCTCCAACCAACAGTGCTAACTCTGAACTCGTGAATTCCCGTGAGGAGACTTAACTTCAGAGCGTCAGAGGTTTCTGGTACTGTCCTTATGGCGCTTGCTTTAGGAGCTCCAGAATGGGTCCACAGTCCACAATCAGACTTCTCCAGTGATTGAATACCAGTAACTCAGGCTACGGGGCAAAGGGGCAAAGGGAGATGGCTCAGTTGGTAAAGGGCTTGCTAGTCAAAAATGAAGACCTGAGTTTTGATGCCCAGCACCCACTTTATCAACAACATCAAACAGAATGAGGAGGAGGAGGAGGAGGAGCAGGAGGAGGGCGAGGAGAGGAAGAAGAAACAAAAGGAGCAGTAGCAGCAGCCAGATGTGGTGGCATATGTCTGTATCCCAGTGCTGGGGAGGCAGCATCCTAGCCAAATTGTGAGTTCCAGATTCCGTTAAAAAGCCTGTATTTTTTTAAAAAAAAAAATTGAAAAAGGATTGAAGAAGACACCTGACTTTGATCTCTGGCCTCCACAATACACATGCACATATATGTATACACATGACACATGTACACACACATACACACATGTACATGTACACATGACATGTGCACATATATGTGTACAAACACACACACACACACACACACACACACACAGACTTGGGTACCATAGAGCCCACACTGAGCTTTTTTCTTCTTTCTTCTTTAAACCTGTGCTTCCCAAAGGCAAGCAGAGCGGGGAGGTCAGAGGTGGGGTAGAGCCATCTTAGATCCACTCATGAGTGAGCATCTTGGGGAGCAGCCTTGGGAGAGAAACCTTTCAAAGAATGGGAAGGAGGCTGTGGGAAAATAAACCTCATGAATATTTTGAGTGCAAAGGCAAATGTTTGCTCCTTAGGGGTCTTACCTTTACCGTTCTGTAAGTAGAGCATCCTTGGGGTACATGAGGAGGAAATGGTTTCCTCCATGAATGTTTATTTATCCCTGGTTTGGGCTGTATCCAGGCAAATGCCTTTAGTGCCTTTCCACACACCCAGAGAAATGCATTCAACCTAACATGGAAAAGCCGAGCCACCAGAGACATCCAGGAGCATGGGGACCCATTTCAAACATTTGAGGAGGAGACCCGGGTCATAGATCAGTACTGATCCACCAGGTGCCTGCTAGTAATGGATGTTTAACCAAGCCGCTTGCACGGAGGCAGAGCAGGACGAGCAGCAGGAGGATGTAGCTGCATTGCTGCAGTTGCCACAGCCTCGGGCAGTAAAGCCCCAGTGTGGTGACCCGTGGAAAGCCGGGATGTCTAACTTTCTTGGAACATTGTCACGAAGTAGCCATTGTTACCAGTACCAGTGCCCTCTGGATATGCCAAGAGGCCAGGCTGGCCTTGTACCAAGTACTTACTGCTGAATAGTTTGCGTGGTTAATACACAGATGAACAGAGCCAGAATGTCAGGTATTCAGCCCTGCTCTATGCATTCTAGGAGTTCTTTGGTTGTCTTTAGAAGAGAACTTTGGGGTTTAAATACCACAAAAACAGAAATGGGGCTGATTTAAACTGATGAAACATTACCTTCCTGGTCAATAGATACACCAAGAAATCACTGCCAGTATTGTCTTATCAGGACAGGTCCATCACAAAGTTTCCTGCATAGAGTCGAAGGGTGTGCGTGCCTGTGTGCGTGTGCGCGTGCGTGTGTGCGTGGTGTGTGCTGTTTTCTCTGTGTGGAAGGAAGAGAGGCATTGCTCTGCAATTGACTTCTAAGGTGGAATTGGACACACGAGGGTGAGAAGAAGGAATGAGGCAGCTTCTGGAACGGTAGACCACATTGGAGCTCCGGGCACTTTGGCTTCCACATTGGGGTCTGGCAGCTTTCGTAACATCAAGTAAATAGCCCGTGAACTCAGTGATTGTTAGCCCCCAATTTAAACCCAAGACCATCTGGTTCCGAAGCCTCTCCCCCAGGCTGCCGCCAGCATGAAGGCTGATCCAAGGCAGGAAACCAGTGGCCCGTGATGACAGCCCCACTGCCCAGAGCAACAGGCTGTGGTCAGAAGTCAGAGCAAACCGTACAGAGGCATGTTCTTTCTTCCCTCTTCTGAGCTGTGAGTTCGGGGCCTCAGCCCTCCAGCACAGCAGACAGATAGACCTGATGAAAGTGCACATTTCTTCTGTAGAGCTCTTTAAAAGTGAGGAGTCATTCCAAAGGCAAATAAGATTGGCCAAGCCAGGGGTGTTATCTGAAAACAGGGCCTTGGCTGCTCTGCTGATCCCGCAGGGAAGAAGACAGAGCAAAATGCACAGACTTTGGGGGTTGGGGGCCATCCCCTCACCTGGCTTTTCTTTCTAATGGGTTGGTGGGGTCTAATGAACCTCACGAGATTCCCTTGAGTTCGTCAAGTTGACAATGTTTTGTCCTTGATAGAGATCACTTTCTGGCTAAAAATCTTGTTCTTTTAAAAGCCAGATCCAGTTAAAGATGGACAAATCAAAGGGCACGACTGCTTTTTGAGCATCAGGGCTAGAGTGTCTGAGGTTGTCTGTTCTTTCGGTGGAAGTCAGGGGAGGCCAAACAGAGCAGGGGAGGCCAAGCCACTCCACGGAGGAGGAGGCCAAGCTTGCCCCCCCCCCCCATTTCACATTTCAACATGTCTATCTGAGTTAAAGATGGCCATTTCTATGATGATCTGCCTGCTCTCTCCATCCTCCATTTCAGATTTCAACATGCCTTCTATGTTAAAGATGGCCAATTTTGTGCTGACCTGCTCTTTGGCCAGCAACTTCTTTTGGTCACCTGATCTAGAAGATATTCTAAAAATGTGAAGATTTGGCAAAGGGATTCCTTTGCACGCTTCTCCCTGGGCCACCTCTCAATCATGCTCCCGAGAAGGGCTTCTTAGGATGGGCCTCCTGCGCCCCTGTAGATGGGGTCCAGCACAGTCCCCAGTGGTCCTAACGGGCTCATTAAGCTAACGAGCAAGCGAATGAGCACGGAAAATGACTGCTCTTTTTGGCAGCGCGTCCGTCTATTAGAGCACACAGGCAGATGGAGCCGACCCATTTGGTTTCTAATTCAGTTCCGAGAAATCGTCCAATTCTGAGAAGATGAAGATGTAAGGGTCCATCCTGGCTTCAGGTTCTGACTGAAGCGGTCTTTGCTCTACTCTGGGACCTGCCTGAGTGTCCCTGGCCACCAATGGGGAGATCTCTGCTGGATCCTGCCTGCTCAGTGGGCCCAGACGTCCATTCCCTGGATTGGACTTTTTCGTTCGCAGCCGGGTGCTGGAAGCAAGTGCTGCCAGTTTGGGAGTACTGCGGCTGCTTTCCCCGCACACACAGGGACACCTCTGTCACTTGGAAGTCAGGTTTATCGAGATCAAAGACTCTTGCTTTGCTCAAACGACTGCTCTCGGAGGTGTGATGTTCTCTACAGTATAAACTCGGTTCCAGTGTTTGACTGCAAGGATACGAGAGAAAGCATCAAGCCAGTTCCATGGTGGCCCTGTCCCCAGCTCCTCCGCTCTCCCCTAGCTCCCAGCTCTTGCCTTTCTTCATCATTACTTTGTCACGGCCCAGGGACAATTGAGATGACCGAGGAAGTCTTTGGTTTATACACAGGCCCAGTGCCCCATTCCTGCACTGCTTTGCCCATAGAATGGTTCTGAGTTCACCTGATTCACCACAAGCAAGCTCTGCACACCCAGCACAATACAACCCATTTCTGTATTATCTTCTGGGCCACCTCAAAGGATTCTTTCTGTATGGTCTCTTTGTTCATATGATTTTCACCCAATGGATTTACTTTATCTTTATTTTGTGGGTGAGTGATTTGCTTGTTTGTGTGTCTATGAAGATCACTCATGCATGCTGCCCACAGAAGCTCAAGAGGGTGTTAGATCCCCTTGAACCAGAACTGTAGACTGTTGGGAATCATTATGTGGGTCCTGGGAATAGAACCCGGGTCCTCTGGAAGAACAGCCAGAGCTCTTAACCACTGAGCCATTTCTCCAGACATCGTCTAGTGCATTTTTTTTTTATTCTGGTATTTCAAAGGTGGTATCTTATTCTATTTTAATAGCTCTGTGGGTTGAGCTTCTAAAACCTCACCCTGTAGTTATATGTATGCCATTAGAGGTTTAAAAACATGAACAAGAGTGCAGAAAATAGAGTTGCTGGCTCCACCTACAATGACTCAACTCCCGGAAGCCTGTACCTCTGCCAGGACAGAGAGCAAGGATCAGGCAGCATCCCCTAAGGCGTGTTCACTCAACTTTGTTGGAACAGCAATGGCAAAGAGATGGACCAGCATGCCTGACGGGCCCCCGAGGGCTGCCTGGAGGGGGTAGAATTCCCTTAGGATGAGAATCAGAAGCCAGGCCACATGCTCAATCCAGGTAGTCTTTTGAGCTGGCTGTGCCTGAGTCCCAGGCCATCTGGATGCTGTGTTGCCTGTTCTGAGATCCCAGGGGAGGCTAGGGAAGAACAGGGAGGCTAGACACCGTGGCTGTCTCTAAGCACCTGGCACCCAAGGAAACAGCCTGAGCTTGGCCCCACTCATGTTCTCCAGCCTCTGCTATGAAGATGGCTCCTGATTTAGGATGGTTGAACGCAGTGAGTTTTCACCTTTACAACAGCATGGTCTTCACCCAGTGGAAGCCATCGATAGCTTTAGAACGCTGATAATATTTTTTCTGGGCTAACCACGTGTGACAGGTAATCCCATCCTCTCTCAGCATTCCCTGAGAAGCAGTAGCCAGCACAGTTCTCAGTTAGCTTTATAACCAAGGGGATGGATAAACATTCTTCACTGCAGTGTGCTGAGTGGCAGCTGTAGTGGGACATTTGGAAAGGCAGGGATCCTAGATACCTTTCTACCTGTGACGGGCGTGGCCTGCAGAATCAGGGAGTGTGTGTACTTTTCACCCAAGAGCTGTTGAGGGTGCGACACCAGGACCTCATGGAGAAGACTTCCCTTCATATCTGTGAGTTTGTCCCTCATTCAGTGCTCAGAACACAACAGGGCCAAGGCACTGTTGCAGGATTAAGAAATGAATGATTGGCTTTGCTCTTCATGGTAACAGACTTCACTCAGGCCCAGCTGATCAATTCGTGAGCTTCCATGAAACCCCCATTAATGTGGCCAAGACTTACCACATCTACCCTGAGGGCAGGCTGGGTTTTTGAAAGAACTATCTGCGGGTTCTTTTAATGAAAACCAAACACCATAAATCGTGCCAAGACTCACAAGCGACAGCCCCGGGGAAGAGAGGCTCCTTTCTAATTACCTATAGCGAGTGAGCTAGCAAGGTTGGCTGTGGCTCCAAGTGCAGACAGATGTGTAAGCAGTATCAGTCACCGCAACAATGCCCATGCTGCCACAGTGTCTTTCCATATCCTGCAAGCCATGGGGACAACAGGGAAACCTCCACACCCACTCACTGGCTTGCCCCACGCCAACCTGCACCCCCAGGGTCTGGCATGCAACTTTCAGAAGAGTTAAATATCAAATATTTCTTTGAATTGTTATTTTTTTTACCCCCACTGAGAACAAAACTCGCAAGCCCAAATTACTTTTGTTTTGTGCGCCTCTGGATCTCATAGAGGACTTTGATCGCGCTCCTGACACGGCGTGGAAGGATGCCTGCTGATACCTTTATGCCAGCTTTTCTGGCTGGCACTGTAATTGATTCTTGCTAGCAGGAGTTATAGCAGGCTCGGGATGTTGCTTTAGGAAGCCAAACGTCATGTGATGTTTGGTTATTAAGAACGACTGCTGTGTGGGTCACCTGTGCTGGGCTTATCTACTTCTTTGCCTCTGAAGACATCATGGTGGAGTGAATATTTTATTTTGATACCCTTGGACATTCCAATGAGATGGTCAAGTTGATTGATGCCTTTTTTAAAAATACCTTTAGAAAAAGTTATTTTTCAAAAATCCCTAAGTGGTGTCATAAGCACTACATTAAAAACGAAAACACTCCGAAAAGATTGTACTTAATAAGGTCTCCCTGCGTGACGTTTTTGCCAACGAGGCTTGAATAATAAACGGAGGGGGGAATAAAATCTGGAGCACTAAGGAATTGTGTGTGAAACTCCACAGAGGGGTGGTTGTCGTCCAGGGGTGGGGGAGGTGGCTTCCCTCAGGCCACAGCTGGATGAGCTGGAATAGACCCACGAACCCCTGCCACAGGCAGCTGGCATTGGCACTGGTAGGCATCCAGGCAGCACAAACACAATGTTAACAAAAGAAAAAACATTTTACAAATAGCTTTCATTAATCCTGTTAATATCATTATTCTGCCCGGGGTTCCTTGTATTCTGGATCTTGTGGATGATGAATGGAATTTGGGGGAGCAGGAGTGACTTTCTACCCTTGGCGTGAGCCACAGTTCTCTTTTCTGGGCCTGGGGGTCCCATTATTATATCCACCTGCTAGTCTCAAATGTACCCGTGGGCGGTGTCCCAGCATTGAGTCTTCCCCAGCTAGAGCCTCTGTAAAAGACAGCACTGCCCACCTCCAGGCCCTGAAATGTATATCTCAGTAGGCATTTCACAGAATTGGACAGGAAGTTCTAGACCAGGGGTTCTCAACCTGTGGTCCTCAACCCCTTTTAGGGGTCAAACCACCCCTTTTGTGGGGGTCACCTAAGACTACCGGGGAAACAGATATTTACACTATGATATGCAACAGTAGCAAAATTACAGTTATGAAATAGCAATAAAATAATTTTACTGCTGGGGGTTTCAACCACAACATGAGGAACTGTATTAAAGGGTTGCAGCCTTAGAAAAGTTGAGAACCACTGCTGTAGATCAAAGCACCCGAGAGATGAAATTAGACAGTGGAAGAGACCTGCCTGAGACTTGGGGTCCTGAGGTAGGCGCTGCTGCTTAGGCCCAGGTATGTGACCACATTCCAATTGATTTTCTTGCAGACGTGTAGGAACATGACTTTCCTGTCTCCAGTGTCTCAGGAACTGATAAAGAATGATATGTATGAGCTTGGAGGAGAAGAACAAGGTTCCAAATTAAAAAAAAAAATTGCATTTGTCAACATAAAATTAGTGAGAGATGTAGTGGGGCGGGGCCACTGCGGTTAATATTCTTTTCTGACATGTGGTGCCTCAAGGGGCTCCTCCATGGGGTAGAGCTGGATCTTCTAAAGCCCCAAGAGAGAGCAAAATGGCTTGTCACTGACTTTAATTAACTAATAGGCATCTATCCTCCCCGAGGGCTTTCTTTAAAACATTGGAAGAAGGGGTTTGATGATATAAAACCCCATGAAAATACTGTGCCAGCAATATCTCTGGGACGGAGCCCCGTGGCTTATCTGGGGAGGCTTTTAAACCATCTTGAAATACATCCACTCCTAACAGAACAGGGGACAGTTGGAGGGCACAATGACCTCCACAAAGTGAGAAATGGAATAGCCCATTAGAAAACAACCAGAGGTTGAAGGATTGAGATTGCATACCTAAAACACGGCCCGAGCATGACGCCCAACTCCTTCGCACCTGACCACCTTTGTTTTTGAGTCCCCGAGTGACAGTCGCGGTGGCAGACAGACTCTGATGATTGTAGGTCCAGCCTTTGCCCAGGTAAGCTTCAGGCATCATCGCTCCCAACTTCCCCCATGGCACAGAGCTTCAAACTGGCCTCGATCTCCTGCCACTCATGATGTGTGTCACATATGGCAGCCACAAGCCACCTGTGGTAGTTGAAATTCAAACTGGTTATAGAAATCAGTACAGACTTTCACAGGTCTTCCCAAAGACCATCGTCTTGCAAGAGGGGCAGTCAGATTGGATCAGTGGCCACTCTATTTCAGTGATTTTAATCACATTTGTAAGATTTATTTTTCCAAATGAGGTCATATTCTGAGGTATTACGTGCCAGGGATTAGATTTTAAAGTATCATGGCGGGGAGGTGAAAGGCACAAGATTCAACCCAGAAGTGTCGCTCCAATGATCCACTCTTCTGTGTGCACCAAAGTCGAGCTCTGACCCCTTCATTATGTTCAGTTACCTTGGACACAGGGTTTGTTTGGGTTGTGAAAACTTCCAGGGGAAATGGGAGGTGTACGGACACAAAGCAGATTGGAGGTCAGGCCCGCAGCATATGGATTTTGAGAGCACATTCTTAATCAGTCGTGCAGGTGTTTGGACATTCAGACTATAGAAGGAGGGACTTACTCCGTCCCATCTCAGCCGTGTGACTTTGATCACGTCCTTGAACCAGTCTGGTTTGCTGAAAGGTACTCCTATTGACCTCCTGGGCTAAGGAGAAGGGAGACGTGGCTTTGTGATTAGTAAGGTGCCCCGCCCATGGAAAAAATTGCCCCGTGCCTTGCATCATTTTTTGAATGTGAACTTAGATGCTACAATGTGGAAATGGGGGTGAAATCACCAGAAAAGCAGATTTGTTGCTGCAATCACATTGCTTTCAAGAAAACCTGGTCCCTAGAGGTGGGCCTGGTTGCTGACATTTGAATACCTCCGCATTTCCAAGGAACAGAGTTCCTTTTCCCTGCGTGACTAGAAGCTTAAAACATTAGCCTCTAATGAACACCAGATGGTAGATCTGGAATGCCCGGCCTGAGTCTGTCCTGGATGCCCCTCAGCTCGCTTCTCTCACACAGTACCTGGGCCAACAGCTCAGCAGACCGAACAGGAGAGAGGAGCCCAGAATTTAACCATCCTGCCACAAAGTCCTTATGGCCGCTGGGAGAGAGATGCCACTGACAATCTCGGCCTTTGAAGACATGGGCAAATCTTTTAGCAGAAATGATTGATGGGCTACTGAGAAACCAGTATCTCTGGGCTGCGCTATATCCATTCCCTTACTTGTTTTATATTCTGCTTTCTAGAAACATCTAAAGATGTCATAGCCCCATTCCTCATTTCTTCCTGTTTAAAAAAAAAACATGCTTGAAATGCATGGTTCTGTCATGTTATGATATAATTTTATGTATTGTGCATAATATGAACACATAGCCACTTGGGGGTATGGCCGAGGCTATGCATAATGTAGAAATCCATGGTGTCAGCAAGATGATTGACAAGGATTCCAAGCAAAAGCATAGGCTTGAGATCTTGGGCCAGGGTTGGAGCTTCAGGCTGGTCCCATGGGGAAGAGCCTCAGTCAGTCTCCTCCTCTATAAATAAATACGGTAGATTGTATTAACTTAGCGGGGTGGTGCACTGCTGTGTCCATTGTACATGAGCCTATGGGGAGACAGTTCTCATTCAAACCACTATAACCGTTTTGAGAAATGTTTTCTTTGGGTGGAATTAGTTCACCCAAAGTTTCAGAGAGTTTCAGGGGTAGGAAGGGGGTGAATCCCAGGGGCTGTCACTGTTTCCTTTAATTCCAAGGCTAGGCAACTGGTCACCAATGCCGTACTCTTATTTGCTTGGGTCACTTCTCACTGACTCTTTAAAAGAATCAAGACATTATACATAGATTTATAATGTCCCCTGCCTGTGCTGCAACAGAAATGGGAGAATCACTCTCTGACTATCTGTGTAAGACCCTGATTTCAAACTAAAGCAATGATCCTAGGGGAGCTGTCCCTAAGTGAGCGGCTAGTTTGGGAAGTGAGTGGAGAAGGTATGGGAGGGGGCTAATGTAAAAACATAAATGTGTATATGATGAACATTGCATTCTGGTCACCAGGCCCCATAGCTCAGGGATCCTAATGGTGACATCCTTAGTTTACTGGATCCTACTGTGGGAAGGGCTTTCCCTCCTCCATTCTCTTTAAAACTAGCTTACGTTAATTGCACAAAACAATGGAACTCATTGTGGTATCCTTATCCATGTATATAATATATTTTGCTCACTGTCTCTCACGGTCACCAGCCTAATATTTTTCTATTGCTGTGATCATGGCCGAGGGAGATTATTAAAGAAAACATTTATTTGTGGCTTACGATTTCAGAGTGCTTGAGTCCATGACCATCATGGTGGGGGAACATGGTAGCAGACAGGCAGGCAGGCATGGCTCTGGAGCAGTAGCTGAGAGCTGATATCTGGATCTACAGCCATGAAGCCCAAAGAGAGACTGGGAATGACATGGACTTTTAAAACAAAGCCTGCTCTAGAGACACACCCCCTCCATCAAGGCCACACCTCCTAATCCTTTCCAACCAGTTCCACCAACTGGGGACCAAGTATTCAAATGCAGGAGCCTATGGGGGCCATTCTCATTCAAAACACCATAAAAACACAGGGACATAAGGCAATGTCCCTGTGGCTTCTCCTATCAGTAGGTGAGGGTGATGCGCTGGACCTAGAACACAGGGCTACCCCTCTTCAAAGCCTATCTTGTAAGTACAGCAGGATAGGTTTATCTTCTGGTATGCTCTGGGATGAATTAGAAAGAGGTGGCTTGACCTGGCTGACGAAGGTGAAGATCCACAGAACTTCTAGCCTCTGACCCACCATGGGAGATGAACTTATGAGGGGGCGGGTCACGTGCTTGGACTCAGCAGCTGCAGCTGCACTCAGAAACCGAAGCTCCGTGAGAGCAAAGAACGGAAGGGGAGAGCAATGCCCAGGGCTCAGTGAGCAGCAGGGACAGCTGCCGCCAGCATGGCTCGCTGGGGTAGGTGGGAAAAGCAGCCAGCAGAAAATACGCCACCCAGAAGCGGGTGCTGTGGAGTTCTGGAGCAGGCACTGGGTTTGCCAAGAAAGAAACACTCATGGCATTGGTTTCATAAATGCCTTGTTAAAACAATGTCGAGTTGATAGCAAGCCTGTGGCCCTGGACTTAGTTCAAACACAATGGCGCGAGCACATGGGCATGGAGTCATACCTACCAGCCTTTGGATAGCGACCCTGGCTAACGCTTCAGGCTTGTGATGTCAACTCAAAGGAATTAGAGTTCCCCTGCTCAGAATTATATAACTAATTACAGCCAGCTCCAGTAACAATTATTAATCAGCCCAAACACAGCTTGCTCCTTGGTGGTGGATGGTTTGTGTGGACTAATCAGGTCCAAATTAGTTTTGCTAATGATCTTGGATGGTCCATGCCCCTAGGCCAGGCAACTTGATGGGATGTGTTCATACCCTGTGTTAGTATCAAGGGACAGAGGGTGTGCTGACAAGCTGTGAGGTCACCGAGGTGAGCTCAGAGTCCTGGTCATTCACCATTCACAGGACTACTGCCAACCAACCAGTGTGACCCAGTACAGAGCCACCTTGGTTCTTGGGGATTAGCACTCATCTGGTCAGAGTGTAGGCCATGGTTGAATTGGAAGAGTTTGTTTGGAAAGCCTGTTTATAGCCCTTTCCTGGCTTCTCCTTGCTGCTGCTTGCTAATTTAGCCCTTCTTTGTCTGGCCTCCCTATGGACAGATGTAGAGGCTGGGAGAGCCCAATGCTGGCTCATAGGGTGGACAACTAGCCAGCTTGGAGGTCTGGCTGCAGGTACTACCTCCCTCCTCTGGGCCTCTCCTCACCCACTCCACTCTCTTCCACCCAGAGCAGATGCCACTGTTTGGTGGCAGTCTCTGGTCTCCCATTAACTTCATATCCATCCCCTATGCTGCGCTCCAAGGCGCAGAGTCTAACCCTACCATCTGCCATACTGATTTGTTTTTTCCCCCTCAAAGCCTCTCCAACACTGGCATTTGCCAAGGCTGGCAAATGAACAGCTCCCTGCCAAGGGCCAGTTTCCCACAGTGGCGAAGTATCATGTCCGACATGCAGACTTTTTCCTAAATGAGGACAAAAAGTCCAGTTTGTGTAAAAATAAAAGAGATTATTATTTTTCATAACATAACTCTTTTATTTCAATTCAGCAGTTGTATCTTTCTATGGAGCTAGTGTATCCAGAGGTACAGCTTGGGTCAGGACTCTCCAGCATGGAGTCCTGGTGAGAATCTTCAACCCAAGGGATGAGGAGGTCAGCACCAAGTCTTTGGGGAATTCTGAATGGCTTGGGCCTTTCTTCCTCTGATCTCAGTTTTAGCCTTAAGAGTCGTCCTATGAAATCATCCGGAATTGGAGTATCTGTTGGTGCTTATCAAACGGTCCTAGGAAGTTCCCCAAATCTGCCAGGCAATGCCATAGGCTGCGTGTTCTTCCTACAGCCCTGCCGTAGGAAACCCTTCTCCGTACACCACCCTTCCTCTGGGCCCCAGAACTGTGTGGTACATGGACTCTGCCCTGTTTCAAGTTCCAGGCAGTTTGGGGCTGAGTTCTCTGCAGCCCATCGATGCTGTTTATCACAGCCTTGATTTCCTGGTGAAAGTATTTTCCTCCCCTGCTTTATTCTTCCTTTCTTGCCTTTTGTCCTTGCTTTAATGGGATTTGGATGAGCTACGTCATTCTTAGTGTGAGTCTCCCCGAACCTCTGAGAATGGCCACTTTCTTTCCTGGCAGCTGGGAAGGCTGTGTTTGTTTGGCACAGAGTGGCTGGCGTGGACTGAAAGATGATGTGATACTTTGAAGCCAGATCTGATTTCAGCTTACTTCACCCGTGGTCTCATCTAACGAGAAGGTTAGCCATGTTCACCCGTTGCTGGCCTGGTGCAAAGAGGAGAGAAGATCTGTAGATCCCCACACCATAGCAAGCAAGAGACCCAAAAGAATGTCCACAGTTTTCTTTGGAATGGTCTTGGGTTCGTCTCGTCTGCTGGGTTGTCCTGATGGATGTGTGTGTGACTGACCCAACATCCCTGGCATAACACTGTTAGGATTTAAAGTCCCAAAGTTGTCATGTTGAGTCCTTGATAGATTTTGCTCTCATCTGTGTCCTGTGAGTGACTGAAGGCTGGGGTCCCTGCCACCTGAGGTATCTAGTTCTTCCCCTTCCCCGCTCAGCACCACCTCTCCCCTCAGCAAGTGCAAAGCTTCCCGTGTACTGGGATCGAAGGGAAGGGCTATAAAAGTCAGCAGCTGTCCTGCAATTGTCCCTGACCCAACAGCAGATGACACTAATAAAGCCTGTCACAACACTTTGAAATCTTGTATTGCTTTTATTGAAATCTGGTGTCGTGTATGTTTGTGTACATTTGTACATTCGCACGCATGGCAAGGTATGCATACGGAGGTCAAAGGAGAACTTGCTGGAGTCAGTTTTCTCCTACCATGTGGGTCCTCATGTTGTCAGCCTTGGCCGCAAGCACTTTAATCCACTGAGCCTTCTTACTAGCCCAGGCACGGTGTTTTTGAGAGAGAGAGGCTGTCAACGAGAAGGGGCTTGCTGAACCCAAGGCTCTGGTTTCTGTCTTGCCCTGGGGCTTGACAAGCTTTGCAGGTGACCCTGGGTTCGTTGTCTCTTCCTAACCTGTGTGCACATGAATCTTGCCAGGGTGAAGTTTCATGCAGCTGGATCCTAGTACCTAACAAAGGATGGGAAGAAGTCAGGGTATTTGTTTTCTAGGCTGAGCAGTGAAGGGTAGGACTCAAGAAATGAGGGTGTGTCTTCCCTAAGCTATCTGTAGGAGAGTGACTTCAGGAGGGACCCACACTTGCCAATTATTTATTGAAAAGTTGTTATATTCCATTGCTCTAGATGCTGCATGCGGAAGAAATATGACATTAAGATAAGTTTTATGAAGGGAGAAGCAGACTGTTCTTGGGAGCCACAGGCTCTTCCCTGAGCCCCCAAAGCCACCAAGGGCACAAACAGCAGGTTGATGGAGCTGATCAGGCTGCATAGAATACCTTCCAGAGTACATTGCACGGACTACATTGAGTTACAGGTGACCACTGATATACAGAAAAGCCAGTTTGTAGACAGATGATGGGAGGAGAATCAGAGAAAGGAGCCAGGGAATCCACACGTAAAAATGATTTCTGAGAGAAATCTCCATGCAAGGCTTCAGAGAATCCCCTCTAGTAGTTGAAGGCCCTGGGAAAGAGCCGAAAGAGCTTCCTTTTGAAGATCATTGGCAGACTCGAGAGTGGCAAAGTATTCTGTTGTGTGAGAACATAGGATGTAGTTCATATGTACAGAAAGGAAGGAAGTTCAACCCATATTGATGGCTGCAAACTATAGGGCTGGAGAGATGGCTCTATGGGAGATAGAGCCCGTGCAACCGTGAGGACCTGAGTCTGGAGCACCCATGTGACATCTGGACTTGGCTGCATGCATTTGGGACCTGAGAACTGTAGATATAGACAAGAGAATCCCAGGGCACCAAGGTCAGTGAGAGACCATGTCTTAAGGGATTATAGACTGAAGTGGACACCTGAAAGCCTCTCATGGCATCTTTATGCACAACTAGGGTACACACATGTGTGCATATACACCAAGTCACCCACCCACATAAGACACTACGATAAAATCCAAAACATGCAGGATACATGCATGCAAAAGAAGAAAGAAAGGAAGGAAGAAAGGAAGGAAGGAAGGAAGGAAGGAAGGAAGGAAGGAAGGAAGGAAAAAGAAAGAGTAACCCAGAGTTCAAAGATCTCATGTGCTAGCATTTCCGTAATCGGTGGATCTATAGATGAGATCTAGAAGGACAGAACACAAATGTCAGGAAAGCTGCAGCATGACAGGACAAGAAGTATCGGGAGCATTACTCATCTTTTACATGAAGTTGGAGGCCTCTCTTTATTGCTTAAGCTGTGGGAAAGTACAGCGTGAGCCGCAGAGGAAGAGGAAGACGGCTTCGGTAGGGGGAGAGAGCCTTGGAAGCATTCACACAGGGCTTATATCTGGCCGGCCTCTGTGGATCACTCCTCCAACCACACATTGTTTTCTCCCACCCCTCCCCAGCTTATCTTCCTGCCAATGCTGCTCTTTGTGTCTTAGAAGTGGCATGCCTTTCATTACTGATATCTGTCTTCTGTTGGAAGGATTAGGGTGTGCTCGGTGTGGCTGGCTGCTGCCCTCCCCAGCCAATGGGGAAAGCCTCACCAATCTCTGTCAGAGACTGCAGTCCTGATTCACAGTCTCTCGGCCTCTCTGTGGAATCCCTTCGCGAAGGCTTCACCTGGTACCTTAATACCAGTGGAATGTACTTACAACGGGCCCCTCGGGGTCTCAGACGGATGAGGGAGAGGATGTCTTCAGCTCCTTCTTGCATTGGTGAAGGTAGGTAACCACCCACAGGAGGAAGGCAGTGTGTGTCTCCTGGACCTACGGGCACGGAATCTCCACGTGTCCAGTGGCCTGCAGATGGCCAGGCCTGGGAGTCAGGAGACAAATGGTCTGCATAGACATTACGGCTGGAGCTTTCGTTTGACCGGAGAGTGCAAGCCGTGCTTTTCCACTGACAGAAGGCTGAGAACGCGTGAATGCTATAAATAAGCAGAACCACCTGGTCCAATTGGAAGCGCTGGCAAGTCAAAACCAAAATTCACCTGGCCCAAGTCAGTCAATTGCCCAGGCGCAAGGAAAGTGTGCTTGAGTGACAGCAAACAGGAAAGGCACCAGGGGTGTGAGACGTCCAAATAACGTCCAATTGGATGACTGAGCAGCCGACGGCATCTACAAAAACACAGCATGTGAAAAAAGGCAGGGGCCGTGCACCATGGGGCCTGTTTAGGGACTGTTCACTCTCAGAACTGGCAGGAAGAGATGATTTCCAGAGAATCCCAGTCAAGACAAAGAGGGAACATTCTAGCAGCCATAACTGCCTGAGGATCAAATGGACTCCTTTGGCTCTAAGTAGGGGGTGGGATCTATGTCACATGGTGTGTGTAAACAACCCTTGCATGGGGGAGGCAGTTCTTCTGTGTCTGGCCTGTTGACTTCTGGTCTCAATAGCAGCTCAAGTAGGATTGAGAGGCACCCGTTGAATAAAGCTCATCCCTGAGCTCTCAGTGTTAGAAACCCCTGAGAGATACTAAATAGCTCTTCTCATTCTGGATTTCATGTTCAAGGACATTCCAGCTGAAGACACAGATCCAATGAATCTCACTAGGTGTTGAAAGAGGTTAGCCTCCCTCAAGAGACTCAAGTACAACACAGTTCTGTTCTTCACGTTTGATTTTAGCTGCTGCCGAAATTGGCCGACTGGGGGGCTGGTCTTTTGAGGGTTGTGAGGGGACAAACTCCATTGTCAATTTGATGTCCACATTGACATTTCCTTGGTTTGTTCCTGTCACATCCTTTAGCATGAACTCCTTTGCTGTCACAAGTACACCTCTTCCTCTCTTCTGTGGTCCTCTCTCTGTCCCTTTGAGGACATGGCGCTCTGATCTGAATAGGAGATGCCCCTCACACACTTGAGCTTTGGACGCTTGCTCCCCATCTCGTGGCTCTATTTTGAAGGCCGTCAGACTTTTAGGAGATAATTCTTGGCTGGCAAAAGGAGACATCACACTGGGGTCTTGCTTTTGAAGGTGAGCCCTGCCCCTGGTTCTGCTGGACGTCTTTGCGTTCTGCTCACTGACATGTTTGTGGCCACTGTCTCCTATTCCTGTCTGCCAAGCTGGAGCCTGCTCACCATGTCTTCCCCCGCTCTGAAGGGACCCCTTTGGAACTGTGAGCCAAAGACCATCCCCTCCTCCTGCCACCGTCTTCAGTTGCTTCCTTCAGGGACTCAGTCACCAATGACACAAAAGTCATCGATACAGTGGCCACATTTAAGGTCCATTTTGATAACCCAGGCCTGCCTTAGGATGGGGTAAATGGCTCAGCTAATAAAGTCCTTGCCTTGCAAGCATGAGGACCTAAGTTGTGGTGCGGGAGAATTGTTTGTATTCTGTCAATCATGTTTGAAATAAACGCTGATTGGCCAGGCAGGAAGTATAGGCGGGTCAACCAGACCGGAAGTAGAGGCAGGGCGATGAGAACAGGAAGGAGGAAGCCCATTCCTCACCAGTCCTGCCCAGATCACGGAAGAAGCAGGTTGTGACCTCCCCTGCTGGAAAAGGTACTGAGCCTTGTGGCTAACATAGATAAGAATAATGGGTTAATATAAGTTATAAGAGCTAATACAAAGCCTGAGCTAATGGGCCAATCAGTTTATAATCTTATGGAGACCTCAGTGTGATTTTCTTTGGGACTTGCCAGCTGTGGGAATGGGGCAGGACAGAAACCCCAACAAGCAGGCCCCTCATGTTACAAAATTTGAGTCTGAGAATTCAAGTGAAAAAAGGGTCTTCTTGTGATTCAAGCATTGGCAGGCAGAAACAGGAGAATCCCTGAGGCTGCTGACGCCCCAGCCTTTTCTAATCAGAACCATCAAGTCAAATGAGAGAAACAAAGCTAAGTGAGGGCTTGGCATGGTGGTACGTACTTTTAGTCCTAGCTCCTGGGAGGCAGAAAGTAGTTCATCTTTAAGTTACAGGCCAGCCTGGGGTATACGGGGGGGGGGGGGTGAAGTGGGAGTGGGGTGGGGGTGAGGGGTGGTTCCAAACCAGCCAGGGCGGCATTGTAAGACCTTGTCTAAAAGCAAACAAAAACTCAAACAACACAACAAATAAAATCTCATACAACAAAACAAACAAACAAAGAACTCAAAACAAGGTAAATAGTGCTTGAAGAATGACCGTTGAGGCTGTCTCCTGGCTTTCACACACATATGCATACACGAGTGTGTGCAGTGCACTTGTGTGCGCGCGTGCGCAAACACATACACACACACACACACACACACACACATACACAAACATACACACACACACACACACACACGTCTCCCACTCCAGGAAAAGAGGCACTCCACACACATGTTCTGGGGCTCAGATGTAAACATATTTTTCTTGTGGGGATGAGGATGGGGCAGCTCTTCACGCAGAGTGGGAGATAACAAGACTCGGGATCCTGATTGGCAGCTCCTCAGCAAGGGGGGAAAGAGGAGAAGATGGGTCTGTGAAAGTAAAGAAGGCAGAGCTCAGAGTCCCATGCTCTCAGCTGATCAGCAGCCCAGGAAGGGAGAGGCTAAGGCGGAGAAAGGTCCAGCTGCCGCCTAGCCTTTGTGTCTAAGACTGTGCCTGGCATTTAGCATGTATTCCATAAGCACTAGTTATGTGAAAAGTGAATGCGTGTACGCGGAGCAGAAGCTGCGCTGCCGCTTGATGGCTGCCAGCGGTTGCTCAGCCTGGTCCTGTTAAGCCGCCTCCGAGGGCTGATCCAGGACTGCTGAGTCAGGCGGGGTGATCGGCTCAATTAGAGGCATAGTGCCGCCTTCAGAGAGAGTGTGTTCTGCCTGGGGTGCTTGGGCCCTGGGGAGAGACAAAAGTGCCTGGGCTGCAACACAGGGAAGTGAGCCCTGCCAGGGTCCCGGCTCTGGGCTCCATGCCACTCTCAAGCTTCCATTTCTACAAGTTGGGGAAGCAGACTCCATTCCCACAAGCTAGCTCTTTAGGATTCAGGATCTGGCTTCCTTTTGTAGGTTCAAAACTGAACCAAAATGTCCCGGCTTCCCAGCTGTCTCCCTGTCCTCAGAGCTGATTAGAGGGCAGGCGAGGAACTCACCTGCTGAGCTATTTTCTGTCTTCCCTGCTCACTCTGTCCAGGAGACAGCCTGGCTTTCCCCGGACTGTGTGTGCACCAGGGTTGAGGGGCCCTTCATATTTAATTATGTCTGCTTGCGAAATAGATGTGTACGGAGATAGGCAACATTCCTGGAGATGATGCTCGGGCAGGCTGAATGAATGACGACACTGTCTCCCTTTAGAAACTTCCAGAGCCTTCATCCTGCACAGATTGGTGGATGGTGCTGAGCCCAGAGTGCTTCAGATTCTTTGGCCTGGTTGGACACGCGTCCGTCAGTCAGTCTCCCCTTTAAGAGCTTTGCTTGCTGAGTTCTTCAAAAGGTATTTGTTCTTCAGAATTTGCGAGTCGGTACAAAACGAACTGTCTACTCCGGAGACCCCAGGTTGCAGGCTGGCTCAATCAATCACTCATTCATTCGTTTATCCATCACCAGGGGGTGTCTGCTGTGTGCCAGACACTGTGGATCTAAGACGAAAAGAGCTTGGCCTCTGGCAGCTCCCAAGGAACGCTTGGGCTGACCAGTTCGTGGGTGACAGGCGTGCAAACAGCCTCCCGTGGCCCTTGGGCTCCGTGCTGGAGATGCGGACTGAATAAGGATGTGGGGACAGGGCAGTCATACACGAGGAGAGTATTCAATGCTGTTTTCTACGTGGAGAGATACAGGACTCATGAAGTGTTGGGCCTGGTGTGTGCGCGTGTGTGCGCGCGTGTGTGTGTGTGTGTGTGTGTGTGTGTGTGTGGAGCTGAATACACTCCTGGACTAAGAAGATGTCCAGGTATCATGCAGGGCAGAGGCATGACGCAGGAGGCAACGGGGACATGGATAAAGAGTCACTCCATCTTTTTGTGTTGAAAGATGCTGGGTGATGTCCAAAACACATACGTAAAAGGACAGCTTGGTTATCTGGTGACAGAGACAGGTGCCTTTGGGAGATGAGAAACTGGGACCAGGAGATAGGGGGAGGATCTCTCAATGGCTGGACAAGATAGCGGGAAGTAGCGCTCTGCCATGGCTCATCAGGACAGTCCTTGCCCCAGACTTGCTGGAGAACCAGGAAGGGTAGAGAGCTGTCAAAGCCCCAGACAGTGGGGGCTAGCTCTTGACTTCTTTCAGGTAAGGGACAGCCGCTGTCCCAGGAGCACTGGCGGAGGAACAAAATCAGAAGGAGACCTGTGGGAGCAAATCCCGTTTGCAGAGGGCTGGTGGTCTTCTGTGGGCGAGCACAGGAGGGAACCGGCGTGGAAGGACTATGAAGGAAACCCAGGCCTCAAGCCTGCGCCCTTCCCTCCAGGTTACCCAGTTTCATGGGGTTCCTGCTTAGTCCCCCTTAGGAGCTCAAACAAGGCTAAGAGAGGCAGTGCGTGACAGCCCACACCTGGCTGGCTGAGCTGCCAGCAATGGACAGTGAGAGTTTGAAAGAGGTCTGGCGGGTACACCAGCTGCCCAGGGAGTGCGGCGGTTGAGACCAGGTCTGTACTTGATACCTTCTCAGCCACCGAGATGGTGGGAGTTGGCGCTGGTACTTTTCTCACGAAGGGTTTTGCACTGAAGATGTTAGGTGGGAGTTAGCGAGGAGTTGGCGGGAGTGGGGCCCAAGAGGTATCTGGAAGGAGGAGGTAAACTGAGCATTGGGAATAAGAGAAATTAAAACAGCACAGCCTCAATCATTTATGATGCCCTGGAGGTGGGCTCTGGGCCAGTCAGCTTGTGTTCTTCCCTCTACACAGCAGGCAGGGAGACGCGGAGCTGGCTGTGGCTTCAACACAACTCTATTCCTAGTGGTTTGGGAGGCTGCAAATACAGAGGATGATGGGATCTTAACGTGAAACAACAAATCCCATCAAGGTGCAAGAATACACACCAGTTCCCTCCTTCTGGCTCTTAAGACCCACTGGGGGAGCATGGCCCACAGGCCTAGCCTGGATGAGAAGAAGCTGGTACAGGCCATATGTGGTCAGGCAGATGGGCAATGGGACCGAGAAATGAGACTGGATGGGACTGGATGGGACTGGATGGGACTGGGTGAAGGGACTCATGTAGACACAGATACCTCTATCTGCTGCCCATAGTGATCTGAAGAAGGCTGGCTCACTATAGACTCCCAAATGATACCCACCTAGTAAAGAATTAAACTAGGATGGGTTCCTTGGATAGGAATGCCTAAGAGGTCTCTTTGGCTAATATACTGGCATGGCACAGAGGGGTTTTGTGTATAAAGTGCAGTTAAGTTTTGAACTATGAGCCCTGAGCACATCCTAAGGACAGTCTGGCATGGGATACTTTCTCAGTAAGTTTGTGTGGCTGCTTAGAGGAGGCTACCAGGAAGGCCAAAGTGTCCTGAGCAGCTGACCCTCTTATCTCTGTTTGCCAGGAACCACCCATCCCTGCAGCTCGGTGTTTATCTGCTGGGGAAGGGCTGAGGGCTTGAAGGTTTAGAAGTGCTATGCAGGAAGTCTTGGCGATGGCAGGGCTGTATGAGGGAGCAGGCCCCTGTAGGTGCCTCATTTCTGAAGCTGAACCCTGCTGTCGCATCTGCAGGAGACATGATTGTGGAAGTGGCATGTTTCCCATCTAGAAAGCAGTCCATTTACAGAATGTTTTGGGCCATCCTCGTTAAGGGGGGGAGGAGGGAAGATGGGGGTGTGGAGGTTGACTTCAGTGTTGGGCACCCTGATCTTGAGTCACATTTCCAATGTCTTTGTGGTATGAACGTCTAGTTTTGATGACTGGTGGGGTCTCCAGGTCCAGATTTGAGGAAGCTCCAGGCCTGGCCCCAGGGAGCCTCAGATAGACGCCACCTTTGGTGTGAGGACTGTAACCCACAGAAGTGCAAGTTCAGAGTGGAAATGTTTGGGTAGGGTAAAAGGTCAAGGGCAGGCTTTTCTAAGTACTCCTGATGTGGGAGGCACATGTGGACATTAGGCCCTGCAAAGGTGACCATGTTTCCATTTTATGCTGTAGACATTTTTAAGACTATAGGAAATTGAGGGGGAGAGCTTTGGGTGTCCTGGAGGCAGATCCACATTCTAGTAAGTGTGATCAGCACAAAGACCCCCCCCCCCCCCCCCCAGAGCATGATGGAAGCCTCCAGGCTGTGCCATACCAAAGCTCTGTGCTGGTGAGGTGGGGACATGTGGCACAAAAAGAGAGAGGGTACATCCACAATAGGCATGGTCCTGGGGGCCTGTCACCAAGAGAGGACAACTGGCTCCTACACCAGCAAGGGAGGATGGGTCCAGGCTGCTTGGGCTCTTGGTTGTCTACTTGCTGGCTGCTTCTTGGTTCTGTTGCCTTCCTGACTTGGTCTTGACCACAGCCTACTATCCATTCTGCTATAAAGAGTCCGCTCATGCGTGGGGGCTTGGCTTCCTGGCTCTTTAGTTCTCTCCAGAGAACTAATCTGTTTTGGAGCTACTTCGGGGTGGGCTCAATGAAGTTCAAGAAAGGGTAGCAAGAAAGTTGGAGGGGAGAATGAGGACAGGGATACAGGAAGGAGCTGTCCAAGGCCTGAGGTAGACAGAGATGGACCCCAGTAGACGGGTAAGTCTCTGGCAGGGTGGAGGCTCATGGATGGTCACTGGACCTGAACCTTTTGGCAGTGATTGTGTTGGTGGGAAGGAAAGGGTGGGCTCCTAGGGATTCTAGCGTGGTTCGCCACCCCTACCTCCTGTAGCGATGGCTTCATTTTCCAGTCTGCTCCACCAGCTGAGGGTCCTCCCTAGAATCAAAGCCCTCTCTTGAGTGCCGAGAGAATAAACTCTCTGCTTCACGGAAGCTAATTTACCTACGTCGTTGTTCCTTTGGCTGGCCCGTCTCTGGGTGGAAAGAGCCTCGATAGTGAATGAAGGCTCAGGGAAGGAGCCCAAGGGGGGGCCCCTTTCTCAGGACCCCCGGCTAACGTGGCGTGGCCCGAGTACCCACCACTGCAGCCATATAAGCCAGCTAGAACAAGGGGCCATTTGTCACACCAACCATCAATTCCCAGGAGAGCAACCCTCAAGGCAGCTCCTTTCCAGCCAGCATGCAGGGGGGCCAAAGTTCCCAGCATCTCCCTGAAGGGAGGTTGGAGGACGCAGCCCCCACGTTGTTATTACTCTGAGAAGCTGGCCGGCTCTCAAAGCATATCACACCCTGTGTGGCAGGTCTCTGTTGCCGCTGGTTCCCAGCTTAGCCTGCGCAGGCTCTGGGAGGGGGAAGCCCAGGGCCTCTGAGAAGCAGAACTATAGCTGGGGCCTGGGAGACTGGGCAGAATAAAGCAAAGAAGTCCGGATGTTTGAAGGAACAGTGTCCCTACCAGCACATTGGTTTCCTTTTGGGGGCCCATAGATCCCAGTTTTTACAGGCTAAGTAGAGGTCTAGGGCACTAGAAACAGTAAGGCTTTTCCCTGCACCATCTTATGGAAGTACCCCCTGTGTCAGCCTCTCTGCACTGCAATTCCATGCCAGATTGATGGGTAAGGAGAGACTTCTTGTTGCTTAGAAACGATTTGACAGAGCCGATGTGGTAGCACTGAAGGTTGAAGCCTGACTCCCTGTCCTCCACCTGCTGGCTGTCATCTTGTCACTCTCTAGTGGCCACTGTGATGTATCTTGTTGGCTTGTTTATTCATTACCTGCCCTCTCCCCGACCTCCGCCAGGATCTCAGCATGCCAAAGGGCAGGTGTCTCCCTTCATCTGGTTTGCCGTTGCATTCTACCCACCTAAGGCCGTACCTGGCTCCTGTTGACATCCATAAGTACTGTGCGTTAAAGGAGTGAAGCACGGGAGTGGGAGCTGGCAGGCCCGAAGTGTGACTTGGCACACAGCCTCTTCTGATAAAATGATTTAGGGGGTTCCAGCAATGATTTCTCATTTGCAAAATTGTCAGGACAGTGGAGCCAGCACTTGCATTTGCTGGGTACACACCCCCTCTTCTCTGCTGCTCTGGGAGTTCCCGAAGGGCACAGGAATGGCTTTTCTTTCCAAAATTCAGACTGCGGCAACATAGCAATCCTTTAACCAGGTTAAGTAGCACGAGAGAGATACCCACCGGGACCAGAAAGTGGGCTCCTTGTGGGGGCCAGAAGCAATCTTAGAAGGTGATGCCCATGCGAGGTCTGATTATTTGGTACCTCACATAGACACAGCAGCTCACACCGTCAGGGGCACATGGGGCTCTCTCCGGGATCGTCGGCTCCTTCTTGTGAATTAGACAACATAGTCACAAGTTCTGGATGTGGACACATGTTTTAGGGATCATCATTCACACACAGTCCAGCCTGCCACCTAGGTTGCTGTGGTGGCAGCTGGGGCTGTGGCTAGCTGTGCTCTAAGAGCCCATGTTGGTGACCATCCCACCAGCCCTCCCTGGAATCTAGCCCACAGGCTTCTGCATTCCCCGTCAGCCCCTTTAGCTCTGCCATGTCTGGCAGCTCAGAGCCCCACATGGGAAGGTCACCAGGCTGAGTCAAGAGCATGCTCTCTGGGGAGACTGCTCTGGATGTGGTTAGCCAATTTTCCTCAACAAAATTATTCAGCAATCTGAGAGTTCAGGAGATGGGCAGTTTGGTATCTCAAAGGGGCAACCACTTGGCCCTGAACTCCCACTCTTCCTCACGGCCTGCTGAGGCTGGAGTTCAAGAAAGGGTAGCAAGAAAGTTGGAGGGGAGAATGAGGACAGGGAGACAGGAAAAAGCTGTTCAAGGCCTGAGGTAGACAGAGATGGACCCCAAGCCTCTGGCAGGGTGGAGTCTCTGCACCGTTGCCCTGGCCTGAAGCTTCTTGTGACTGCTCTAATATCTCAAAGTTCATAGCTCAGTTTTGACTGTTAGTTGGGCCTGGAGAAGGCAAAGGAGCTGTTAGTCCTTAGTGACATTTGGTGACAGGAACCTCTCTGCACATAGCTAATGATGACAGCTGTATAGAGAGGAGTGAATCACTAGCATCTTTGCTCTATACTCAGCTCCTCTCATATTTCAACAGTGCATCAGGAAACCAGGCTCACCCCAGCTTAAAGTCTGTGACCCAGCCGTGTGACAGGGCCACGTCCTCGCTGCCTTTAAGTATCCCATTTTAGGGAATGTCTGTGCGGTTTCAATTTTACTCCTAGGTGATTCTGATAGGGCCACATCCCTATATGAGCCCTCATCACAGCCACCCATTTTCTGTTTGTTTCTGTCCGTGTGTGTGTGTGTGTGTGTGTGTGTTGCTGTGGAGCGAACCTACTGCGAGCGTGCTAGGCAAGCACTTTGCCACTTAGCTACGCCCAGGAGAGTTTTTCACTTATACAAGAGGGAATTTAAAGCAGGGACAAGGGGGAGGCAGAGCTTCACTGTCTTGTTCTATCCCCCCCCCCTTTATATTTCTTTTCAGATTCATCTCATAGCCCGATTCTCTCCTCTCTCTCTCCTCTCTCTCTCTTTCTCTCTCTCTTACACGCACACACATACACACACTCTCACACACACTCACGCACTCTCTCCTCCCCCTCTCTCTCTCACACACACACACTCATACACATGCATTCTCCCCCCTCACACACATACACACACTCACACACACACTTTCGCACTCTCCCCCTCCTCTCTCTCTCTCTCTCTCTCTCTCTCTCTCTCTCTCTCTCTCTCTCTCTCTCACACACACACACACACACACACACACTAAAGCTGTCCTTCACCTCAATTCAGAGCTTAGAAATCCACCTTTTGCTTCTATCAGCAGAGAAATGGATGTTTGCTGTAAAATGCTTCTCTCTACCCTGGTTGGCCCTCGGGCTCCGTGGGAAAGGCCCCGGGGTGAGGATTTTGAGGTGGACTGTTTCTATATGGCTTATGAGAAAGTTGAAGCGTGAGGCCCCTCTGTGTGTGGAAGAAAGATAGTCATGGGTTGGTTTTGGAAGGGACTGAAAACAGCAGACTCTGTCAGCTTAATCGCTTCTGCAGGGAAGCAGGGGACAATGAACACCCACTGGGCATCCGACACCACACTTGGCTTGTCAGTCGCATGACGCATTATCTTATTCAATCCTAGCAACCTGTGAGTTGGATCCTTCGCGTGCTGTTTTACAGGATGGAGGCTCTGCAGCAGACCCCATTCTGGAAGTCACAGTCCAGACCCCATCTGCCTGGTGGGAGTCTCCAAGTCTTTCTGTGATGTGTAGTACTGTCCCTGCCTCCAACACGGGTGTCTGCCTGGCTCTGTCCGTGGCAGGAGGTGTTGGTAAAAGGTCTGGAAGAGGTACGCACTGAACACACACACTGGGGACAGTGGGGGCTCGAGTCCCCGGAAGCAGCGATGGAGGGGCAATTCACCTCATCTACAGAAGTGTGGCCTCATCAACAGCACCCATGTCTCAGTGCCCACTGACTGTGTGAGAGGCTGACCTCTGTAGCCCGACACCGTACTCTGATCTGAAAGGGCCCAAGCATTGATATGCTCCTGGCTTTGGAAGGAAGCAACGCTCTCAGGGAAAGTGGAGGTCAGGAGGAGCACGGCTGCTCACCTAAAGACGAGCACTTTCCTGGGGCCGTGCGCAGCTGGAGTCCCAGGACCCACTCTGACAACTGCCTTACTGGCGAGCAAGGCTTCTCCCAGCATGCCTTGCAGCTTCTCTCCACTATTGTGTCCCTTCCCAGGGACCAGAGGGAGGGCTTCTGAGGGTTCCTCACACTCCAGGGCTCACCTTCTCTTTGTTTCTCTGTCATCGTCTTCCTGCTCTGAAATGTGGGTGAATGATTAAAAATTTGGCAGGTTAATTAACTTCCCGTATTTTCTTTTCTCTTCCACTTACTTCTCTCTCTAAGTAGATGACAGGCAGGTTGTGATTTATCTGCCCTGCTCTCGTCATACTTTCTGTTGTAATTCCTTCAGTCTTGGGCCAGTGATCTGGAGACCTTCATGTCTCTTCCTAAATTTCTGTAGTGTTTCTGGAGGTTGGTGCTCGCACCTTCTCTTTGCAGATCCAACCTGACTTCCCTGGAGCAGTGAGGCGAAGCCCCTAGCGCCCGTGACAGCTGACATATTCTGCAGTAGCTGTGGGCTGATTTGAACTAAATGAGATTTACGATCAGTCCTCATGCATTAGGGAGCCCAGGTGAGCCCGCACCAACGTGTCTTCCCTAATTAGTGGGAGAAATATCCGTGCTTGGTCAGGGGAAGTCAGTGAGCTTGGGTGAAAGTTGCACCTCATTCCCAATGTTGGTGCACAGACCCCAGTGGGTGGGTGGGCAGCTTCTTACTGCTGGCAGCAGTGTGGATGGGTGCGCTGTGCTCTGTGGATGGCCAGAAGCTACCCAAACGCTCTCATTCTAACAGGGTCAAAACAAAGAATGGAGTTTTGCTTTCCGCTAAGGATGCATTAGGAATCTGCAGCTTCGGTCTGTCTGTCTGTCTGTCTGTCTGTCTGTCTGTCTGTCTGTCTCCCTGTTATTCTCTGTCACTGTCTTCTTCCTGCTTTTCTTTATTTCTGTGTATATTTCCCTGTCTCTGTCTGCCTACCTATCTCTTTCTGGGTGTGTCTCTGCCATCTGTCTGTCTGTCTGCCTGTCTGTCTGTCTTTCTGTGTCTCTAACTCTCACACTCACTCCATTCCCTATCACAAGCGTTGAGTTGGGTCCTTCGCTAACTTAGCTCTCCATCATTACTTCCAGTGTCTCCATTCGTAAGATAGATAGAGCAGTAATGGCCCCAGGTGGGTTAAATGCTGTCCTTTTCTGGAACGAATCAAGTCTCTATCTCAACATCTGACAACTGGTAAACGTGACCATATTTGTAAGTTGGGTCTTTGCCGACGTGCCGTGTTTGGGGGCTCATTCTGGATGAGCGTGGGCGCTAAACCCAATGACTGGTGAGAAGAGAGGAAAGAGGTGCCTCGAGAGAGACATACGACAGAGGCAGAGATCGGAATGGCACTGCTTCGTGTCGATGCCAAGGGTGTTACAAAGTGAGAGGTCTGCCCTCTGCACTGGGGGTGCAGCCCTGTTGTTAGCTGTTAGGTCAGACTTCTGTCTTCTGCAGCGGAAGAACACATGGTACTTTCAGTTCACCTGCCTTTGGGGCTTTATGGTAGCCGTGGGATGGGCTTCCCACCATCCCACATACATTGGGAGGGTCCAGGCCAAAGGCTGGTACCTGGCATGAGTCATCGTGCCATAGAAAGTGTCCCATGCTGTCAATCATTATTCCTTAGTTTCTTTCTCTGGGATCATTCTCTCTCTCTGCCCTCTTCTCCCCAAGATCCTGGGAAGAGAGCAGAGACAGAGGATCTTAGGGAGAAGAGGTGCAGAAAGCTGACCTGGCCTTCTTCTGACATTTTCTCTGGATACCTTATTCTAGCAGATTCTATGACAAGCCCACATAGATAGCAGGTTCTCTAGGTCAGAAAGAACAGTGTTAATTCCAACTCCTGATGATCCTGCCATTTTAGTTATAAATTTTAGACAATGTGATTAGTCCTTTAAACCCTTCTATGGGATGAACTAAGTGTGGGTAAACTCAAAGGCTATTTACCCTGCCAAGAACCAGGGACCCCATAAAAGCAAATACTGTGGACCCTGCTGATACCAACCTCTTTGTGAAGGTATACTGGGGTGCCATACTTATAGAGGTAATATGAAGGATGGCAGAGGTCAAGGTGGACTCAAGACAGCTTACCCAAGCCCCTTGTTATCACAGCAAGGCTTTGGAGTTCCAATTACCAGAGCTGTTGAAACAAATTTCCCCAGTGTCCCCAGACCAGCTGCCTTTGAATCTTCTCAGAAGCACATTTCTAATGGCCTCTGTGGGGCTTGCGGTCCTACTGTGTCCTGTTTAGCCACCTTCTCCCACTGCCAGCTAGACATGAACTATAATTATTTGGGAAGAGAGAACCTCAACTGAGGAAAAGCTTGCATAAGACGGGCCTATAGGCAGGTATTCCTGATTAACGATTGGTGTGGGATGGCCCAGTCTCAGCACACCATTGGTGGTGCCATCCCTGGGCTGATGGTCCTGGGCTCTCTATGAAAGCTGCCCGAGAAAGTTACAGAGAGGAAGTCAGCAAGCAGCGCTCCTTTTGTGGTCTCAGCTTCAGTTCCTGCCTCCAGGTTCTTGCCTTGTATTCCTGCCCCGATTTCCCTCAGGGATGGACTACAAGCTGTAAGCTAAATAAGTCCTTTCCTCTCCAAGAAGCTTTTGGTCATGGTGTTTATTACAGCAATAGAAAGCAAATGAGAACATGATGTGGCCAGGAGAAGCTGACCATGGACCAAGTTACTGGAAGTTTCCAGAGTTGCTGTATCACGGGGAAAGCTGTCTGAGGCTTCTTATGAAGGTTGAGGCCCTAGATTCTGCTCCCTAGGGACCCTCCTACTACTGGTGTCACTTGGAGAGAGCATACAGAGGGGCGGAGTCTGTGCTGGTGGATGGAACCTTGGCATAGAGCTACAGACTGAACCCATGAGGCACCTAGGGAGCACCCTTCGACAGAGCTGAAGCGTGTAGAAACCCACAGACAAAGAGCAGAGTGGAAGGTACCAGTTTCTCCTCCCAACCTCTGCCTCCACTGGCCCCGAGTGTCTGTGCTCTGCACAATCAACACCTTTGTTCTTGAGCTCAACTCCACGCGCATCCTCTGCACCAGCCTGCCTGGTTTCTTGGTGGGTTTCTAATCATCCCTCCAGATCCTACTCCAATGCGACCCATGAAAATACCCGTTCTTGATCTTTTGCAAGCCTTGGCCCTGTCCTACGCTCTTACCCAGTTTTAGACAAGACATTCAGGGCCAGCATAGGTAGCCACCTGGCAATGATGCCTAACGAGGGCCTCTGGTGAACTCCTCTCCAAGACACTCGTGTGGTACCATTGAATGTCTTATCTCTCTGTAGTTAATGGTTCCATCCTTTCCTCCTCTGTGAGTCCAGCAAAGGGGCAAAGTCATAGACAATTCTGGAGGGTAATCTTTTCTAAATGAAGAGAGAGAGAGAGAGAGAGAGAGGGGGGGGGGGGGGGTTGCCTGAGCCTAAAAAAAACCCCACATAATTCACACATTATAAGGTTTCCCCATCCCAAGTGTATACTCGCTATCTGTACTCACCAAGCTGTGTAAATGTCACCACTCTAATTCCAGAACATTCTCACCATCTAACAAATAACTCCTTCATGAGTCACTTCTCACCCCTCTCAAGCCGGGTTACTGTCTAATCATAGCATTATGGGACATGGAGACATCGTGCTTTGGCAGAAGGCAGCACGCAATTTAAAACACATTTTACTTCTTGTAGATTTTGAGTTACACAAGTCAGCCCAATGTCTCAGAGTTCTCCAGCACAGCTGGGCTCCTGTGTACAAAGGTGTCAGTGCGCACAGCCTCCTGGAGTCAGTATCTATGGCCCTCAGTGCACCAACCGGCACACAGCAAGCACCATCAACACACTAATGAGTTCAGTGGCAGCGTTACTGGGAGAGGCACAATCTGAGGTGCGAGGGCAGACTCTGGGGATCCAAGTTTTCTCCAGAAGTCCCCAGTGGAAAATCCCTTCTGTTCTGTGGAGGCCAAGTCCCAGATTTGAAACACAAGAGCGTCCTTGAGAAGACTGGGATGTATTCCTAGCCCCTCTCCAGAGAGAAGCTGTGGATGAAAATCAATTCTGGAAACCATCCTCCAGCGCAAAGAGAGAGCACACTGCTGGGCTGTCGTCATTTCGAGGTGGACTCTTTCCATCGTTCCTAATTCTACTCTCACAGGGCACTCCATTATCAATGCTGTTTTTTTTTTGTTTTTTTTTTTTTTGACCAGACCAGCATCAACGCTCCGGAAGGGCTCTGACCTGCTGGTTTGTTTTGTGATGATGAAGTTGTCCCTCCATGTTCTATGGAATGTAAGACTTGGGTCAATAGGGGGCCTCATGTAAAGTTTACTGGGGGACACTTGCAATCACACACCTGCTTTTGGAATCCGCAGTTTGGCAATGAGGCCAACATGTTTTGGAGGAAGAGCTCACGCTGAGAACACTGCAGTAGGGGACCCGTCTGTAGGTGCAGTTGCAGGCTCAGAGAAAGAAGTCATACAGCATCCAGAGCAGGTGGTGTGGCTTCTGGTGGTGAGCGGGAGAGAGAGCAAGGAGAGCTGCAGACTGCAGGGCTCTGGCCCCAGGGGGTGTCACCTGGCTAGAATAGCTAAACGCAATTTAGCCACGTGAGCAGCATGGAAGAAACACACTAGATAGTAGCCAAAAGTGGCTTAGGTTTTGAGGTTTCAAGTATTCTCTGTAAGCTTTGCATAGCTCCCCTGTTGTTGAAAGTCTTGGAACCTGCAGAGCAGGGACAACCTCATAGTCACAAGAGAAATCCTCCCCCAAAGAGACTGGAAGCAACTCTCCCCTTGGTAAGGTGGGCAGTGCCACTCAGTGCCCTCTGGCAGGATGGAGCCAGACATGAGCTCCATGGCAGGTGTGGGGAATTCAAACTTGGTGGTCATTGCAAGTCTGGTTTTCCCTATGTGCTCCCAAGAGATCTTCAAGTACAATACCCAGGACTGGTGTTATTGCTTCCATGGTGGGTTCCTGACTCCAGCAGCCAGCCATTCAGGATGGGGCATCGGAGTATGGCATTTGGTGCGAGACTGGCATGGATTTGCTGCTCAATTTTCCCACCATGGGCACCACGACCGTGGAGCTTTATCGATTCTTTGCTAGAATGATGGAGGACTCTCATTGGTTAATAAAGAAACTGCCTTGGCTTTTTTTGATAGGGCAGGATTTAGATAGGTGGAGTAGACAGAACAGAATGCTGGGAAGAAGGGAAGTGAGGCAATCACCATGCCTCTCCTCTCTAAGACAGACGCCATGGAGCCAGCCACCAGGTCAGACATGCTGAATCTTTCCTGGTAAGACACCACCTCGTGGTGCTACACACATTACTAAATATGGGTTAAGGCAATATATGAGAGTTAGCCAGTAAAAGGCTAGAGCTAATGGGCCAGGCAGTGTTTAAATGAATATATATTTGTGTGTTGTTATTTTGGGTGTAAAGCTAGCTGTGTGGGATCCGGGCGGGATGAAAAGCAGACCTGCCCGCAGCTCCTACTACACTAGAAGGTTGATGATGTACACTGGCCATGAGATTCACAAAATAGTAGTGTGTAGAGGAACTGTTGGGGATCATTAGAAATGTAGAGCACCCAGGAACTGACTGGAAGGTATTCTTTGGGTTGGGGCCAACTGTTCCTCCCAGAAAATAACTAGGAACTCTATTGTGTCTCCCCAAAAATATGAATAGAGAGGAAACACTCTGGCATATCCAGGATGTTGAGCTTCAACAGGACAGCCAGCCCAGACTCTGTTCAATGTCATATAAGACAAAAGAAACCAGAAGAATGGGCTCTGTTGTGCAGCAAATGGAATTAAAAACAACAAATTAGATCCATGTAGGGACAAAAGCTTACTTGGTATCTGACCTCCCTGGGCCTCTGTGTTCTTCTTGGTTATTCCATGTCAGTGTTTTCAATGGCTCTCAGTAAAGGGTCAAAAGCTGAGTCACATGGAAACAGAGCAACAAACTCAAGCACACAGCACATGTGGTGGCCCTGGCTCAGTAGGCTGGGGTGGGTCTGGATGCGGTAGCTTTTATAAGTCCATAGATGATGCTGGCGTACACATCCCTTGGAAAATCATGCCTCATTTGATGTTACACAGGCTCCTTCCAGAGAAGAGGCCTCCCTGTGGTTTCCAGATCATTCCAGAACTTCAGGAGAACAGCCCTGAAGTGGCTGACTCAGTGCTGGGGTCATGCACTTTTTCCTCTGAGTCACCATATTGACTTGTAACCTTCTGTTGGCCCAACCCAGATGTGAGCTCCCAGCTATCCTAGGGAGAGTGGTTTTCACATTCCTAGGCTAGCTCCTGCCTTTCGGAGAGCCATTTAGACTGGAGCAGCTTCAGAGAGGGGGAAATAACCAGAGGTAGGGGTGGGGTGTGACGAGTGGGTTGGATTTACAAGGAGGCTGTCTGAAGGGGTGAAAGGGCAGCTTGCTGCTCCTGTCTCTGAGTGCTGAGTCAGGAGGCTCCACTGGTTTCATAACCTGACTCTGGGTTTGTCCAAATCACACCCTTTCCAGGAAGACTGGGCTTGACACAGAGATGTGCTCTTGTCTGCCGCACACCAGGCTGATCTTGTTCAAAAACAGCGAATTAAAGCCCCAAGCCTTTTAAGGCACTTTCCCCCGATACTTCCCTAGGCTTTATACCTTGTTTCTTCTGAGGCTCGCATCTTCCAGTATTGCAACCCAACAGGTAACTGGCTCAGAACTTGGCATCTCAAATACCTTCTGGGACCTGACTTTGGGGGATTCCAGAGGAAGGATGGTTGATGGGTTAGGAAGGATAGTGCCTTTGACTGTGGTCCTATGTGGCACACAGCTTTCCAGCACTGTGATGAGCCCTTGGCTGTCAGTGGAGCCCATGGCTCTCAGAGAGACAGACTTATTGTCTGTCGCTCAGTCTCCTGACAAAATATGACAGACTCACTTGTCCCAGGAGCCACCCTTTCTCTTCAATCCTACCCGCAAGACTCAGCCCCAGACCAGTAGACTCTGCACCCAAGTTTGCCTGAGCCAGCCAGAAGAGCCAACATGTCCTAACATTGAGTTTCTGAGGTGAGTCATCCTAGTCCAACACCTGGGATCTGGGGGTATGACATTGTTTATTGAATTATTTGGATAAAGGGTCTTCACATGCACAAGTGAGTTAAGATCTCCAATGCCCGACATCCTCATAATAGACACAGAAGGTGATACAGATGGCATGTGATCATGTTGTGTAGAGGTTGGCATGATGAGCCCACAAGTGCAAGGAATCCCTGCACTCTTCCCTCTCATCTTTGTGGGGGTCACCCCCTATGCGTACATCTTTCTGAAGACTTGTGTCCTTCCAAAGCACCAGGCTTTCTGATGTCAGATGCAACCCAAGTTGTGTTGCCACTACAAACACAGAGGCTGAGATTTTAGAGGAGGGCAGAGGATGTGTGGGGAGTAGGGATGCTGAGACAAAAATAGAGACCCACTCATCATCCACTGGCTCCTTCTCACTCACATCACTTCCACCCAGACCCTAGAGTTCAGCCAAGGTTCTCCTTTGTAGACTCACCTTGCGGGAGGACTGTCAGTTGACATGCCAACTCCAATCTTCATTCTTCACTGTCTTCACAAGTGTCTGAGCTCAGTCCTTCCACATCAACAGGAACCCTCACTCGGCTCCTGTACTGAACCCCACACTAATAGCTTTAGGGTACCCATCCTTTCATCACCTGGTTTGCCATTCTCTCTGTCCAAACTCTCAAACCCAGGCTGCTCCGACCATCCATCCTCAGCCTTTACCTCCACTTGATAAGAGATCTGGACAGCATACCTCTGTTACCTCCTGTACTGACACTTCATAGCTCCCCCCACCCCCCGGCCTCCCTTCTGTCTGTGAAGATGGATTTATCAAGATGACGTGAGCCATCTGTGAGTTCTGGCAGAGCATCCTTGTGGCTTTCCCATGCTCCCATCTCATGTGTGCAGAAGTGCACTCTGGGACATGACTGATGCCAGTGCCTCCTTTCTCAGAGAACAGCCCTTCAGGACTCTAATATTGCTGACAATGTATTATTAGCATTCCTGAGAGTAATAATTCTAAATTTATCCTGAGTGAACTTTTACAGTGACCTTGAATGTGTCTGCAACAGAATCTTAATTTCCAGAGATATTGAGATTATGCATGTGCCATGGTTTATCTCTTAATCTACAAAGCTGACATTGCTGGGAAAGTTGTCTTCTTTGGATTTAACTTTCAATAGGAAGGCAGTAACACAACAATTTCAAAAGAAATCATAAAAAGGCAACTCATGACTTCAAGGGTGGCAGATCCACAACTACCTTATTTTTTTAAAATAGCCAATTTTATATTTAATTATCCCTTTGTGGAGGGAATCCTGGAGCTTTCTCTGCACTTTATGGTGACATTTCAGGGAGGGTTATTTGCAGGAAGATGAGTCAGCATTTGCCTCCCTGGGTCTCCTCCATTCTGTCTGCAAGGGAGCGCCACATTTACCTTGAGGATTTTGTTTGTTTGTTTGTTTTTGTTTTTCATTATATTTTTGCACAGATCCAACACATCGTCTTTACCTCCTTTTCCATCCATCACAGTGGGATGTTCCAGTCATGTGAGGATCAGATGGGGCACCCGTTGGACATCACTCTTGCCCTACAGTAACCACAGAGAAAAATAAAGATGACAGACGACAGCCTATTCCCACTTACAGAGAAGGGACATCTTGACTTCAGCCTCAGAGTTCAAGAGACATGTAATTGGAAGCTAAGTAGTACTTCACAATAATGTGTGCTCATGCGTCAGATACGGGACATCCTTTTGGCGACTTTGGAGCTATGAGCCATCAGGGGGACACCACAAGACCTAAAATAATAATTTCACTGTGAATCATGGGAAGTTTCACTCTCAAAATAAAATCTCCCCAGCCATGATGTCATTTAATTACTAATTAAAGCAATTATATCCTCATCTTGTAATGTTCTAAAAATGTTATTGTTACAGCCCTCAAGCTGATGGAATTCACTGGATCACACTGGATGGCAGCAGGGGCCTGAGATCAACTGTCAAAACTGGCACTCGAGGCAAAGAGCTGCCAATGCATGCTGGATTCCCTGGCGGGGGTGGGGGGTGGTTGCTGGGTGAGACAGGCTGACATACATGCCCTCTCCCCTCCCAGCCTCTTCGCGAGTCCTGTCCTTCAATCTCTCCCCATGCCCAGAGTGTTTAGCTCACATTCATAGTTTGTGGTTTGTTGAGTTCTCCCCCCTTCTTTGAGAAAGCTAGAACTCTCATTTGTATTTGATGTTTGTGGGTCATTTATTTGTCACCAGAGTCTCTGGCTGTGTTAAGGTCTTTCTTTGGCTCAAGTTTCTCTCTCTCTCTCTCTCTCTCTCTCTCTCTCTCTCTCTTCTCCTCCTCCTCTTCCTTCTCCTCTTCTTTCTCTCTCTCCTTTTCTCTCTCCCTCTTTCCCTCCCTCCTCCTCCTCCTTCTCTCT
Source organism: Arvicola amphibius (assembly GCF_903992535.2). Classification (NCBI taxonomy): domain Eukaryota; kingdom Metazoa; phylum Chordata; class Mammalia; order Rodentia; family Cricetidae; genus Arvicola; species Arvicola amphibius. The sequence continues at coordinate 101,752,436 of NC_052054.1, read as the reverse complement.
CTCTCCCTTTTTACCTCCCTCCCTCTCTTCATCCTCCTCTCTCCCCCTAGCTCTCCCTCCTTCCCTTCTCCTCCTCCTCCTCCTTCTCTCCCTCCCTCTCCCTCTTCCTCCTCCCTCTCCCCCCTCTTTCTCCCTCCCTCCCTCCCTCCCTCCCTCCCTCCTCCTCCTCCTCCTCTCTTTCTCCCTCCCTCCTCCTCCCCCCCGTATACCTGTGTGTGTGTACAAGTGCACATCTGAGTATGTATAGAGGACATCCTCAGGTGACATTCTTCAAGGGCCATTGTGGTGGTTTGAAAAAAATGGCCCCCATAGGCTCATAGGGAGTGGCACTATTAGGAAGTATTGACTTGCTGGAGTAGATGTGGTTTTGTTGGAGGAAATAGGTCACTGCGAGTAAACTTTGATGTCTCAGATGCTCAAGCCAGGTCCAGTGTGACAGTCTCTTCCTGCTGCCTGTGGATTCAGATGTAGAACTCTCAGCTACCTCTCCAGCACCACATCTGCTTGGATGCTAATATGCTTCCTGCCATTACAATGGACTAAACCTCTGTACAGTAAACCAGTCCCAATTAAATGTTTTTGTTTATAGGAGTTGCTGTGAATGGCCATGGTGCCTCTTCACAGCAATGAGACCCCAAGACAGACATCCACTTATTTTGTTTTTGAGTTAGGGTCTCTCACTGCCTTGACACTTGACAGGTAGCCTAGGCCCTTTGGGCCAGTGAGCTCCAAGAACCCACGTGTGTCTTCCTCCTCAGTGTTATATTACAGGTGTGTCCCACCACACTTTACTTTTGTTTACATAGGTTCCGGGCTTCAAACTCAGGTCGAGGCAATCCAAAGACTGAGCCATCTCTCAGCTCTCTACTTTGACTTTGAATGGGCAACCACAGGGCCTCCAGGACCTAGCGAGAGCCTGAAGAAGAGCAGGACATAACAAATTTGGATGGAGGCTTTAGGGGTAGACTAGCACGGAGGAGGGAAGCATTTAGAAGAAGAAATAGTTGCACCGTGAATGCTTCCCCTTTGCTCTCCCCCTTCACCCACCCATCAGGATGACAAACGAGCCCGCCACACTCTTCCCTTCTTCCTGCAGAGGGGCAGGCTCCTCACAAGGGAACCCTGGCCGGGCTGGGCCAAGGCTGAGCTCCAAAGTAATGTGCATTTTTATCACCGCCATCTCGACCTGTTTTACATGGATTCATAACGGCAGATAACGTGAGTGATGGAACCTGTGCTCGTAATTCTTCCGAGCTATCTGCTCTCCAAATATTGTTTTATCCAGGGGGGGCCGCCTTCAAATTCTTGAAGCAACTTCTGAAAGGGCCGGGCCCGACAGATCAGAGAACAAAGCATGGATTGTGGTTTGATGCTGCAAACAAACCCTCTGCACCGCTTCCTTTGCTTCCTGCCACATGTCTTGGTTGGCTGTTTCTGAGCGTGGCCAGTTATTTGCTGATCCCGAAGCCTGCAGACTTCTCCCTGCCCCACCCACCTCTACTTGCTTGGAAATGTCTACCAAATAACAGCCTAGATAGGCTCTACAAAGATATTCAGACAAAAAAGAACTCGAGGTGCCTGTTCGGGGTATAAAGGTCTGTAGTTTAAGGCCAGATAGGAAATGCTGTAGGTGTGGAGCCATGGGGTGCTGCTGCAGCCTGTCAACTTTGTCACCAGTGAAACGTGGATGACTGCATCTGTGTCCCAGTAAAGCTTGGTCAAGTCTACAGCTTTCCATGTCCTGCCCCGGGTGTTGAATTTGGAGATGGAGGCTGACCATATGTTCAGGGCCCAGAATCCAGAAGTCTACATTATGAAAATACCACTTGGTAAATAATATATGGTTTTGTCATCATATGGGGGAGGGGGCCTTATAAGTATGCATACATTCATAGTGGGAGGTCAGGTGAATGAAATGTCCCCTGACCAGCATGCCTCTGAGACGCCTGTGAGCCCTATGCTGCTCCATCCAGCGGGTGCCACTCTCCAGCATGGGATCCCAGAGCCAGGCTGCTTCATTTATACAAAGTTCACGATTTTGCTGTGAGCACTTTATTGAGGGAGTCACCTCCCCACCGGGTACCCTCCTGTCTTGATGACGGTGGCCTCATAGCAACTCTTGGAAGCAGCTGATGCGAATCCTCGAACGTCTGTCTGTTTCTAGTCATTTTAGTAATAATTCTTTGGTCTTTCTGTATGATTTCTAGAAAAATTTTGTCACCATCTGAGAGAAGTCTGCAGTGTTTTGACAGTGTAAAGCTGTCAGAAGGCTGGAGAGGTGGCCGGGCAGTTAACAGTGCTTCCTGCTCCTGAAGGGCATCCAAGTTCAGTTCCCAGCCTCGACATCATACAATTCATGACTACATGTAAATCCTACTTCAGGAGATCTGGCACCCTCTTCTGTCCTCAGTTGTGCCTGTACATGTGTATTTATAAACATATGCGTAAGAACAAATAAAAGAAATCTTTTTTTTTTTTTTTTTTGGTTTTTTCGAGACAGGGTTTCTCTGCAGCTTTTTTTTTTTTAGAGCCTGTCCTGGAACTAGCTCTTGTAGACCAGGCTGGCCTCGAACTCACAGAGATCCGCCTGCTTTAATCTTAAAAATAAATTATTATCAAGTGGGAGAATTAAAACCTTATCATATCGAGTCTTCAGATTCATGGACACAGAATGATCCTGTAATTATTTAGAAATTTTTTGATTCTTTTTTTTTAAGCAGTGTGTTAATGGGTTTCTGTATTTAGATCTTGCAAGTATTTTGTTAGATTTATGCCTAAGTATTTGCATGTGAGACTCTGACTGTAGATGACTATGTGGTTTGCTCCTTTCATCTCAAGTTTGAATTGTTCATTGTACCTGTCTCAGTCACTTCTCCTGTCACCGTGAGCTAATCACTTACAAGAAGCAGCACAAGGAAGGAATGGTTACTGCTGGTTTATGGGTTGAGGGGATATAATCCATCATGCTGGAGAAGGCAAGAGGCTGGGCTGATCCGGGACAGCGGTAACATGATCATTCCCATAGATGCAGAAAAAGCTTTTGACAAAAATCCAACACCTTTTACTGATTAAAAAACCCCAAAGAACTCAGAATCGAAGGAACATAACTCGCACAATAAGGATATGCATGACAAATCTATATCCAACATTCTATTAAGTGGGGGAAGGGGAGGCATCGCCATTATATCAGGCATAAGACAAGGGTGTTGATTCTACCCTTCAAAATAGTGCTAGAAGTCTTAGCTAGAACAAAAGACAAGAGAAGGAAAGAAAAGAGGCACAAATAGGGGAAGGAGGAGTCAAAGAATCCTTTGTGTGGATGGCAGGGCTCTTAGATGTCAGAGACCTTTAGAATCTCAACAGAAAACAGCGTTGCTCTCTTAGCTCACACAAAAACCAGCTCCAAGTGAATTAAAGACCTTACCACAAGAACTGACACTCTGAACTTGCTAGAAATAAAAATAGGGACACACTTCTTTAAAATACAGGCACAGGTAAGGAATTTCTAAAGATGACTCCAGTCACTCAGGAAATAAGGCCAATAATTGATAAGTCAGACATCACGAAATCAAAAACTTCTGTATACAGAATAGGAAAAGAGTCTTTGCCATCTACACATTTGATAGAGGATTAACGGTTAGAATATAGAAAGGACTCAAAAAAATTAAACAGGAAAACAAGCAAATCAAACAGTATGCTAAGAAAGGCTAGAACAGTTAAAAGCACTTGTTGCTTTTGCAGAGGACCCGGGTTCAGTTCCCAGCATCCACATGGCGGCTCAAAACAAACCATAGCTTCAATTCTAGGGGATTGGATACCTTCTTTGGACTTCTAGAGGCACCAACACACATGTAGTACACATGCATACATGCAAGCAAAACACTCATATACATAAAATGACATACGTAAATCTAAAAAATTAAAATGATCTAAGAAACCAACCAGAACTCTCAAAAGAAGACATGATAAATATATTTTTAAACCTGTTCAGCATCCTTAGCCATCAGGAAAATGTAAATTAACAGCACTCTGAGATTCCCTCTCAGCTCTGCCAGGATGGTGGTCATCAAGAAAACAAACAGCAAATGCTGAAGAGGATGAGGAAAACAACCGTTATCCACTGTCGGTGGGAGTGGGTCCATGGAGCTGGTCCAGCCACCATGGAAGTCAATGTGGAGATTCTTTAAAATCAGAACTAACATATGATCCAGCTACATCACTCCTGGACACGTATCTAGGGGATGCTACATGCTACTACAGGGATACTGGCTCATCCATATTTATTGCCAGTATTTCATAAGCGTGGAAACGGCATCAGCCTGGATGTCCATCAACACACAAATGAATAATGAAAATGTGGTCTGCATTCTCCATGGAATTTTACTCAGTCATAAAGAAAAATGAAATTATTCAATTTGCGGGAGAACGGGTGGGTCTGGAAAGTATCATCAATATTATATTAAGTGCGGTAACCTGAGCTCAGAAAGATGAGTACCACGCGTCCCCTCGCGTGCGGAGATTAGCCTCTAATTTTTAAGTATGTGCATCTGCACGTGAGTAAACGTGTGTAGATGCTGGGAGACTAGGAAGAGGCCAGTGCGAGGGGAGCAAAGGGGGCTTTAAGGAGCAGTAGGGAGGAAGAAAATGGGAACATGGGCATGGAAGGGAAAGTGAGACTTGGGGTGGGGTGGGTGGAAGGGCTTAGGTGGGAAGAGAGGCAGGAAGATGGGGGAGCAGATGGGTAGAGGGAGGGTCAGTCAAAGGATGGAAGTCTATGCTGTGCATGAAAAGACAAGGAAGGAAGGAAGAAGAAAGGAAGAAATCCCGCCTTTAGACTACGCTCAATTATTACAAATAAATAAGATATAGTTATATTACTTACAAATAATATAAAACCACATACATTTTTATGAATCACCTTTATAATTCTTTGGCAGGTCACAGAACATTATTAGAATATTATTAGGATTATTAGAGTATTAGAATCCTATCAAGTTTCTGTCTGAGGCATTAAAATCCAACAGCGAAAACACTAAGGGTAGCGGCTGCAATGACTTTGGGAGGAGGGCAAGGCCTCTTTCTGTGATTCTGGAGTTCATAACAGAGTCCCTTTCTGCTGGGCCACGGGTGGGCTGCGTGACAGCAGTGGGTGGGGTTGCAAGAGTCGGCTCTTGGAGGTGGGTCAGGGCTAGCGGTGCTCTCGGTAGGGAAACATGTCAGTGTTGTCTCCCTAACTGCATTAGGACGACAGACAACAGTAGTCTTCATGGGGACTGTACCCCAGTGCCTGCAGACCCCTCTGGTGGCTGACATGGGAGCAAAGGGACGATAGAGCCATGACTGTAACATCCTCATCTCCTGGGAGAGTTGGATCAAGGTGTCCCAGGCCCTGGGCATCAGGACACGGGGCTCACAGACTCTTGGAGTATACAGATTATGGGTCCAGTTCTGGTGCAAGTAGTGCATTGGGTCTGGAGACCCATCGGGGCTCTCAGTCTTTGACTTGATCCTGGAAGGGACTGTGAGTCCACTCTGGATCCTAGACCCCTAGATCCAGGCCCTCTGTCTTCTCATATGTCCTTGCTGTTTGGTGTCCAGACATCCCGATGAACCCCTGGCAAAGTCCACATGCAATATAGGGGGCACCTGGACACTCTAGAAACCCCAGTACCCATCTCAGTGGTCCGTCTTCATTGCACTCGACCCTCTTTCCCTTAAGCCATGCTGGTATGAGCCCAGAGTACTCACAGTTTGCCAACGGGAGCGCTTTCTCGTCACAGCCAGGTTAACTCAAGTCTCACGACCTTGGCTGTCATAGTTACCAGTTTCCCAACCCACCTGAGTGTCGTCCACCACAGGGTCCCAAAGGGATGCTCCCACATCCTTAGAAATGTCTAGACTTACTCTTCTCCCTCTACTCCCCCCAGGTTCTTTGGTAGCACAGGGCCATTTGGGCACGTGAGGGAGTTTGGGTTTTATCCAAAGGGCAGCAGGAAGCCATATTGGCTGCTGAGGGATGGTTAGTAGGGAAGAAGTAGAATTAAAGGAAGGAGGAAGTCTGTGAAAAGAACGGGAAATCTTAGGGTACGGAGAAAGAGAGACGAGGGCAGGAAGAGGCCCTGCTTTCCTCAAGGAAGCAGGCAGGTGTGCAAATTGGGGCTGTGTCAAGCTGCCCTAGTTAGCAGCTGGGCATTCCTTGACGGGAGATGAGGTTTCTCTCCCCTACGCCAGCATCCCAATGACTCCAAATGGAGGCTTCTTGGGGTGGGGGTATCAGCCTTCTATGTCTGTCTATCTCAGTCTTTCTTTCCATGATGCAGGAAGTCACCATTTCTGCTTCCCCTCCTGAGCAGAGATTAGACCAGCAGCTGACCACGCCCCACCTCAGTCATCTCCTGAGACCTGTGTCTCTTCTCCTTGAGAACAGAAAGTGGTTTGTTTGGTTGAGATTATCCAGTACATCCCTGATGCTCTCCTATGCTTTTCCTTGTGTGGCAGTCTGGCCTGGCCTCGTCAGGTTGCTCTGTGGACATCCCAGTCCACCCCTGCCTGGTGTTAAGTCCAAGGCTGCCATCGTGTAGAGAGGCGCGGGTGGCAGGTAGGCAGGACCTCTCAGCCCATAGCCAGCTGGTTCACAGCAGCAACTCCGTCTTCCAGACTAGAGAGCCCTGGGCCAGGATCCTGCAGAGTGCTTGGTTCCAGGATTCCGCAGCCTCGAGCACCTCGCCGAGTGGCCATGCTTCACTTAACTAAGGGCATCAGCTGGCTGAGCATCTGTTTCTATAAAGTTCTGTCTTCGGTTTCAGGCAGAGAGCTTTCCTAACCTAATTACGTGTGTCGAGTCTGTGGCTGTAATCACCGCTCTCCGCTAACCTTCCCAAGCAGCCGCATTTAGATGGCTTTATGGGCTGTCTCCGGGAGTCTTCTTGTTACTCTAGATGTGACCGATTTCCGAGCAAACGGAGCTGAACCGCGCGCAGCTCGCTGACCTGCATTCAGAACACCGATGGTGATTGGACCTTGGCACAACTGTGTTGTTTGTGTTCTGGCTCTGCCTTTGTGTATTAAGCTGAAGGTAATAGCCGACATGTCTAGCGAATTGCAGAGTGACCTGAATGGGGCTGCTAGTTAGGAGTGTGAGGCGAGTCTGCCCGAGAGGAAGTTCAGCAATTAGCTCCAAAGTCAATCTCCTCTCCCACTCCCCCGCCCTCGCCGCACAACCCCTGAGCCCCAGGTTAAGTGAACATATTGGGAGTTAGCCCGGTTCACTTAGCCATCAAGATAAAAATCAGGCGCATCATCTCGCCGGCAACCCCGGACAGAGAATGGATGTTTCCCCCCTTTCCTCTTGGCTTTCGCTTTGCAGCTGTTTCTCATCTGGCACCAGCATGGGGGTGCAGTGTGCGCGAGAGAGGGTTTTCAGGTTGATTTGGATGCTCGTTTTTAGTTACTTGATGCGGCCTATTAAAGATCGTTTTTCTAGCCCTACGAAGCCATTGCTGAGTTTCTTTAAGGTTTATGGAGCCATTTCTCTTTCCTGATGATCTGTCCTGGGTTTCCCATTTGCTCCGTTTCCTCTTTGTTCTGAGGAATTCTGGCAGAGCACGGGAATGTGTGCTTGGAGTCTGTGGCCCTAACTTCATCAGCATGAACATTCCTTGAATGGTAGGAAGGCGGCAGCCGGAGGGCTTTCAGCCAGCCCGTAAAGCTACTTTCTGTTCTTCTTGTTATTAACGATGAAGCTGAAGATCACAAAATCATCTGACACGGCAGGTAGCTATGATGGACCATCTCATTGCCACCTGGACTGGATTTGGGGTCATCAAGGAGATACACCTCTAGGCCTGTCTGTCAGGGTGTTTCCATGGAAATTGAACTGAGGGGCGAGATAGACCCTGAATGTGGGTGACACATCCCTTGGGCTGGGGTCCCTGGCTTAAGTAAGAAAAGAGAGAAATGGAACCACGAACCAGCATTCATCTCTCTGTTCTTGGATGTAACAGTCAGTCAGTGGCCTTAACCTCCTGCCACCAAGCCCTCCCCATCATGATAGACCCTGGAACTGTGCCCCCCTTAAAAAAAAAAACCTTTCTGCTCTATATTAGACATCTTGTCACAACAATGAGAACAGCAACTCACACAGCAGATGAAGTGGAATCAGTTTTATTTCTTTAAAGATCACCGGTATTCGGCCATAATAAAAAATTACTGGGCAAAAGCAACCCTGATCTGTAATAAAGATTAATCTGACTTTATGAGGTGGGGCCATTTTCTGGTCAAGAAAAGTTTAAGGAAAATAAATCACAGCTCCCTCTTCGGGAGATAACCATCTGGTGGCATTGGGTGCTGGGCACAGCCTGTATGAGGGGCGGGGGGCTCACAGTGGAGAGCTGTCAGGTTTCCCACCCCATCCCGCCCTTAGCCTTCCTCTTAATGAGGAAAAGAAAACGAGCCCCACATCGACTCAGCCTCCCCTTGCCTCCTCAGAGCCAGCCTGTCTGGGGATCTTGCCAAAAATGTTTTTAAGTCTTCAGTATTTATGAGACAAGAGTAAATAAGGTAAGATGGAAGAGGACCGGTGTTGGAGACCCCGCCCTGGGCCCCTGGTGCCTGTGCATGCTGAGCCCCGACCCCTAAATCCACAGGTATTAGGGGGGTTTTTTGGCCTGAAGCTGCCCTGGTGGAAGTATTTGCACTGCAGGAGCTGGCGAATGGTTTAGAATGAGGTTTCCAAACCCAGCCACCCACGAGATGGTTAGATGGAAGCCGGACAGAGCAGAGCAGAAGCTGTACTCGGGGCTTGTGCTGCTCCTAGGGCAGAGTGGGGGCATTGCTGAAGGGATGCTTTGCAGAGCAGATGGGTGGCCCAGGGTGGGGCTATGGGCACTGGTTGCTTTCCCAGTTGCCTTTGCGTGTGGGACTTACCCATGCCCACTCTGGTTCTGTTGAGGTCCAAACCAGAGAACTGTTCTTTGCTCAGAGTCCGTCCCATTCCTTCACTGCCATTCATCTGGATCTGAGCTTTCAAGGCACATCCCTGGGAGAGTTCAAAGTCCCTAAGAGTCTTGGGTGTTAAAGCTGGCTGACAATCTATCCCACTGATCCAAACCCTACGTGTTTATGGCGAGACACAAGGGAAAAGGCTGGGGAGGGAATTGAGGGTGTGCTTAAAGGCTTTTATCTCAATTCCCACCAGTGACCTCATCCATCTCCAAGAATGCCTATGGCCAGGGGTGTGTGGAGAGGCCTTGGACAGGCTGTGGAGGGAAGGGAATCATCTCACTGGGTCCCAAGAACAGACTGTTGGGGGGTACTCGGTGTGGAAGGCCTGTTGTTTCCTTCTACAGCTCACCAAACCTCACCATGTCCATTAGGAACCAGAATCAGATGTTTAATAGAGTCAGACCACACCACTCTGCCACACCCTTCGCCAGCCCACAGTTCTGGCTATGTTGCCACCTGGGCAGGCAGTCCATGGCTGGCTTTCACGGTTTCAAGGACTTAATTTTGTGTTGGCCAATCAGATAGTTGGGGGCTTCTAGACACAGAGTATCCGTTCTGTTGCATTTCATCTAAACATTTGGTTCTTTTATCTTGCCCACTGTGTGCCAGCTGCGCTCAGAGGAAACCATTCTTTGCAGGTGGAAGAAGCATTTGGTGACGGTCATTCACGAGCTGTCTGCTAGAACCAATCTTGGCCCCAAAGGGAGTTCGGCAGGGCGTGTGCTTTGGTTACCCTGCCCTCTGCTCAGTTCTCCCTCTGCCCCTCCATTTCAAGGGAGTGGGGTTCGCCTCTGCAGTGGGATCTCCACGTCCCCAAAGCTTGTATCACTCATGGAAGAGGACCACGCCAGCTCCTTCTTGTTTTTAAATCTCTCTCCTGCATTCAGGGGTTCCAAATCAGAATCCAGCCAGATAGCTTAGGGAAAGGTAGCAGCTTCTCGTTCTCACTGAAGGGTGGAATCTCCATTAAAGAGGGATCTAATGAGATATCTCTCCCAGTTGGTCTCAGCCAGGGGTGACTGTCCCCCTATCTCTTAGCTGATTAGTTCTGATCAAGCTGGCAGCCAGTTCTAACCATCAGCCTAGAATGTGGCTAAATAGCATATTATGCAGAAAGATGAGGTCCTGGATACAGTGAGTAGAGTCAAGTTACCAGAGGTTAAGGATGGAGAGGGGAGGGAGCTGGGAGATGGGAGGGGAGGGAATTGGGAGGACACAGGTCCGTCCATGTCTACAAGAAGAGATAAGCTTAGAGTTTTATTGTTCAGTAGGGTGACCATAGCTCATGATACTATGCATTTAACAATGACCAGGAGTCAGGCTTGGGGGGATACTTGGTGGTTAAAAGCATTTTTTGTGTAATCACAAGGACTGGTGTTTGAAGGACCTATGTAACAAGCTGGGCATCACCCCCCCCCCAGTCCTGAGGGGGCTGGAGACATGCTCTCTGGGGCTCATTGGGTCCAAGACAAGGCAAAGAAAGAAAGAAAGAAAGAAAGAAAGAAAGAAAGAAAGAAGGAAGGAAGGAAGGAAGGAAGGAAGGAAGGAAGGAAGGAAGGAAAAATTCCATATTCAGGAAGAGACTTACCAGGTACAGAGTGATGGAGGAGGACAGCCAATGCTCTCTTCTGGCTTCCATAGGAACATGCACACACAGGAACATGCACACACAGGAACATGCACACACAGGAACATGCACACACATATGTGTACATATACTCACATGGAGATATGTAGGCACATACAAATAAATAAAAATACTAAAACAATAAGCTAATTTCAAATGGTCTATTACCAAAACCCGCTAAGCCAGGTGATGGGGTGTCTACCAGTTATTCTATCTCTGCATGGTACCCATACGCAGAGACACCACTTGGCAGCCTAAAAATGTATAGTCACAATTTGTCAATTACAAAGTGCATTAACAGCCTAAAATACACACGATTCCCTCATCAGTCATGTTCATGTTAATCACATGTTGAGATACTACTCTGGACATGTGGAATAAAGTTCCTTTTTGGGATCTATACGCTGCTGCTTCTGTCTCCAGCCTCCTGCTGACCTCTGTTCTGGGGCCAATTGATTCTCTGACCTCCAGGACATTCATGCCACGTTGCTGGGATTAACGGGGATTGTGAGGGATGGAGTTCCAGGGGCAGGGCTTTTAGGATCGCCTCATGGTCACTCGGCCATGGGGTCCTGCCAGGGAGACAGAGGAGCACAGCCAGGCATGAATTTTCTGGAGAAGAGCTGATGTTGAGGCATGTGGAGGAATAAGCACTTGGGGGCTGCCATCCTGGCTCTCTTAGAAACTGAATTGCCTGTAATAAAAATCCTGAGCATCCTGCTTCAGGCAGAGAAGCATTGGGGGGGCGGTCTCCTGGGGGAGCTCTTGACATGCTGCCCAAACCACAGCCCTAATCACGGAGGCACGTGGCTCACACCCGCATGACTGTGTGGACGTGGGCCTCTCCTGGGCTGGAAACTCAAAGCAGTTCCACTTTGGCGAGAGAGACTTCACTCCTCTCACTTTTTTTCCCACCCACTTGTCAGCAAAGGCTTTGCTTAAGCCAACGCCACCTGCCCCGGCCTGGACACTTGTTCACACCGCGGAGACCTGTGTGGAATGCCAGCGGCTCAGGCCTGTGCTCTCTGAGGGGGTGGGTCCTGGAATGTCGATAGCACATTGGTTGTTGCTCTAGTGATAACGCTCTACATGAATAATGGATCTCTCATCCAGATGAGTTCCCGAGAAACCTACAGGTTGTGGAAAGTAACCGTCACACGTTACAACAATTCCATGCGGCGATCAGGACTCCGCTCCTGAGTGAGTTGTAGGCTTTTATTCACACACAGAAATGAGGCTGGATTAATCATGGGCAGGGCAAAGCACTGGAAGTTGACCGGTCATTGTGCCACCAAGTGATCAATGAGCCAGAGCCAGGGGGTAAGGGATAGGAGATGGTGAAGAGATCGTTTCTAATCATTTAAAAATCTTCAGTGCTGCACCGGATCCCAACTTTAAAAACAAAGAAGTGGACGCAGGAGTTCACATCTCTAGTTCAAGCACAGGGGAGGAGGAAGTAGGGAGATTGCCACGAGGTAAAGTCTATCTAGACACACGTAGAGTTCCAGGCCAGCCTGGGCTACAGAATGAGACCATGAGATCTTGAGATGTTGTTAAAAACAAAAACAAAACAAACAAACAAAACAAAACAAAACAAGGAAGGAAGGAAGAAGAAAACGACAGGAAGTGTAGGACAGAGACCATAAGTCCAAGGGCCAGAGCTGCCTCCAAGATTCAGCTCTGGGAGCTTATGACAATGAGGTGCTTTTGGAGGGTAAGCTTTTGAGAATCCATCAACCGTTTGGGACCTTATTTTGAGCTTCTGGATGGATGCAGAAAACAGCTCTGGATCCCATGGAACTGGAGTGATGATACCCGCGAGCCACACAGTGTGGGTGCCAGGAGCTGAACCTGTCCTCTGTAAGGGCAGCCATGGGAGCCATCTCCCCAACCCCAGCAATTAAAAATCTTAAAACTATCCCCCCGAATCTTCTCTATAACCCCAGGTAGACCTAGTAGCCCCTCAAACTCCCCTGTATCTGAGTCTACCTCTGCCAGGGTGCTCCAGCGTGCCTGTCACAGTACTTGCCTGCCTTCCCTAGGATTAATCATTTCAACCAACTTCCAGAGCGCTGAGGATGCAGAGGCCCTGGACAGGGCCTAGGGGGAGCAGCCACTCTTGGTCTACTGGGCTGGGCAGCTTCCAGTTGGTGCTTCCTCCTCACACATATTGTGGCTAGGAAGGAGGAGGTGTTTGGAATCTGCTCTAGCTGGAGATCAGAGGGTATAGGGAGCTCGACAGACAGTGAAGCCTGGGGTCAGGTGGTGAGGAGGCTAGGTGCAAAGACTGGGTCCCCAACTGACTTCTAAGTCTGAGAATTTTTATAGGAGCGTGGTGGCGCCATCTTGGGATGAATCATGCACATGAGGACGCGGAGAAAGCGTGTGGCCTGCTGGTGTCATCGGAGAGGAATCCTTGAGCCTGGTTGAAGTGGTAGCATCTGCAGCTGTCGGGCAAGTGTTTGAAAAGGAGACGTCCAAGCTGCGTGGACAGTGAAAGCTAAGGATGCTCCCGATGCTGCCAATGGTTTCCTTTCCACCAAACGAAGGGGGCTCCAAGAACAGCGGATCCTGGGGCTCTTCCACGTGACATGGGACACGAAGGAGATCATGGCGGCTGGTTGAGGGTGGAGGTCCTTTGCAGGGTGCGGAAGCTGGTTTCTTGTACACAATCTCTGCTCTGCTACAGGATGGACTGAGCTAATGGAGGAAGTGTGCAGGCAGTAGGACTTTTCATCCAACAGACCTTAGACCCATGTGATGGCAAGCATGCTCCCCTTGCCCTAAGGATGAGGGGCCCCGAGACACCTTCAGAGTACAGGGGCTTGAACAATGGTCGATGATGTCAGTGTGCAGTGTGGAAGTTTACCCTCATGTGTGTGTTTATGTTGTCAGTGTGCAGTGTGGAAGTTTACCCTCATGTGTGTGTTTATGAGGGCCTGCTTTGCACAAGTCCACACAAGTGTGGGCCTACAGTTTAGGGTGCACGTGTGCAAATGTGGGTGTGTGTATTTGTGTCAGTATGTGTTTATTGTATGTGTTTATTGATAGCGATTCCTGCTTCAACTCACCGTGTTAAGGTGGAGCACGCTCCTGATTTTCCTCTCCATATTGCTCAGAGGTCCAGACCCAGCTGGAGATGGGCACACCTTGGCCCTGACGTAGGGGCAAGGAGTGGGAAATGGGTGAGCAGCATCTGTGCTAGGGATAGCCTTGGCTAGCAGCGGGGGGAGCGGGCGGGGGGGAGAGGCTGAGGTGTTTTGTTTAGGAGCCCAGCGCAGTTTACAGGACAGGATTCTCCAAGGAAAGTTCAGGGGAATGGAACTGTCCCTGGGGTCTGTGACTCACACAGGGTGTTGAGTGTTCCCTGGACTCTGGGATAGGCTGTAATTGGTGATGGCTCCGATAGGTAAGGGGCTCTGTTGATTGGCACTGCTTTCAACCTAGGGCTGATGCCACCTTGTTCGGAGATTCCTGCATGAAGTCAGCCGTGGTGAGCATCTTTCATACAGTGGCAGAAGAAACCTCTAGTTGCCTGCAGGGCCTGGTGCTACAGGTTGTGGGTGTACAATCTCATTGTCCCCCACAGAGACCTTGTTCAAGAGTCCTCTAGGTGACGCTAGCATGACTGGCCTTTGAAAGCTGTACCCACTGTCACATAGGCTAATTCTCCCAGGGGAGGTCCCCGACCTGGCAACACCCCCCTCTTCTCTGCTGTTTGCTCTGGAAATGGCTCCAAATCTCTTCCCACAGGGCAATGGCAATTCCAGGCCAGAGCCAGTATCAATTTCAGAGCTCAGAATCCATGGTTACAGCTTCCCGGACGCAGTAGCTACCTGACTGTTTTACGGTCTGACGGACGCTGCCTCATGAGGGTATGTGTATGTCACCTTTCTCCTCGGACAAAACAGCTTTTCCGGAAGCCACCCAGAGTGAGGCGCCCTCATTCCTGGCTCTGGCTCTGCAATTATGGCTGCTCTCCTGAGGCTTCAGCTGCTGGCCTGTTTGCATCAGGACCTCCGATGGCCACCTCTTTCTCAGGCCCAGTCGGCAGCTGTTAATTTTCCCCTGGACTCAGCAGATCCTGATGGGCTTTTTGATTGTGGAAAGCATGCATTGAAGACCACCCCCACCATGTGCTTCTTTATTGAATAATCTTCCATCCCTCCCATTTATATCTCTAGAAAATATATACTTCATTTAGTCCAGAAGGTCTCTCACGACTGCCGTCCATCGCCAGCAGATTGAATATCATGCTAAACATATCTCAGACACACCCTAAGCACTTGCATGAACATGAACATCAGGGAGACGTGCTGGATCTAAATCCCGGCACACACGATGAGGTCTGCTGCTGAAAACACTCGTGGGCACCTGCCAGCACGCAGTCACTTTCCTTTTCCTGTAAGAGGGGGATGGGAAAACTCAGCCATCAGGCTGAGTGGAAACCAAGTTTTTCCCAAGTGTTTCTTCCCCAAGCTGAGGGGCTTGACCATCAGTCTGGAGTTGTCTCCAGGAACGTGTTATTTTGTCTCCAGTTTTGCATAAAATGCCTTTTTAAAAGTAGCAGTTTGTGGAAGGGTGGGAAAACGGGAACCCGGGGAGTTTGACTTGTCCTCAAGGTTGTTCAGTACAAGAGCAAGTGACTGTGGGGATGGCTCTGTCATACAAGAAGGAACTTGACTTTGTGTCTCATGTGAAAAAGCTGAGCATGGTATCATACCCTTGTAACCCCAGCACTGGGAGGCAGGGACAGTTAAATCCACGGGCTTTGCTGGCCAGCCAGCCAGCCTGATCTGTGAGCTGCAGATTCAGTGAGAGACTGTGTGTGGGGGTTGGTGGGGGGTACCTGAGGAACGACCTCAAGGTTGACCCCAGCTCACATATATGCACACACTCCAGCATACACTCATGTGCACACACAGGTATATACACATAAGGACGGCGTGAAGCCAGTCTCTGGAAACTGGGGCACCTTCTGTGTATTCGTCTCTCTCTTGTCTGGTCTCCTGACATGGGCTGAAGGCTGGTTTCTTGGTAATGGCCTCATGTTTCCTTGTGAAAATGCCAGGTCAAAGCAAAGCGACGTCTGAGAATCTGCAATTCTAATCTTCCATCCAACCCAAGGGAATCCACGGTTCCCTTACAAGCTGCCAGACTTGAAAACGCCTCTAATTAGATTACAGGTGCCGATGTCTCCGATCAGAGACGATATATCTGACCCACAAAGGCAGCTGAGCTCTGCTGGAGCTTTGGCCTTGTGAGTCAAAATAGAAGAACCTTGGTTTCCAGTCCATTGATGTCGGATGGTTTGTGATCTTTAAACCAATTTGCCTTCCCTCCTATTAGTTGTAGGAACATGCAAAGAGGCTTTCTTTCGGGTCCTTATTTTTATTTTGTAGTTTTTGCTTCCCTCTCTCACGCAACCATTTAGAGACTGGAACGAATACATGAAGATATGGAAATCTAGCAGTTGGCTTCACATAATGGGACCCTTTCATGCTTCCTCCAGAGGCCTCTATTCATGCATCATGATGCCAAGCTCTGGCAAATAAGCCAAGTTGGATTAAGTTACAGCCAAGTATGTTGACTTTACCCATTCAATTTATTCTTGGCAAACTTCAGAGAGTATTTATAATAAAGTCCCATTTCGAACATTCGAGGGCCCCAGCGGAGTTCTAATAACACTGGGTATTTATTTAATGTCTAACTGTAAGAGTTCAAAGCACTTTATAGGCATTCCTTGACTGATCTTAACATCCCTGCAAGATTTTACAGCTTGGACAAGTCAATCGAGGCCCCGAGACCTGCCTGGGATCACCCAGGAAGACCATGCTACTCCCTAAATTAATCACGCTGCCAACGCGCGCGGAGGCTCCTGTGCCTTCTCTGGCGACTGCATTCTCCAGTCCTTATCTCAGCGTCGCTGACTGGAGACTATTTGTTTATTTCTCCATGGAGATCTTTAATTAAGGAGAAGCAGAAAGCCCCACAAACACTTCTGTCTGCGTGTCACTGTAGTAATTGGGCAAAGTATCTTTTAAATGTTTTGATTCTTTGGTGATGAAACTAACATTCTGGTAGTTAGAGGAAAAAGAAGGCTCGGGAGTGTGTCCCGTTTGGATGACGCTAAGTGACACATCTTTCTGCAGCTTGCAGAGGGGAGGGCAGCTGGCACTGGAGGTGGCTTTTGGGGCTGTAGACAGGGCATCATCAAAGGAAGGCATGAGCGTGGCTCCTTCAGCTGCTTCTGAGACCTGAAACAGCGGCCTGTCTATCACTGTCTGCGTGGACGTGGACCCTGGTTGTAGGATACTGATTTAACATTTAATGGGCACTGCTGGTGTTTGTCAAGCAACACTACAGTTATACTGTCGGAGGCATCGGTGACAGCAAGGAGGCCATGTTGGCTTGAGGATATGAGGAGGAGGAGGCAGGATCACCTGCTCACGAAAATGCCCATCTTTCTTATGGTGAGAAGCGACCCTTCATTCTCATGACTGTGCCCTGAAGTACCATGGGAAGGCCATTTACAAGGACTTTTCCTGATGATCACAGGGTCCATGTCGGCTCCAACTGCCCTGCAGAGCCTTTGGGGGAGCCCATAAAAGAAGGCACTAGTCCCTACCACCTGTTTATTTTACAGCCCATAGATGATCTGAAAGTCCTTCTAAGACTGTTTTTGTAGCGGTCAAGGGTTAAGTCTCCCTGCCACTGCCCATGGCCCTCCTTTCTCCATTCCTGGGGAGCTGAGTGTTAAGCACAGCTATGGAGGGCTGAGGAGCATCTGGGCATGAACAGACCCTGGAGCTAGACTGTGTTTGACTGTGGGGTCCACGTGGCTATGTAGGTGGGGTGAGTCTCCCAACTGTATGTCTTAGTTTCCTCATCTGTAACATGGGATTCAGGCTGGCCGTACCTGATTAATGAAACAAATGGACTGGTGTCTACAGAATTCTAAAGACTGGTCCCAGCTCACGATTTACTCTTTGCTGGTTTACAGGCTATTATTATTTACTAAACCCGAGTTTACTTTTTTAGAAGCCAGTAGGAAAGATTAGCAGTAAGATACTGGTGTCTGTAGGCAGGCAGATGTTAACCCCAGGACAGAGACGGAGCTCAGGAGGCTGGGGCATTGGGAATGTCAGCAAGGTGCTGTGCAGGGACAGTCTGGTACCACAGCCTTGCTGGGGATGACTCGGAGTGGCAGGTACCAGAGGGAAGTGTCTCAGGGAAGGTTGCCCTTCAGGTAAATGTGGGTCATGGTGGTGAAGATGCTGCCTGATTTCCTACTCCTGGCATAGCAGACTCTGTGGAAAAGGAGAGTTGGCTTGGCAGGGGAAGGGCTCAGAAGCCCTGAAGTTGTGACCTCTTTACTATGGGACCCCTCTGACATTCAGAGAGTCTGGTCTCCCAGAGCTCTGGACGTATATCTCCCTCAATGGGAAGAATGCCTTTCTAATATGGCAGTGGTGTTGGAGAGGGCTTAGCTAGAACCCTACTGAGTGCTGGAGAGGGGCCAGCTAGAGCCCTACTGAGTGCTAGAGTGTGACCTGGCCAGATAGTCCACTTGATGAGCACACAATGATACTGGTGAGAAGCTTTCACCATCTAAGAAGTCAGCAGAGGCCAAGAGATGGGCTGAGGACTCGTGTACCATTAACAAGCCAGGACCCAGTCTGGATCCATAGCTGTCTCTCCAGTTGAAAGTGAGGATGACCCAGGGAGGGCCTCTGCTCTTTCCAGCCACTTAGCATCCTATACCTGGTCCAAACCAGCGTGCTTCCCCAGAACGGATACCGCAGCAGAAGAGGGTGAATTGTATCACAAGCAGCACCATGCACACTAGTGTGGGGAACTGCAGGGCCAGGAAGGACATGGGAACAGCATTTTATTCTCTGATTTCGAGGCTCTGCACAGAGGAGAGCGACCTACAAGGAGCAGGACGGCAACACAAAGGACGAACTTGTAACAAGCCAAACAGAGCAAGACGCAGCTGTGAAGAGTTTAACATGAGCTTGGGAAAAGTGAAAGTCAGGCTGGAGAGAGACTTTACCACTCTTGCAGAGGACCTGAGTTCTGTTCCAGGCAGCCACATCAAGCAGTTCACAGTTGTCTGTATCTCCAGCTCTAGGGACTCCAGCACCCTCTTCTGGACTTGGAGAGCACATGCGCTCACATACGCATACACACAGGGTGAAAAGTAGATAAAAATAATACCTCTTAGAAGAAAAGGCGAGAGTCAGTCAGGAAATCAGTTCAGGAAATCGAGTCAAATGAGTTTTAGGTTATTCAAGATGGGGTGAAAATATTGGGAAAACGTGCCGCTTATGGTTGAGAGGTAGTGGTGTCCTCTTTGATCCTATGGAAAAATGACTCCCACGTGGCAGGAGAGAGTCGTGGTCCACCCTGTTCTTCAGGTCCAAACCCAACAGCAGCTGCCAAACTCTCTGGGCTGACATTAACACAGCGAGACATGCCAGAAATAAATAGTGGTGGGGAATAATTCTTCAGCTTTTAAGAGATTAAAAAAAGAGTCCATAAAGAGAGCTCTGAATAATTAAATTACAGCAGAGAGGCCACTCAACGGCCTGCAACGGAGGGGTCCAACTTCTTCTAACTTTCCCCGGGACATTTGCAAAACCTGACAGTGTGCCGAACTACTTAGAAATGTCAATAAATTCCCGAGAGCAAGCCGTGCCATCTGAATTCTTTGACCACAATACAATAAAGCTAGAACTAAATAACGGATGTCTAAACAGGAAACCGCGGCCACTGGAACATTAAAACAAAGCAACGCAAAACAAAACATCCCTGAGTAGCCACAGGGTCAACGATGAAATCAGACCACAGGAATAAACAATCTGCATGGATGTAGGCAAAAGCTTGGCCCTGGAGATGATGACCAACCACTGATTACAACACAGGCTAGAGCAGGAAACATGGGCGTGGTCTAAACCATCTGAGAACAACATCTTTATGGACGGGAGGAAGCTCATGGCATTTCCAGTTAAAAAGGCAGAAATGCAAATTCATCTCCTCTAAACTATGGCCCCTGTTCTCCTAGGGGCAATAAAGAAACTCTCACATCTATGCATGTGTGGTTATGCATCCTTCTTTTCGCTCTAGGCTGTTTTGTACATTGTCTTGATGGAGATTAATTATGTACCAAAATAAACAAACATATAGAAAAGGGGTGCAGGTGGAGAAGAGTGGGGATCTGACACACAGCACTTGATTTTCCGTGGGGTCCTGAGGGTCACCGTGTAGGTCTTTAACTAAATGTAATACTTACAAAATCTACAGTAGCAACTTCGTTCATGTTCTCTGCACAGGTCCTGTTGACGGGTCCCACTGTTTGCAAAATGATCACAAGCCAATTGCTTGTAAGCTATGGTTCCAGACTCCTGAGATGAGTTGGCACTCTTCAGAAATACCATGGCAGGTGTAAACAAGATTATTGGAGACTGTAGGGTGAGATTGCCTACAACACCCCCAAACATGCCTCAGTGTAGAATCTACTTGCGGGAATCTGGCTGGTAGATCAGATAATTTCGACACCATCCTTGCGGCTTAATTACGAGGGTAGACACACATCAAAGACCCTCACTGAGATCACACCAGTGAATTCACGCAATGGGAATTATCTACCCCCAGAAGCTGCTGGGCCAGGGCTGGCTGCTTTCAGCTGGGCCAATCAGAATCTTCCCCGATGCATGTCATTATCCCTTTGGGTGACTGTGCCAAGAAGTTCCTTAAGCATAGAACCCGGGGAAGCTTGTGTCCTTTGCAAAGGAGAGCCGTGGGCAGCAACACAGGTCACTGTGCCAGGAGGCAGAGGGTCAGTGACCACAGGCTGGGAAGGAAGAGAGCACGTAAGCATGGGCACAGTTTACAACTCCTGCTAAAGCTTTCCTGAATGTGCTGCCAGAGGATAGCCCTTTGCTACTGGGACTCCCTGCTGAGACTTCTGGGATTCTGTTACAGGCAAGCAAGTGATTTAACAGCCAGGGTGAAGATATTGTGCTTGGAACTGAAGAAACCAACTTCCACATTTGGATACTCAGAGCCATGCTAACCAGGTGCCGAATGGAAGGAGCAAGGCCATGGTGTTTGGGTTTTCATCAATGAAATGTAACAGCTTGTGAATCTTCCGTATGAGTAGGAGAGACATTTCTATGGAATGGAAAATAGATAAAGATATGGTTCACACAATTTAAAAATTATTTACAAGACTTGGTGGCAGTCCATACCCAGTTACGGAAACATGACTATGAACTAGCAAAGTAAAACAACAGAAGCATCCAGTTCATAAGTGGGATACAAGTGAGGTGCGGCTCAAACTGAGAGGTGGTGACTATTCCTAAGAAATGATAAAGGGACAGGATTACCCTGGAAGTGCCTACCAGCGCCACCACCTATCGCTGAAGGGTTCAGCAAAGACATGCACAGGCCTTTGAATTTCAAATCAACATTGCATTGTTTAGACTAAGCATACACTAAATATTGTATGAACTATAGAATGCTCCTATAAGTTGTTCTTTTACCTACACACACACACACACGCACATGTACACATACACACAGTAAGGAAAAGGGTAATCAAAACAAAAGTAAATCCCAACACAATCTAAGCCATTTCCATTTTTTCTTATGTTTAGTCATCCATGATCACTATAGTAACTGGGCTTCTTTCTGATTTGCTGATCCCATAGTCTAAGTTAGCTAGTTCTCTATCTTACTTATCTATTAATACTGCTATCTCAAGAATGGCTTAGTTTTCAAAAGTAATATGGAATTGTTCCTCCTCCTTCCAGAAATTCTCCACTCTCACAACTCAGTTTCACCTGTTTTTTTTTTTCTCAAAACAGACCCTTAGAAATGTGCTCTGTGCAGGAGGTTGACTGCAGTCCCATTGGACCCTGAAACTCGGCATTGGAAGGGCTCCACACACCGCAGGCAGAACACTCACAATCCGGCAGAGCCAAGCAGAGTTCCCTACTACCCATCGATTTCTTTAAGGAAGTAGGGCACGTGGCTTCTTGGCAGACTGCAGAGTCAAAACTTGGGTAAACCCTTTTCTGTCCCCAGCCTAATAAATAACAACTTCAAATCGAGAAAGACCCTCCAAAAAGGCTGCTAAGGTTACCTATGAAAGACATGATCTGTGCTGGCAAGATGGGCCAGCTGGGAAAGGCTGCCACCAAGCCTGCCAGTCAGAGCTGTCAGGAATCATATGGTAGATGGAGAGCACCAGCTCCTGTCAGTTGTCCTTTGATCTAGACACACACACATGCACATACACACACACATACACACACACACACACATACATGCACATACACACAGTAAGTAAACATGGTAACCATAGCAATAACACCCTAGCATCATCTAAGCCATTCCGGATTTTTCTTGATGTTTAGTCCCATACAGTCCTCACACCATGGTAACCGGCTCCTTTCTGAGATACTTAGCACAACTAAAGGCCCTAGTGCTTTTCTCCCTATGGGAACTTTGGCCCCTGGGCCACACTTGTATTACAAACCTTCATGATGATGTCAACAGCCCTAAGACAGCCTAAGATTACTTTAGTCAAAGACTGTTTTGTCAAAGTTGCTTCATTTCCTAGTCCTGGCTGCTTCTGAGCCAAGGGACTCATCTTGGACTCAGTGCGAGCAAGGAGCCTATGCTGGGAAAGCCCTGCCCATTGCCTGGGTGAAGGACATCGGTGACACATTTACCTCAAAGCGGGAGAGAAAGGTGAAGGGAGTCCTTGCTTTACGGGTTGTATTACGTGACTTCTATACTTGTGCACCGACCGAACTGTGAGATCCAGTGAGGGATACTTGGCTCCCCTGAATCCTGCTTACCCTCTCACACAGACATAAGATGATGGGCTGGCTAGCAGCCAGCATGCCCAGAAACCTCACCCCAGCCTGCAAACAGAGTCATTCTGCTTCCTTCTCTTTGTATCTGAGGCCAGCATTTCACTCTAGTAAAATACAGGGGTACAGTCATTAAAAAAGAAGCACAACCCAGTTCCCCATCAATCAGAATTTAGGCCACTGCTGCTTCAGGCTGGTGAAAGGGTCACGTAGGGAAAGAGGCCTGCCAGCTGTGTCTACAGCTGGACTAGAGGTACCTCCCAGACATATACTCTGACCTGCACTGGATTCTAGAGGCTGGGCTGTGGGCCAGAAGGTATAGGGCACGTGTCTGCTAGTGTCAGCATCCAGCTGAGACATCCTGTTTCTAAAGGGTTGACGAGCCGTAGAGTCTAGGAATCCCCAGGCTGCAGCAGAGACGCATACTGTGCTGGTCAGTTTTTCTTTTTCTTTCATTTTTTGACAACTTGACACAAACGAAGGTCTTCTGGAAAGATGGGCTTTCAGTTGAGAGAATGTCTTTACCACATCAGCCTCTAGGTAAGTCCATGGTGGGGCTTTTTCTTGATTGTTGATTGACGTGAGAAGGTCCAGCCCACTGTGAGCAGTGTCACCTCTGGGCTGGTGGTCCTTGGAGGTACAGGGAAGCAAACTGAACAATCATGAAGAGAAAGCCAGTAAGCAGCATCCCTCCATGGCTTCCGTTTCAGTTCCTGCCTCCATGCTTCTGACCTGAGTTGCTGCTCTGTCTTCCCTTCCTGATGGCCTGTAAGCTATAAGATGAAATATTATAGCTCCTCCCTCCAGGAGCTTTGGCTATCACCGTATCATGGTAGCTTTGTTTATCATAGCAATAGTAAGCCAACTCTGTCTTGCTTTAATTTGGTGCGAAGGAAGCTCTGCTCTTTCTATGGATGCCTCCACTCAGTGGCATCTCAGGGCTGGGCTTGCAGCAGTTGTTCTCAGAATTCTGCACTGGAGCTCCACACGTTTGGGATTGGAGGGTGGAAATGTCTTAAGTGTTTGGCTCATCGTGGGATACCCATGAGCTAGAGGCCTCGTGTAGTTCTGTCGTCAAGAATGCAGTCATCTTTGACCTACAGATTCTGCTCTGTAGCATCCCGGAACAGTCACCACAGAGGGGAGGCCCATGGGCACCTGCCCCTGCTGTGCACCCCCATGCTTTGCCAACACCACAGGGAATCTTTATGCTTGATCTGGCGTGTGAGAGCCAAGTGCAAGGTGGGCTAAAGAGCTTGCTCAGGGCCCAGTTGCTGCTAAGAAGCCTAGAGCCCAGGGCTCTTCCAGGTGAAACCATCACAGAACCTTCAGGAATCTGCATATGGCATGGCTTCTGTGATTGGCATACTTCGAGAACAAATCTCTAGAAAACACTAGGAAAACAGAAATAACTACACGAAAGCCCCTGCAACTTTGGGTGATATTCTCTGATTTTGATTTACTGCTATTGATTAAAATTAAAAGAGGTTGGAGATCAGTTTTGGAAAGAAATTTTATTCTTGTCTCTATAACTGGAGGGCAGGGGAGGTCAACGTAGAGACACCTTCCTGTATCTGTCAGTTTCTGGGAAGCAAATGCCTACAAAACTATGCTGGCCTTGCTTCAAAACCAAAAGAAGAAGAAGAAGAAGGAAAAGAAGGAGGAGTAAGAGGAAGAAAGAAGAATAAAAAGAAGAAGAGGAGGAGGAGGAGGAGGAGGAAGAAGAGGAGGAAGAGGAAGAAGAGGAGCAACTAACCCATAAACCTCAGGGTTTATGGGGTGGGTACCTGCCACAGGATGAGCCATGGGACTCCTTCTCAATCATGAACGGGCTGGGCCTCATACTTGGGTTAAGCTTGCATTAACTTGAGCTTGAGTCAGCACTCAGGGCAGGGATGAGCCAAGGAGAAGCTCAAACACAGGGGAGTCACACCTGCTCAGGTCTTGCTTCCTGGCAATAAGGGGACTGAGGTTTAGCTCAGAGGATGACAAGAGATCATACATGACTTTCAGGTATTGGCCATCAGGTGCTACTTGGGGACCCCAGTGTCACTCAGTGAATAAAGCTGATCTCACAGTGACAGTCTGGTGGCTGCTCGTGTCTGATTTTTGTCTCTGTGTGACCCTGTTGCCCGATGCTGGCAGGCATACTGTTCCAGAATATTCTAGCCGGATAAAAAGCCTCTAAGACATCCTGAAGGACAGCACCAAGTGTCTTCCCACCACCTCTGAGGACCTCATGTAATATAGAGGCATCTGAAACCTGCCTGCTTCAGCTGTTGAAAACCTACTTCTATAAGTTTCCTCTGGTCACTGGTTGCTTCACAATAAAAAAGAACTCACTCCTATTAGCCTGGGTCTTGTCCTCTTCCTTGAATGAGCCCCCTTTAAGTCTGGAATTAGACACTAAATGCAGGTTTCACATTTCTGGGGTCTTTTAGTGGCTGGTGACGTTCTATAAGGTGAGGTCCCTTCTCCAACATTCTGAAGTTACACCTTGGCCCCCAGAGACTTTCTGCTCCTAGTGAAAGATTTCCTGAAGACAAGCTGCCTTTGGTGTTAAGAACATGCTAATATTATTTCCCTCCCTCCCAAGTGTGTCAGCGATGATCTGAACTTGAATTCTTATGATCTAAGTTCCCTGGTGCAGGCAAGCCAGTGGGGGCCCCTAGCCCACCCAGCCTTGGTCGTCTGCCTGCTTCACAGGACAATCTGTCTATCTGCCTTCCGTCCATCAGACCCCCAAGGATGTAGAAGGTCATGCCAGCCTCCTATGGAAGGTACCTCGCCTCACTTGCTCTGTAGAGTCATCTCAGTCCCCCATTCAGGCCCTGGGATTCCCCACATGCAAATGGTATGTACCATCTTCCTCTTCTTGCTCTGGGCAAGTCCCAGGGCAGCAGGACCTAGGCTGTGACTTCCCTGACATGGTCTGCTGTGACTGGCTGCCCAGCTGCTCCGTGTATGTGCGCTTGTGGGAATGGGTGAGTGTGTGTGTGTGCGTGTGTGTGTGTGTGTGTGTGTGTGTGTGTATGTTTTGCTCAGCCCTGTTAGCTCAAACTGTAGCATCCACTTTAAAATAGTGTCTGGCAAACTCGAGTGTTGTGCGTCTTGCCCTCAACACAGGACAAATGCCAGGCAGCCTGAGAAGGTGGAACTTGGATGTAAAATGTGGATGGGAATGTTGAAATGTGGGCCTGCGCCCAGCCACACAGCGGTGCCTTCCTGGTGCTGCCGGGCCATACGCTGCTCGGAAGTGTCTTTGTTCCCTGAGCCACAGGCATGGTGCCACACGCACAGTAGAGTAAAGGGGAATGCCTTCTGTCACGTGGGTTCCTCTGGGTGTGTGCCGCTTGTCTGCTTGAACAGAGGCCCTGGCACTGAGATGTCCTCATTAGAAACTGAGTCACAGGGTGGTAGCAAGAGCCGGGAGCCAGAGCAGAGTACAGGATGGAGTCAAGCCAGGGTCAAGCCAGGGTTAGCTAGCCAGAAGCCCATGAAAGAGATGGGTATTAGGCAGAAAAAACATAGGATACAAATGGAAGATTCTGGGAAAAAGTCACAGAGTCAAGCATCTGATCTCTCATTAAAACTGTAAGCCCACTAGCTGCTTGTCAGGACCAAAGACAGCTGAGCTCTGTGTTGACCTATGCTCAGAAAGCTATCTGCCTGGGAGTACAAGCTTACACCTGGACTAGGATGCCCTCCTGCTGAAGCCCCAGCCAGGACACCTAGGATGTATGGGAGAGAAAATCATAGCACTTGCCCATCTTCTCAGGACATTGTGTTGGCAGAGCACAGGCTCGCACATTGCATGGGAATCCGTGCCTAGAATCTTCAGCACTGGAAACAAATGTCTGTCTGAAAGTCCTCCCTGGTGGCTTCTACACCCCAACCACCTCCTCTCCTTTCCTATATGGCATGTCCACACCCCTGTTCTCTGATAGTCAGGGGCTATGATGTGTCCCCACATCTCTGGAGGCTAAGGCTGGCCTTTCTGTCCATGGGGAGAGGCTCCATAGCCATTACTGCCTTGGTGAGTCCTTGGGGAAGTGGCCGGGAATCTCTGGTGATATGTTTTGAGCTCACACTCAGGTTTCTGCTCCCCAGGTTAATGTAAGTGACCCAGAGACTCGGGCCACTGGGGAAGGTACGATTAAGCTCTCTCCTGGTTCCTTCATCTGTGAAAACAATCACTGTTTTCCCCCACCCATTGCCAGGAGAGTTCCTGAGTGTGTGGGAATCCTGGGATGTTTGGGGAATTGTTCCGGTTTCCTAGGCAATGTGGCTGGAAGGACAGGACTGAGTGGCTGCAGTGGGGGTAGGGCGGGAAGGATTCTGGAGGTGTGTGTTTCTCATGGGTTGATGCTTCTCTCCAGCTGGTCCACAGAGGTGGGGAACCTCAAGATGACGAAAGAGTTTGTTGTCTTTGTTGGTAGCTGGTTCCTTGTTGGGACATAGTATCATTCTCTTCAGTCTGTGCATGTGGCAAACAGGGCAGAGTCTGTATCCCTGTTGCTGAGTGAGGTCCCTTGACATGACTACTGGGGTGGAGTCTTTGGCTGGCAAGGGGTCTCTTCCTGCCCACACATGGTGCAGAGGGCACCCGTAGTGAAGGAGATAATAGCCATGGGTTTGGGGTAAAGAAATATTCTGTTCTCAAGGAGACAGGTCCTAATGTGGGGAAGCAGATGAATGCACGCCCTCAAATATGACAGGCAAGTCATCCTTGTGGCAGCAAACAGAGGCAGTCCGGAGAAGGAGCTGAAGAAACAAAGACCGTCAGACAGCCCACTACCTGTCCAGCAGGGAGTCTGGGGTTATTTAGAGCATACGTTTGCAGTTTTCCTAAGCAGGAAGTCACTGTGGGGACCTTTGTTAACAGGACACAGGTGATTAGCCCTGTGATTGCCCTAACAACCTCATGAACAGGTTGCAGTTACTCCAGAGAGGAACAGGGTTCCCCCCATCTCCTTCCTTCTTTCCTTCCCTGGTTTTGGGCACCCCTGGTTCTCCCCACTTCTTTTCTTCTGTCAATCTAAAACAAAATGTGGAGAGAGATTCTCCAAAGAGCAGTGACTGTGTTTGGAGCAAAGCCTTACGAAGGGAAAGTTTGCTAAAGGGTGCACCAGAGAGAAACCCTTCATGATGAAAATGAGGAAGATATCAGATATCGTGGAGCAACAGTCTTTGTCTAAGAAGGATCAGTAACCAGGGCAACAGTAGTCTGAGGTTGAACCACTTGCTGGGCACATGTCCTCGTGCAAATGCTTCTCGCACAGGGCTGTGAGGCCTCTGTGGAAGCTCTGGCTCGGCCAGAGTCTTGTGACAGCCACTCTTGAGTTCTCATGCATGAGAGCCCTTCCCTCACAAACCCTGGCTTTAGCTGTCCCTTGGGTAGCATTGACATAAGAGACTCCATGTTCTGACAATTTCCACATTTCTTTCACACCCTTTCCTTTCTCACCCCTGAAGCTCAGGGTACAGAATATGTAATCATTTTAAATATCAAATAAAAGAGCTGAAGAGATGACTTAGAGGTTAAGAGACTCGGTGCTCTTGCAGAGGACCTAGGTTTGATTGCCAGCACCCACATAGTGATGGTTCACAAGTGTTTAACTATAGTTACATATGATATGACACCCTCTTCTGGCCTCTACAGGCATACACGCAGACAATACATACACACACACACACACACACACACACACACACACACACACACACACACAAAGGTAAGAAGAAAATAAGACCTGCAACCCATCCTAGAGATAGAAATCTGTACATCACTTAATGTACAGACTTACTGGAGGCATTGAGGGTACCGTGGAGGCACAGATTAATCTAGTGCTATGCTTGCATCCCTCAGGCTTTTGATGTCACAGTATCAAACTTGCGAGTTTATTTTAATGATGTCAGCATGGTGTATGATATCATGGATGAGACTGTTTAGAATTGTTTGTTAATTTAATAATATTCTTCACTATTCAGTTCTTTCTTTTGTGTGAATGCACGGGAGCAGGGACTTGCTCCACAGCATGTGTAAAGGCTAGAGGACAGTTCGGGAGTCTGTTCTCACCTTCCACCACATGGGTCTTGGGACTTGAACTCAGGTGGTCAGGTTTAGTGGCAAAAGCTTGTACCCACTGAGCTATCTTGGTGACCCTAGAGTCCTTAACACCTATAATTAATAATGAAAGAAACAGCTCCATAGAGTTACAGAGAGTGGTGACCTGCCATGTGGGTGCTGGGAATTGAACCCTGGTCCTCTGGAAGAGCAGTCAGTGCTCTTAATCACTGAGCCATCCCTCCAGGGCTGTTTGGTCAGTGCTTTATCACAGCAACATCAAGCAAACTGGGGTGGGGGGGACCTGTTGGGGAGTGCAGAAGGAAAATGAGAGGGGACTGGAGAGAAGATAACCAAAAACAGTTCATATACATGGATGAAACCATCAAATAATAAGAATAAAATCTCCTCCCATCCCTGTTCTCCCCACTGTGGCTGGTGAGGCTGAAGTGGGAGGACAGGATTCAGAGATGGTTTCTCACTACCCAATGGGCTTTGGCAAAATGTTCTACTTTATTGTAGTACAGGTGGGAAGAGGCAGAAGCACTGCTTGCTAGAGTGGAGTAGTTGGCACCCTTGGGAGCTGGCATTCTTCTCTCAGGAATGCGACACACAGTAAACAAGGACATGTTGCCTAGGGATAGAGCATGTGGGGCTTGCGGACAGCGGGCCACGCTTTCATTCCCTGCCAAACTACAGTTCCCAAAATGATAGGCTTGTGCTGGAGTGTGTGGTGGTTAGGGTTAATTGTCAACTCGATGAGGTCCACACCCGCCTGGGAGATAAGCCTCTAGGTGTGCCTGCTGGAGAGTATTTTGATTGACGGGGAAATCCGTCCATTGTGGGTGGCACCATCCCCTGGCTGGGATGCTGGACCGCTCAAGTGGGAAAGGGCACCGAACAGCAGCATGTCTCCATCGCTCTGTTCTCTCCACCTGTGAATAGGATGTGCCTGGCTGCTTCTAGCTCCTGCCTCGCACTTCTGGTGGACCGTACCCCTGAGTTACACTACAAACCCTTTCTCTCTCTAGTTGCTTTATCAATGTATTTTTATCTTAGTAACAGGAAAATTGTTGATGAAGTTTTCTTTTCCCTCCCTAAACTCATGTTTATCGCAGGCAGTTCCCATATGCGCCTGTGTTGGGAGAATGACCCTGAGATACTGCAGCTAGCTTAAAGCTGGGTAGCTAGAAAGAGCAAGGTCTGGGTGTTGTGGTTGAGCGCATGGTCAGTCTTTACCCCAGAGCCCCTTCTGGTGGCAATTCTGTCACAGTTCTTCCATCAGGTTAGAACAGCACAGGACAGTCATTTTGTGATGAATGCCCACTTGTCATTTGACTTTGTCCTGTCCTTGAGTGTGGCACCTGCCTTGCAGGACAACCCTGTTCACGTCTCTCAATGGCTCTTTGTTCTAGACTCCTTTGGCTGATAATGTCTGCTTTCTGTGTGCATCCCGTCTCTAGGAAGAAGGACAGTGGGCCATCCTGTCACATGTCGGACAGTGGTGTGTTTTGTCCACACATAGAAGGACAGTGGGATATCCTGTCCCAGTCAGAAGAACAATCTGGAATACTTCCCCAGATGGAAGAAGAGTGAAGTTTGTCTACCTTACATGAACGAACAGTGGCCCTTTCTTCCCAAGATAGAAAGACAATGGGGCATCCTTCCCTGACTGGAAGTTCAGTGACTTCTCATGTCCTGAATGGAATGACAGGGGATCATCTTGCCCCAGATGGGACACTGTGCCCTAGTTGGGAGGACAGTGAAGCTTTGTGAGAGAATACAACATGTGAGGCATTTCCGTTTGCCTCCCTGTTCTGTGGGTACCTAGTATAGTCAAACGCTTGGAGAAATTTTTGTTTCCCTTTTTAGTTTTAGTTTTGGGGGAAGATTCTGTTTATTTTGTTTGTCTATATGGTTTAAAAAGACAGAACCTACACACCCCTCCAGAGTCGAAACCCACCCGTGGGGTGGTTAGAAGAGCTTCCCTCAAGGATTTCTGCCAGAGCTGTACAATGATGTAAATGCCCCAGGAGAGGAAGAATCCCAGCCCCACGCCTGCAGCTCTAGATTGCATGCAGTGAGCGTGCAGATTCCACTTGCCAGACCACATGCGTGGCTCGCCAGCATTCCTTTCTTCAGCGTCTCTCCACAAAGGGCTCCCATGGAGGAGACACTAAGATGGTGGATTCCATCGGCAGGGGCTGTTCTTCATGGAAGGGCTGGGTTTCAGAAGGGCTCTTTTTCTCATTTCTGCATCCCACGGGACAGGAGGGGCTCGAAGAATATGTCAGTCACGACAGTAATTGAAAAGAGGAATGTTCTGTCTTATCTCAGATTCATGCCAAGCGGCAGGAATCCTGTCATGCTGGTTGTAAGCACGAGAGTGGATCCCACCCCCACTTTCTGTGTGTGGGATCTGTTCTCTCATCATGGACCAAGCACACACACCCGGAATCTGTGTATCATTTGTGTATTGGGGTTTCTGAAGTGTCAAGGGAAAGAGATATCAAAACATACCTGGTCAAGTTGCTTCTGCTTACACGTGGCGATGTGGTTGAGGTGTGGGTTTTTCATCTCTGACATGTGACCCACTTTGTATAATCTATGCAATTAATAAGTCTTTATAGCTAAACAAAATATGATAGAGTTTGCAAGGCGGTCACTTGCAGGCCTAGAGCTCAAATGCATCCTTTCTTCCTTCCTTCCTCCACTAATCACATAGTCAACGAACCCCTCCCTTGGAGCAGAGAACCCTTTTCTGGGATCCCTTCTCCCCAGGGGATGGAGAGAATAGTAGCTCTTGTTTCCTACAGCCCTCAATGCTCAGGTATTTGGGAGCGAGGAACCATATCTCCTTTCCCTTCTTGTTCCATGGCCTCCCTGGGGGTAATTGCCATCTCTCCCAATGAATCCGATCCCGGTACAACTTAGACTGATTTGCAAACCCCACACGTAAGGGTCATTGGCTTTCATCACTCAGAAGTTTTGTCTTGTACTGTCAGCAGCTCTTGCCCAGTGTGTTAGCGTCAACCTCCCCATTCCCTTTCAACCTAGTCCAGCGAGGGGCGTGTAGCAAGCACCACCAACCATCCATTCTACCCTTGTATCTGCCAGAGACAATGTGTCCTCCCTCCCTCATCTCCCTGCCTCTCCTTGGGTCATGACTTACCCTTATTCTCTTCACCCTATGACATTAATACCACTGATTCTAACTCAGAAACATCCCAGCCTGTGGCCTGTGACCTGTGGTTCTGTTCCAAGAGTCTCTGAGCTATTGCTCACTTCTTGTATGGGGACCACTGCATCTTCCTAGGAGGGAAGTATGCATCTCTGTCTTCCATAGGGACAATGACCCAAGACCAAGATATCTGAGAGACCTGTTATGCTAGTTTCTTTCTTTGCCTGTGACAAAATATTAGGTCAGAAAGCCGTTTAGGGGAGAAAAGGGGTTATTTTAATCTTGCAGGCCCAGGTTACTTACAGTCCACCCTAGCAGGGAAGTCAAGACAGGAACTTCATATAGACACATGGTGTGTACAGGACATAGCAAAGAGCAATATATTTACACACACTCCGTTGTTTTTGCTCACCCTCAGTTCTCCACTCTTATGTAGTTCAAAATCTTCTGCCTAGGGAATGGTGCCTCCCACAGTGGGTCGAATCTTCCCGCGTCAGTTAATTTAATTAAGACAACCTTCCAGAGACATGCTCAAAGACCAGACCAGCATAGACAGTCCCTGATCGAGACTTCTCCCATGATGTCTTTAACTTGTGTCAAGCTGACAAGTTATCAGTCACACCAGCAAAGTCAAAGTGGGATGTCTCTCTGTCTCTGTTCTCTATTCCTCCCCCACCTCTCAGCTTTTTCCATTCTTCCCTTAGACTGCTGCTGCATAGAATAGCATTGAATGTCCAGCCCTGCACACCTTACGTCTGGTCCACCTGATTCTCTTTTAACATCTGAGCCCCCAGTTTGATGAGACCTACTGAACTCATCCCATGGTCTTCCCACCCAGGGATGCACTATTCTAAGTTTGGTGTGTGCTGTCATCTGAATCAGGGTGCTGAGAACATGAATGGACTTTCTAGGGAAGGATAAAACACAGCATTAGCCAAGGGCTTTGTTTACTGTGAAATAATTTCTGACTTGACTCTCTTGAACTTTTCTTTAGCAGGGCCCAAAGCTACGTTTAATTTAATAATATGAGTGCATATTGCTTATGATGCTTTCCAGTCCCGAAATTCCCGAAAATCAGCACTGAAAGTTGGCAGGTATAAGCACGCCACACACACACTCTCTTCCAAACTGGCCTTTGTGGACGTCAAAAAATAGATCTTACTTATTATTGCTTTCATATTTCAATTGTAGTGTTTTATATTCGAAAATGAGTACAACTGACTATTTCAAACGATACCGAGGGCTTTAAAACACGTGTGGTTGAGGTGGTTTCTTTTCTGGTTTTTTTTTTTTTTTTTTTTTGAGGTGATCTCACTTGGGCAGGCCTCACTGCAGTCTCCTGAGGGCTGGGATTGTATTCATGAGCCGCCACGCCTGGCTCTCGGATCTTATTTTTTGAATATCACGTACCTTCCTTTTTCCCAAAGCATTTGGGGGTCACTTGGTCCCCTGCTAGGGAGTCAGGGAGATAACTCTGCCAGGTTCTCATTTCTCTTTGTAGATTAAGGGATTCATCTGTCATAGCAGAAATGAGGTCTGTCCTCTGTCCCTTGTTTTACAGTGTCCAATAGGCCCTTTGATCTTGTAGGCAGTTGTTAATTTTATGGGTTACACAATTCAAAGTGTCAGGCGACTGTGAAGTGCTTACTCAGGAAAAGAACCAGCGCAGCTGCCTCGGGCCTCTCGGGCCGCCTTGAAAAGTCTCTCCAGGGATGCTTTCCCAGGCCTGAGAGTTCAGGCAAATATTTGTGCAGTCAAGTTGCATTTTCTAAGACTATCGATAGGCTCAAGTAGAATTTACCTTCAAAGTCCCCAAGAGACTCACGTATCCCAGCTTCCTGACTGGAAAGGAAAAAACAGGCGATTAGCTCTTCTGGGCCTCGAGTGGCTTTCTTTGCACCCCAGCAAACACAAGAGAAACTCCTCTCAGCCATGGGCAGTGTGAGGATAGAGAGTCTCCATGGGGGGTTGTCAGGGATAGATGTCGCGCATGCGTACTTCATGCTGTAGTGTGCGCAGTCAAGGGGAAGGTTCCTTGACCAGCTGCTTCCCACATCCACACGTTCAGCCTCAAGAAGGAAGATCCAGTGGGCACCAAATTCTGTCCTTAGTCCACAGTATCTTTGCTGTTGTTATTATTACGATGGTCATTGTTGTCTTTAGTTAACTCACCTGTAGGGGAAGGAAGAGAGCTCGAAGTGACACCACTGGGAACAACTGGGCAGGGAGCACCTTGAGCGGAGGTGGTAGGGAGCAAAAATGAAAGGAATTGGAACCAGCAGAGTGGGCCTCATTCTCCAGATGCCTCTTCTCTGAGATGGGGACCAGATAGGGATGGACTTATCTGCTGGAAGTGGGCCTGGAGGGCTGTGTTCAAACCCTGAGTTTGGAGGTGTGTACGGCGGCTTTGTGCAGAAGAGCATTTCTGAAGCTGCCCTCCTCCTGGACGCTCTGCTGATTCCTTCTCTCCCAGATGCTTAGGAGAGAGATGCGAAGAGGCAGATAGCTCAGGCTGGCACTTGTGGGTGCTGTCAGGGCTTTCCCGCCAAACGTCTCGCTGATTATTCACAATACCCCTTTGTGGTACGATTTGTTCTGTGTTCTTTTTATGAACTGGCAAAGCAGAGGTAGGGAGATTAAATAACTTGATCTGTACCAGACAGGCTGTAGATAATAAAGTCCTCGTCGCTGAGAGGCAAGCTGAGTCCAAAGTTACCTCACTCACAAGACCTCCAACCACAGACACCCGGTTCTAAGACAAATGTGTGGCCTTGTGAGGACGGGAGGGTGTGTCAGCGAGGGAGGACGGAAGCTTGACTTTGAAATGGAGATTAGCGAGAAAAGTGGCATTCAGCAAGCACTTGCTGTGTGCACCAATGAATTTGACATCTCTTTGGATTCCCTCATCAGTCCATCAATGGTTAAACTTTTCCCACTCGGTGACAAGGAAATCAAGACACTGAGACATATATCTTACCTAGAGTCACATGCGTGGGAGACGACTGAACCAGACATTGTAGTCAGGAATGTCTTAGTTGCCAAGTCCCTGTTGGCTGCACAGCTTCCTAGTGTGGCTGGGAACCTCTCCCATGGTCAGATAATGGGTTATTCAGCTCAGTGATGGCTGCCCTGCTCTTCAGTGCCCTTTAATGGGTTATTCCATTATTCATCTTTTGAGATGCATCTCTTAAGCTTATGGTCTAGGCTCCTGTTCTTCACAAGGGGACAGAACCCAGGGATTGTCATGGCAAACTAGCTACTGACCAAGTGTCGATTTGGCAGCTCTGCAGGAACTCTAACAATAAATTAGGGAAGATGCTGATATAGTCTGAATTTGCACTCCTGTCTGTGGGGGACTCATGGAAGAAGAGCGGCCTGTGGTTTGGTCTGGGGTAGATGCAGAAGTGAGCATCAAATGAGGATTTCGTGCCTTCCATGGGACCATCTATCATCTCGGTTCTAGAGTCTCAGGATCTCTATAAAAGGCATTGCTAAGGGGAGATGGGGAGAGAAAAGTGTGAAGGGGAGGATGGGGAGAGCTTGGGGGAAGGGTGGATATGGGAGCAGGGAAGTATATATCTTAATTAAGGGAGCCATTTTAGGGTTGTCAAGAGACTTGACTACAGAGGGGTTCCCAGGCATCCAAGGAGATGCCCCCAGCTAGTTCCTTGGGCAGCTGAGGAGAGGGAGCCAGAAAAGGCCAGATCCTATAGTCATACTGATGAATATCTTGCATATCACCATAGAACCTTCATCTGGCGATGGATGGAAATAGAGACAGAGCCACACATTGGTGCACCGGACTGAGCTCCCAAGGTCCAAATGAGGAGCAGAAGGAGGGAGAACATGAGCAAGGAAGTCAGGAATGTGAGGGGTGCGCCCACCCACCGAGATGGTGGGGCTGATCTAATCGGAGCTCACCAAGGCCAGCTAGACAGAGACTAAAAAAGCACGGAATAAAACCGGACTCCCTGAATATGGCGGACAATGAGGGCTGCTGAGAAGCCAAGGACAATGGCACTGGATTTAGATCCTACTACACATACTGGCTTGGGGGGGGGGGGCTAGCCTGTTTGGATGCTCACCTTCCTAGACATAGACGGATGGGGGGAGGAACTTGGACTTCCCACAGAGCAGGGAACCCTTACTGCTCTTTGGACATGAGAGGAAGGGAGAATGGAGGGGGGAGGGGGAGGTAAATGGGAGGCGGGGAGTAGGCGGAAATTTTTAATAAACTAAAAAATAAATAATAATAATAATAAAGGCATTGCTACCCACAAAACACGCCTTGGTCCTCAGAATCTGCAAAGCATCATGAGAGAGGGCTCTGCACAGGTCCTCTGGTTATTGAAGGTGACTCATTGGTAATTTGGCTCCATATTTATATTGCATATTGATGGAGCATAGAGAACTTTAGAGACAAAGACAGGAAACCAGGACCCCTCATGTTTGGAAGAGAAAGAGGGTCAGCAGGAATGGGAGGGGCACATGAGAGGATAATAGTCGGTGAAAATGACCAAATGCATCGTGAGCAATAATAAAATGACGTTTCAAGCCTAGGAGAGACCTAGGCCTTGGCCCTGGTGCTCAGGTGCCAGGAAGAATACCACCCCAATGTCCAAGTTCTTGGACAGATCATGAGGGTTGATTCTCAGATCTCTGCTCAATGATGAAGAGTTTGGTTAGATGTAATTTAAGCACCCAGAAACATGTCTTCCAGGATAGAGACCGTGGAACGGGGGTAAGGGAATATGGTTTGAGTTATCTGCATTTTCTTTCACGTATTGTCTTTCAGGCTCACACCAAGTGCGTATCTGGCTTTCTAGGAGTAGAAAGGCACACGGCTTTGTCTGGACGTGTCTAACCAACATTTCACTGGACACCTTTAGGTGTCAAAGTGAAGCTGAATTAACCTTCCTGCCCTGCTCACACGTTATAATCACTACCACATTCCAGTGTTTATGTACACGGCCGGGTGACCATCTGAGAAGGTCGTAATCAAACAGTTGAAAAAGTGCACGCTGCCTCCGGTCTGTCACTGGCCAGCGTCTGCATCTTAATGACATGCACTATTATTAAGGCAAACCTGACCCTGTACAGGAAGGACCAATCACATGTCACATCCGTGCTCCCACTTGGTCTTGTGAGCACACATTCCACACTGACTGCAGCCCTGGGAGCGAGTGTTTCCCAAGGAAAACCAGCACGGTGTGGCTTGAAGTCTGCTGGGGTTCATTGACTCTGTCAAAACACGTCTTGAGCTTCTAAGGGGATTTCAGATTATGAATCAAGAGCAAAGGCTTTTTTAGTTGGAAGAAAAATAATATAAACATGCAAAGTGTTTATATTTCCAACAGCTAAGACATTTTCAGAACACGTCGTGGAGAACAGGAGAGTCACAGTAAACACTTGTGGCCAGGTTTTTCCTGTGCTGAACTTCGGCATTAGACCATCCATCACTGAACAGCAATGAGGCTTCTGATCCTGCAAATTACGTCCTGCCTCTTCATTAAGTGGCCATGACATTTCTGATTACTCCACTGTGCTCCCAGCTTTCAAGCATCTCTAGGCACTCTTTGACTTTCTTCCCAAGGAGCTAGCTTGTGTTTATCTCCTGGTGGCCCTGTTAGATAAAATCAGATGGGCTGGTGAGATGGCTCAGCGGCTAACATGACTCGGTATGCAAGCATGAGGACTTGAGTTCAAATCCCCAGAACTTATTATAAACAACAACAACAACAACACAAACAAACAGAAAACTCAAAACATAACCAGATGTGGCTGTGTGTATAGTTGTAACCCTGGCACTGTGATGTGGGGTGAGGCAAGAGAAATAAGGAAGAGGATGACGGATCAAGACACCTGCTGTCCGCCCCTGGTCTCCACATTTGCATAGTTGTATACACACGCATACATCACAGACACACACACGTCACACACAGATACACACACATACATACACACATGCACATATATCACATACATATACACATATCATGCACACGCATACATCACAGACACACACACGTCACACACAGATACACACACATACATACACACATGCACATATATCACATACATATACACATATCATGCACACGCATGCATCACAGACACATACACATCACGCAAAGATACACATACATACATATACAGAGATACACAAATATCACAGACATATGCACATATCACGCACACACATACGTCACAGACACATACATCATA
This sequence comes from Arvicola amphibius, assembly GCF_903992535.2. Taxonomy (NCBI): domain Eukaryota; kingdom Metazoa; phylum Chordata; class Mammalia; order Rodentia; family Cricetidae; genus Arvicola; species Arvicola amphibius. Next base: position 101,714,448 of record NC_052054.1, on the reverse strand, counting down.
CATACACAGACATTAAAAAATAATAAATGGAAAGCAGCACACGTTTCTGTTGGGCGAGGGATTGCGGCACATTCTTCCAGAACTTTTTCATTCCTGAGGGGATAGCAGCAAGACAGACACTTGCCTGGAACATCTTAAGCTCAGCCATCTTAACACTCCTGCTTTCTCTGGCCTCATGATCTGGGGCTCTTCAGGATGCTTGGATCTGGATGTCCTCTGAGCTGAAGGCTAAAGAGAATATGACCTCAATTTCCAGACCCCCAGTGGGTGAAGACCAGGGATGTGCTTGCTCCATAGGAGCAAGGTTGTCTCCTCCAAGCACCTCGACCCTGGAGCTGTTTTTCTGAATGTCTGCCCTAGAACTCACACAGGAATCCACTGGGCATTATGAAGGTCTTGGGAGCTAAGGACTTTTAAAGGTGATGAGGAACTGGGGTGATAACTCTGTGGATGATGCACTTGCCACACAAGTGTGAGGGGCTTGGGTTCGGATCTCCAGAAACCACGGAGATTGATGGGTGGGCCTGGTGGCTACCTACAATTTCAGCGCTCAGGGGGAGGGGACAGGAGTCTCTGTGGAAAGGTGACAAGTTAGATTAGACCGTCTGCAAGCTCTTCCCATGAATGTGTATTCACATGTGCACCCAGACATACAAACACACGCATGAAAGAAAAGAGGAAGATGCTTGGGTCTCGGGGCTCTGTCTTTGAGAACTGGATTAATGCCACCATCATGGAAGGAGATCAGTTGTCCCAGAAGTGACCTTTCTTATAAAAGCCTTGTTTTCTCTTGCCCACCTCTGCCTCCGCTTCCCTCTGCTAGGGTCTGCAAGGCCCTCAGCCGAGATAGGAAATTTCCTGTTGAGCTTCCCAACAAATTTCTTTGTGAATTCGCATTCACTCACATATGAAACGAACATGTCAAAACCACATGAGGCGCATTTTGATATTGTTCATTATTTCCTACACTCCAGGTAGTCTCTCTTCTGCTTTCATTTTTAAGCCCTGGTCCTACCCTTCCACCCTGATCTCAGATGGGTTAACACTGGTGAGACCTATCATATATGGAACAATGGAACATTCTCCCCTCTACCAGGAGGGATTAGAGAGTAAAAACTGACAAGAGACATGCTCAGCCCCTGGAGGATCTAAGACCGGCCCCTTATTTTTTTCTTCCCGGACATCATCCTTTCTTTGCTAGACCAACTCCTGGAACTGTCTTACCATTTTGCAGGTAAGAATTTTGTCACTAAAAGGGCAGAGTTGTGACTGAAACAGGATTTGAAGCCAGGTCTGGCTGACCCAAGCTACAGCTGCCTCCCGTGATTCATCTCCTCTCCATTTAGTCCATGTACATTATCCACAGGCTGTGGGGACCCAACTCGTAATACGAGGAATGGCTTCACAATACTGCGGTGGGAAACGGAACCCTAATGAGGGGCTGATTTCTGCAAATACAGGAAGAGGTATTCCATCTTATGTTGTATATCTGGAGAGCCTTGAATGATACCCAATTGAACTTCTTCCTTCATCATCAAAGTCGTATTTGCTGAGGCCGGAAAATCAGGAAAACAGAAAAGTAAAAACACACACGTACATGCATATACACAAACACATTGATCAGACCTCATTAACTGGAGAGACACTTTGCAATCTCTTCTTCATTACACATTTAGTTATTTTAAGATTTATTTTACTTTTAATTATATGTATATGTGATTCTGCGTGTGGGTGTGTGGCTGTGAGTGCAGTGCTGGTAGAGGCCAGAAGAGGGCGCTGTATCCACTGGAGCTGGAGTTGCAGGTGGTTATGAGTTGCCTGTTGTGCTGATAACTGAATTCCAGTCCTCTGCAAGAACAGTACACACTCCTAACTGCCAGGCCATCTCTCCAGCCCCATAGCTTTATTTCACAGTGACTTTTCCTCATGTAATAAAATTTCTGATTTGGTCACCTTCCATCTGTTTGGGATGCTGTCTAACGTAATAAAGCTTGTTCCTGGCAGATGCTCACCAGAACTGAATGCCCTCTGAAGCAGAATCTACTTCCCTGATCCTTAATTCTGGACCAAGATTGTCTTTACCTTTTTTGTACATGGTAGACATTAACAATACACTTTAAACTCAGATTCTGCCAACACTTTTCTTGGCAAGTATTTCAAGTAGTCCCACTACTGTCAGTGAGAAGGGAGAGGAGAGAGCTATAATTTGTCCCAGAAGAAATGTGTGTTCACAGATTGGCCTTTGTCTCTGGGCATTGTTGGGACTTGCTGGGTTCTGGGCTTTTTATCACAGGCCCCCTGGTGCTGGCTGCTGATTTTCCCAACAGGCAAAACCAGCAATTATTAGTCACGTTGATCCTTCCAAGAGCCCGGAGAGGTGAGTATGGCTATCATATCTGCAGAAGATTGAACAGGAGGGCTGCTCATCTTAGCGTCTGTGAGCTGAAGGAGGACCTTGGGAAGAGCAGCTCCCTCGCACCTCAGGGGGATCACAGCAAAAGCCAAGAGATCAATCAAGGCCTGGACTGAGGAGAGGAGCCAGGAAGATCAAAGACACAAACGTTGTTTAACTTTTTATGTACCTATTTGTTTTTTTTCCATTCAACAATCCCCAGACTAATTTGGCTGAGACAGAAACTGAACCTCTCAGGAACCACACTGAGCATGTAATAATGAAGCTGTCCCCTGGTGAGTGCAGGAGAAGCATATGGTGACCCAGCAAACATCGACTCACAGGATAATGGCTCTGAGGAAAAAAAAATCCATGCAGGAGAACGGAAAAGGGCTCCTGGGGAGAAGGCTATTTACCGACACCCAAAAGAAGAGCCACTGTTATCCAGGCAAGGAGAAAGTGCCACCCCTGGAGAAGGCAGAGCGGTGTAGCCGGAGTCTAGTTAGAGGAGCAGACCTACGGCCAGAGTCGGTCCATCCCTTATTTATAAATAAAGTTTTATTCGAACCCAGCCACATCCACTTGGCCATGTATTGCTGGTGGTGGTTTCACTCTGTGGCACCAGAATTGGAGAGCTGGGATAAAGGTTGTGGGTCTCTGAACCTAAAGTGCTTGTTCTCTGGGTCTCAGGGAAAAATGTCGGCAATTCTGGTTCTAGAGAAAGGGGACAAGGACAACTTGTGAAGTTGTGAAGTGGGGGGCAACGTAGAAGGGAGGGTCATCAGTGGAACAAGAGGAGAAGGGAGGTCACGAGGGAGGCTGAACCTTGTCGGAGTACAAGGAAGAACTAGGGAAGACTGAGCCAATCTACCAGAGGGTCAGATCTCTGTGTTTAAAAGATGACAGCTTTCATCTAAAAGCCCTAAGGCTTAACCCCAGGCTGCCTTCCCTCAGCCTGCCATTTAACAAACTCTTACCAAGGGAAGGAGTAACATAAGCAAGCTGAAGATTCAAGTGCTGTTCCTACCGAGCAGGCGCATAACCATGTGACGAAGCTCTCATTATTTTATATTTTTATGTCAAGCTGTTTCTTCTTAGGAAGCATTCAACCCTAAACAAAACACTCTCAAACATTCGTACTACTGCTTCCAGTGGTGATGTGTGTCCCTTTTAGCAATGGCATTCAATTGTAATATTTGAATGCAAAGAAAATTAGCTCCTCAGAGGGAGGGGGGTTGCAGTGGGGATTTTGGATGGGAATTGTACATCTGCTTCCCTGGGTCTCCAGCTTGCAGCCTGCAGATCTGAGGACTCCCTGGGCCTTATCATTTCATGAAACTACTATTTCTTGTGACAAATCTACCTTTACACACACACACACACACACACACACACACACACACACACACACACACTTGGAGAACCCTGAGTAGTTTGTTGGACATGATACAGAGTTTATATGAGAAATAGAACCAAGCCAATTTAGAGCTACAGAAGTGAGGGTGTGATTGCTTGATTTATGTGACTCAGCTCACACCATGATGGACACTGAGAAGTCCTAGTCTAGGTTATCTGCAAACCAGGGGACCAGGGAAGCTGGTGGCCTAGCTCAGGTAAGTCTGCAGGACCCTGGGGGCACCACAAGTGTCGTTTTCAGTGCTAAAGCCAAGGGTCTCGGAATCATCTTAGGGTCTTGTCTTAGTTAGGGTTGCTACTGCTGTGATTAAAACATCATGACCAAAAGCAACGTGGGGAGGAACTGGTTTACTTTGTCTTGTGAATCCATGTCACTGTCCATCACTGAAAAAAGTCAGGACAAGACCTCAAATAAGGCAGGAACCTGCAGGCAGGAGCTGATACAAAGGCCATGGAGGGGTGCTACTTACTGTCTTGCTCCTTATGGCTTGTTCATCCTGCTTTCTTATAAAACCCAGGATCAATAGCTCAGGCACCACCCACAATGGGCTGACCCCTCCCACATCAATCACTACTTAAGAAAATACCCTATAGTCTTGTCTTATGAAAGCCCAGTCTTAGGAAAGCATTTTCCAAGTTAAGGTTTCCTTCTCCAGGATTATTATAGCATATGTCAAGTCGACATAAAACTAGCCAGTACTGGTCTCAAGCTCAGAGAATCGGGAGTTCCACTGTTTCTGGACAAGAGAAGACAGTGTCCAGCTCCAGACTGGAAACCATGCATTCTTATTATCTACTACCTCTTTTGACCTGGGTCCTCGAGTAATAAGATGGTGTCAGCCCAAGTGGGGAGATGGCAGGTCTTCCTCTCTTCCTGTTACCTGAGCTTCCAGTCTCCTCTGGAAACACCCTCACAAACACACCCAGAAGAAACATTTTAACAGGTGTCTGGGTTTCTTTAATGTAGCCAAGATGCAGACTGCTCATCACATGCAGTCCCCCTATTTATTCTCACGATACTTTATGTTAAAAAAGGAACTTCATAGCACTGATTAAAACTGAAAAAAAAACATACATAGCCCCCCATCACCTCTGAGTCTTACATCGGTTCCCTCTTCCTCAATGATCCTTGAGCATTTTAGGGTGAGTGTAGTATAGATGGTCTGTTTAGGGCTGAGAATTCTCCAGTCCCTTGTTCTCTGCATCTTGTCCAGTTTTGGGTCTCTGATGAGAGTCGGGAGATGCGCTATCCTATGGGTAATCATTAGGACTCAGTTTAATACCTTTTACCAGCACATAACAGTAGTAGGTTCTCCTGTAGGGCCTATGAACTATTTAGCTACAAGTCTATAGTCCAGTGATGGTGCCAAATAGGGGTTTTATTTTGTCGAATGGACATTAACTCCAATCAGAGAGTGATTGGTTACTCCCATGATGTTGGTGGCTGTATTGCACCAGCGGGCATGCTTTTCTAAGCCAGCCACTCTTAGGGCTCATGTGACTCACAGATGGAAATGATAAATGCCTACGTCCCTCCTCCATTAGCATTTGTAGCCCCTTCCAGTATTGTGAAAGCTAGCCAGGAGAGACGAAGAAACCACGTCGACTGGACACAACAGACCAGCTGCACATATGAAGCCACAGTGGTTGTTACGGCATGCACAAGATCTGCCAAGCCCAGCCAGCTCAAATTCTAGCATGAAGAGGAAGTTGGACCTGAAGTTCCACCCCTAGTCTAAGAGTTATTGGAGAGCATTAGCTGCTGGGAAAGGAAGGGTCAGTGTTCTCTGGGAGTATAACCCCTACCTCAATGAAAGGTTACAAAATCAAGAATATTTGTGCAGCACAAATTGGCATTGATGGGATGGGGCACAAAGTTGGTGGGAAGGGAAGCAGGGGTGGATCGGGAAAAAGTTGGGGGTGTGTCTTAGGTTTTCTTTTCTTTCTTTTTTTTTTTTTTTTTTTTTTTTTTTTTTTTTTTTTTTTTTTTTTGCGCCACAGCAATGTTTATTGAGAACGGGGAGGGGATCAGTCCTTCTTGGACACCGCCTTCCTCTTGGCCGCCAGCACATTGCTCAGCTCCTCCTGCTTCCTCTTGGCGCGTACGTGCATGCCCACCCGCTTCTTGATGAACTTGAGCGCGCTTGTCCTTGGACACCTTGAGCAGCTACATGGCACGCTGCTCATAGGGCACGAAGCCCCACACCTCCCGGATCATGTCCTGAACGAACTTGGTGTGCTTTGTGAGGCGCCCGCGCCACTGGCTGTGCCTCTGCTGGCTTACGTTCTTCCTCACCTTGTGGCCCTTGTTGAGGCCCACGGCTATGGGGTAGCGCAGGGCCATGGCTGCTGCTCTCCAATGGCGGCCACGACAGGAAGCCTTAGTTAAGTTTTCATTGCTGAGATAAACACCACGACCAAAAGCAACTTCAGGAAGAAAGGGTTTATTTCATCTTACAGCTGATAGTCTGTCACTGGGGGTGGGGGTAGCAGGTCAAGAACTCAAGGAAGGAACCTGGAGGCAGGAACTGAAGCACAGACCATGGAGGGATGCTTCTCACTGGCTTGCTCCCCATGGCTTGCTTAGCCTGCTTTCTTAAACAATCCAGGACCACCAGCCCATGGTTAGCTCCGCCTCCCATAGTCTGGGCCCTTCCACATCAATCATTAATAAAGAAAAGGTCTCACAGACTTGCCTACAGGCCAGCCTTATGGAGGTATTTTTCCAAATGAGAGTCCCTCTTCCCAAGTGACTTTATCAAGTATCAAAATAACATAAAACTAGTCAGCACATGGAGGTAAGTTGAATATGGCCAAGACTCGTTGTAAGAAATTCTTGAAGAACAAATTTTAAAAATGGAAAAAATTGAAAATCAAGATTATTTAAATAAATAAATGACCAATGGATAACATCGCCTTTAGGTGGGTGACGGGCTCAGACTCAGTCCTGGAAGCTGATTACTTTCCTTCTCTTTGAGCTCAGAGCTAAGCCAGATCTGGGTGCTATAGACTGACCAGATAGCCAGGAGTGAAGCCCAGGCTATAAAGTCCTCACTGGGTGATTTATGACCCCGTGTTTTGCACTTACTCAACACTTGCAGAAACAGTGTCCCCTAATCACAGAGGCCAGGAGAAGGTCAAAACATGGTCATCAAGCTTTCTTTTGCTGAAACCAGGGTGGCTTGGTGGGTGCAGAGGCAGCTCCTGGGCGTCTTACGGTTGGAAGCTATGATGTAGGGGCGACTGATGAGCACACCGAATGAATATCGGGGAAACAGCAAACCACTTGTGTGGAGAGGGTGGGTTTGATCATGGTTTTTAAGTACAAAAGGCCCGAAACAAATCAATTCAACTTGAGATAGCTCTTGTCTTTATCCACATGTGTGTGATTTAGAAAAGAAATCTGCATTGTAAGCATGAACCCAATGACTTATACATTTTTGGGGGCACCTTGTTGTTTGGTTTCGCACCGCCGAATATTTACTTAGAGTCAAATGAAATATGGAATTCATTATCACTGTTAACTCCAGGTGAGGGGTACATGCCATCTGACTTTTAGGGTGCCAGCGACATTCAGGTAATGAAAAAGAACCTCCCTCTGAGCAGAAGTCATGTTATGGGTCTTCAGGACTCAATCATCTGGAATCTGTGAATGTCATCATAGATGACAAAGGACATGGTTTACTTAAGAATATGGAGCCCAAGACCAATGGTAGGTATCCTTACAAGAGTGAGTCATACATAGTTGGGGAGGTGGGGATATGGGAAGGATGGACAAGGAGAAACTGCGATCAGAATATATTGCATGAAAAAGTTATTTTAAATAAAAAGAATCAAATCTAAATATTGTAAACATTTATACTTAAAGTTTCGCTTACATAACTTGTCTTTAAAATTTCGACTTTCAAATAGCTATTAAACAAAAATGAGATGTGGCTTATAGTGAGGAATGGAGGGAAGGAGTGATAAAAATTTATCAATTGCTGTCTATTAGAGTAAGAGAGAACACTGGAAAGCCGTTTCTTACTTCAATACAAGATGCGACACCTTTCTTTGAAGAACTTCAGGTTTACAGTAAGGGTGAAGAATGTACACAAGGAAAAAAGCGGGTCAGGGGCAGACTGGAGAAATGGCTTAGTGGTTAGGAGTGCTAACTGCTCTTCCAGAGGACCCGAGTAGCAACTCACAACTGCCTACGACTCCAGTTCTAGGCAATCAGATGCCCCTTGGTTTCTGAAAGCAAATGGTGCACATAGACTCATACAGGCACGCACACATCCATTTTCTAATCAAAGAATGGAGCAGAGGGGATTGGTGCACAGGAGATGAAGAGGTCATGGGGTCACAGAGGTAAGGATGTCAACAATGTGGTAATTTGAAAGTAATTGGTCCCCATGAGCTCATAGAGAGTGGCACTATTGGTAGATGTGACTTTCTTAGAGTAGGTTTGGCCTTGTTGGAGGAGTGTGTCACTGTAGAGGTGGGGCTTTGAGGGCTCATTTATGCTCAAGCCATGCCCAGTATCTCAGTTCACTTCCTGTTGCCTTTGGATCAAGATGTAGAATCCTCAGCTCCTTCTCCAGCACTGTCTGCCCAAATGCTGCCATGATAACAATGGACCAAACCTCTGAAACTGTAAGCCTCCACCTCAATCAATTGCTGTCCCTTATAAGAGTTACTGTGGTCATGGTGTCTCTTCACAGCAATAGATATCCTACCTCAGACAATGCTGGACTTTTCACTGAGCTTCTTCAAGTCGAGGTGTCTAAAGGTCTGATCTCTATTCACCCCGATATTTTCATTTCTCACCTCCATAAGTGTAAGTGGGTGGATTTCTGTCACTTTAGATAATGATGCCAAGTTGTCAGTGATGGCGGCTCCCAGAACGAACCTACCCCTTTGTCCTCCGAGGCCCTCTACACAGCTCTTGGGGGAGCATCTCCACGAGCAGCCAGCTTCTCATGAGCACTTTCTTCTGCTGTTTCTCTGGGGGCCGTGGAGGCAGAGAACCCAAGACTTTCACCCGATGAGACCACAGAAGGACTTAGGAGTGACCTAAGGAGGTGTGGAGATGACTCTCGGGAAGCTCACAAACTTCCATGTTCTCCGTGAGGAGGCTGTGGAGACTTAACAACAGTGTTGCCCATAGACTGTGGACACATGCAGCTGTATGGCCTGGAGCTGTTCTGAATGGCTAGCCAGGCAGTGTGTAATGCCCGCAAAGCCAAGCATGTGGATTCCACACAGTCAGCCAGCTGGAGGCCAGCTTCTTTTGCCCCAAGAGTGGGTTAACCCTGGAGAGCACCAACCGACTAGAGAGGCAGTGGAGACCAGGAGATGGGGTTTGTGGCACCCTTAGGAAAAGCCAAGAACGGTGCCGCTCAGTCGAGATTCAGTATGAACCACATTATGCGCATTTCAATTTTCTAGAATCTGTATTCTGAAGTTTAAAAATGAGGTGGAATTAATTTTGGTAATATATTTTATTGAATTTAGTTTGTCCAAAATATCATTACCTCATGCGCTCTACCAAAAAAATGGCTGGTAGAATAGCTCCTATTTTTTCCTGTGTATGTGCTGTCTTAGATACTTGGCATGCATTTTCTGCATAGCATAACCTAGTTTATACTGGTCACAAGGCCAGTGTCATTAGCTAGATGGTAAGGGCACCTGTGGCAGACACAGTGGGATGAGCTTTGGGGACTGCACAGGTGGCAGGCTGTACACAAGGGACTTCCATTTTTTTTTTCTCCTCGATCCCTGAGCTCTGGCATTTGCTTTGTGCGGTCTCCAACAGCGATCCCTGGCAAGCATTCCCAGGAGGCTGGCCTGCGCATGCATTTATGTGTGGTTATGGTTTGCGGCTGGGGCCAGGCAAAAGCCAAGAGAACGCTGAGGAGGAACGGCATGAATGAAAGCAGGGTAGACATGACAGGAAGAAGATGGCTGGGGTCCAGATGTCTGAGAACCTTCCCACCCCTTCTGAGGAAATCCCGGGGTCTGTCGGAATGGACGAAGTCCCAAACTGTGGCATCTCCTAGAATCTCCCCCCATCTTGCGTCAGATTGAAGAAGCACTGGACAGCCCAGCCTGAAAGCATCTTCAGGAGGAGGAAGGGGGAAAACTTGGTTTACTTCATTTCCAATGGAAAGTTAATTGCTTTTTGGAAAGTTGTTTGCAGCCAGATGAGGACCACACAGAGGAAAAGAAAACACAAAACACAAAACAAAAAGCAAAACAAAAAAAAAAAGAGCACTGCCCTCAGATGGGAGTTTAGCCAACAGTGACAAGAGTCCTCTGCTGTTTGGAGCCTGATGGACATCCAGGGCAGCTCATGGCAGAGCCATTGTTTATATTGACAGCTTAACAGCAGGCTTGAAGGAAGAAGAGTTTGGGGAGGCAGTGGGGAGCTGTAAACACTTAATCCATCACAGAAACTTAGAGGGAAGCAGGCGCCACGGAGCCAGAGCAACCAAACCCTTAATTGTTGGGCAATCCGCCGTCTCAGCTGCCCTCATCTGCACCCAGTAGACGCCAAGACGGTGCAGCATTTAGACATCGGCCGTCAGCGCCGGGTGGGTGCAGCAGAGGGTGTGGCAGCATCTGTCCCTTGGGAATACCAGAAATATGATGGATATTCACCTGCCTGTCTTGCTTATCTCATTTATTCAAATTAACCAGTGCCTGGCGCCGGAAAGAAATGGGCTAGATTCAGACAAAGATGAATTGTCGTGAAAAGGGAAATTATGACTCAGAAAATGAACATCATCAGGACCACTGGAATTTTATTAGCTAATCAGGGCTGTGATATTGAACTTGTGAAGATGCTTTTCTGATTGCATTTTCTCCTTGTATCCAGAAGGACTCGTCAGGGTAGTGTTCAGCGGGGCGGAGAGGGAGCAGCACAGACTATAATGAGCTGTTTAATGCCCTGCTCTTTCCCTAATGTTTTTGTTTTGTTGCTCAAGTCTCATAGATTTCTTGAAAGTGGTAATGCTTAATAGGATTAGCCTTGAAGGCACAAGTTACCCAAGCCCCAGGTCAAGTATGGTCAAAATTTCTTCACACGGCTAGCTATTGTGTAGCAGGCATTGTGGGGATCCTGGGTCTCTGGCAGTGAGTTTCCTGCCACAGAAGGAAACAGCAGGGCTGGTAGCTTGGCGGGGGTGGGGGACCCTAGTCACCCACTACTGCTAGCATCTCTATTTTTGCACATTTTTAATTGTTGACATTTAGTTTTTGCCCTTGGCTGTATCTTCACCACCCAGCCACATTGTCCTCTTTACCTGAGGACAGTTTCCTCTTTACCTGCAGAGTCAGAGCTAATCCTCACCCCTGACCCCCACGTCTCCAGGGAGAAACTTACCTTCTTTGGATGCTAAGCTTGGACCACCTGACTCATGTCTGCTGATCTCAGGAGGTGCATCAAGGGTCTCTACAGGTTCTTAACAGAGAGCCCAGGAGAGGCCCTTGAAGGGGCTTCCTCAGGGGGAAGATCATGCTGGAACCCCTTGAGCTTTAACTGTGGAGGCAAAGAGGGTGTGCCCTTTGAACAACGAGAGAGCACGGACCCTTTATTTGCATCACAGAACAATTCTAAGGTAGACTGTGTGCTCTCTGGAAGGCCCCAGGCAGAATCAAGTCTCCATTTTCCTAGGTAGGTACCAGGCTTGGATATGGATTATGGCCATCAAAACTCATGCTGAATCCCAACTGAATGATGGGATTAAGTTAATGAGGGCATGGGCTTTACGAATGGATTAATGAAGCTCTTGAGGGACTAGGTTAGTTCTCTTGAGACTAGGTGGCTATTATTCAGGCTGTCCCTTTCCTTCCACATACGCTTGCACTCAGCACAAGGGTCTTGGTGGCATCAAGCTCTGGAATGTCTCCTCTGCCAGAACCATGAGTGAGACAAACCTCATCCCTCCATAAAGTCACCACTTCTGGGGGGTATTACAGCAACAGGAATGAGCTGAAAGACCGGACATCTTAACAGCGCCCTCAAAGGTTGTCTTCCACGCTCTCTTCCTTATCGTTTGGGTTCCCTAGCATCTTCTCCATGTGAGCCTAATGCTTTCTTTTGGTAGAGTCTGGGGGTAGGGGTGGGGGTGGGGCGGCAGGTGCAATGAAGAAGCCTGCTAAGACCAAGACCTCACTAGGGGCGAGGAAATCAGTTGCTGGCTCAGATTTACAGCGCACATTTCCCGAAGCCAGGTACAGAAAACGAAGCGCTTCTGTGCTTGATTCAATTCGCACAAATGTCTTTCATGATAAAATACCATTTCATCCCCATCTTACGGACAAGGAAGGTGGACTGCAGGGATGTGCACGTCACACAGCTTGATTTTGGGGAAACTGTGATGAGAATTTGGCAGACAGGATTTAGCTCCGTTGCGCAAAATATACCCTTACAGCTATTAAATCCCTAAGACAGAGAAACTGGCTTAGCGCCGCTTGGACCCACGAGTGTGTTATCTAGCAGTGCTGAGCGCCTCGCCGAGGATCTGCATCCCAGCCTGCGTCTCAGCGATAGATGGATCAGGAAATGAGGAAGGTGATGGACCTAAATTAACATGGAGGAAGGGCTGACCATGCAGTGCCCTGAGTCTTGTCTTTTTTTTTTCTTTTTAACATAATTGGAAAGGGATTGAAACCCAGAGCCCAGACTCCCTGCAGGCTTCGTGCTCCTCCTTAGGCAGCACATTAAAAGCCCCCCTACCTCCCTCACTCTTCCCATGTAATGCGGTATGCTGATGAAATCATTTATCATCTGTGAGCTGTGTTGGCTGTCTTCTTGGGGAATGTAACTGCGGGCTCTGAATCTGGATGATCTGGATGTGCTTTAATTAGGGCTTAACAGATAGGGGCGCAGGCTTCTTGTGCAAGGTGGCTATGACTCCTTGGGGTTTAACCCTCCCAACTTGTCCAGACATATTATCAAGGAAATACAAATATATTATATGTGTGCATATTATATATGACTGGTAAATAGATAGGCTGCCTTCAACAGGCCAGAATGCTAGGACTAGAGGTGCCAAGAGGCACACAGCCTACAGGGGAATTTACACATATTAATTGTGCTTAATTCTGGGTCTCCAGGTTCTGCTCAAGAAGGACCACAGTAGGATTCCCATCAGACGTTTAGGTGTCTGAACCTGCTCAGAGCTTTCAAGGGACCCTGTGTGCCCAGAGGGCAGCCTCAGCTACACAGATATGCAATTCCCCTTGTGAGGTGAACTTGTGTGTGAGCAGTCGTACTTAGAGAACTGAGGGCTCCGGGTGTCCATCACTTCTCATGCAGGGGTGGTGATTTTTGAGCTGTCTGGCCACAGTTGCATTTTCTGCACAGGTTGGTATGATCTAGAATGGATGGGACTCAACACCACCTGCTTCCATTGGGTTTTCAAAAACTTTGACCCTGGGTTTGGAGCAGGCTGGAGGTGGGAGTGTCGGGCCTGCCTGTGCGGGACTGCGGGGCTTTACAGAAGGGCTGGAGTCTATGCACAGACTCTGGAATGTTGTGAAAAGAGTGGCCTTACTCTCAGGCTTTCAGAGTAAATATGTTTGTGTGGGTGTGTCTCCCAAGAAGGTATGTTTGTGTTTCATCTGGCTTTTCTTTTGCCCGAGTTCCTAGCAAAACTTGAAATTCAAGTTCAAGGTAGGAGGAAGGGGTCTGTTTGACCAAAAATGACCTTGAGCTGTGACGGACAAGTGCAGGATCAAAACAAAGAGGCCTGTCTCACCCAGTCTGGAACAGAGGCCCAGGGAGAAGAGCAAGCTGGGTGCAGGCTTGGGGAGATGAACTCTCTGTGTAGCACTGGATCAGAGATTCACGAAGAGTCCAGGAGAGCAAAAGAGTTAGGTTTCTTCTGGACAGATTCCAGGACGGGTGTGAAAGGCATCTCAAAGTGTCTGAACAGAGAAGATATATTTATGTTGAGGTCACAGGACTGTCTCCAGGACCTCAGGGCGGGATACAATCCAACCCTGTAGTGGGGCAGTTAGGAGTAGGGAGGCTCTCGAAGCTGGTTGTCTCTCCATCTCTCCCCACCTCTACTCCTTCCCTTCACCTCGAGGTTTCTAGAAGTCCTCAGCTTGTCTGGTCTGCACTGAGCCACTGGCAGCCCGAGGTGCTAGTCCAGCACAGGCCGGGGAACTGCTGGTGAGTGTGTGGACAAACAGGGAGCTCCTTGGCTCTGTATCTGGGAGGAGTGTTTTCTACCATCACTTTGAACACTCTGGTGCCTGTACCAGATGGGGCACAGGGGATGGGGTGAATCGTTTCCTCAGGTTCCAAACAAGACACTTCAAGTCAGAGGAGATCTTTTATGCAGGCTAATTGAGGTTGAGCAGAAGAGAGTATCTCCACTGTAGGAACAGGATACCATCAAGTCCTTCTCGGTGGCATGGAGAGACCACGGCAATAGATGGAGGGTATAGCGGAGAAGCAAGGTGAAGTTGAGATTGTAGGGGTAAGCATTGGAGCACAGTCTTTGTGACCGCAGTCCCAACAAGTGGGTGGGGGTGGGTCAGTGGGCATCCCAGAGCAGCTGAATGGGACTAAAGGTCATCAGCCCAGCTCTGATGAAGTCCATATGGGTGCATCTCAATATGGTGGACAACGTCATCACAGGAGTCCATTTGAAACAAATAGAGAACCTATTTAGGAACTTTCAACCTGAGTGCTGCGTTGGGGTTGGAGGGTTTATGCTTTAACCTGGCTATTTGTATGTTTATTTCAAATGCAAAGTTTTCTATGGCTTTCCTCAGTCCAGTTTTTATTGGTTGAACTCATATTTGCTGATCTTGCAGATCTAATGCTCTCATGAGCTCCCGGAATAACTGAACATCAACCATGGAGACAGCCAGGCTCAGGTCCCACATCGGTCCAGCTTTCTGCATATGGCCAGTCAGGACAGGGGTGGCCCTCAGTGCCCCCGGAGTCAGCAGCAGTGACTCACTTTGGAAGACTGACTTGTGGCATAAGACAACAAACTTTGGTGTTGCTTTGTCACTGTGCTAGTTTTTTAAAAGGTATAAGATACCATTGATCTTTTGAGTTTAATATTAAGTGTATTCTCCCTGTGCGTTTCATCTATCATCTATCTATCTATCCATCCACCATCTATCTATCTATCTATCTATCTATCTATCTATCTATCTATCTATCTATCATCCATCTATCATCCATCCATCTATCTATCTATCTATCTATCTATCTATCTATCTATCTATCCATCTATCTCTTCTATTCTATATCTGTCTAGATTGTTTATTTACACACGATGTGTGTATATGTATTAATACATATTGATAACTTTCTCAATATATGCAAGTCTTATTCTTTTCTATTATTCATAAAATACCCATGCATTTATAACAGTCCTATAAATATGGAGTACTGCATTTAAATGTATAAAGTGTGAATAAAATACCACACAACACACACACGCACACAGGGGGAGAGAGAGAGAGAGAGAGAGAGAGAGAGAGAGAGAGAGAGAGAGAGAGAGAGAGAGAGAGAGAGAGAGAGAGAGAACTGGCACTTTTCCAAGTGTGGATAAAGGGGTTTATTAATTAATCAGTGTTGATGGTTTGAGATCTCTTCACTTGGGTGTCACCTGCTCGTGTTCGAGCTGCTGAGCACAGGGGCTGTGGTCTGGGCATGTGTGCAGTTGGCAGTGCCCTGTCAAGTTGGGTCTTATCCTGAGCTGCAGAAAGGCCCTGAGGCCTGGCGATGCTCTGTCGTGACTCCCCTTGATGTATGGTTGTGCCAAGTCTCGTCATGTCACATCCGTTGATAACTCTGTATAATTAATTTGATGCCATCTGATGTGGCAGCAGGTTCGATATTTAAGACATGAAAGTTGTCCATGCCCCATGGAGCACATCTGCTCAGTGGCATAATTCAAATTAATTTCCAGCAATTTCGGGCTGAGCCCTTGGAGCCAGTCTCTAATCTGCCTGGCATCCTCAGGCACTCCTGGGATAAGGATCTGCTCTGCGGCATGGCTCAAGACATTGTTCGGAAATTCCTATTTTTAAATTTCCTTTATAGCTATAGAAATCATGCAAAGGCCTCGCTCAGGCTTCCTGGATTCCCCTCAAGTCTGAAATCCCAAGCTAATCCAACTGTACCGGTGCAAGCTGAGCTTACTACCGACGAGAGCCTGTGAGTGCACCCAGAGCCGGGCCTGCAGCTCCAGTACCCGTCCCAGTAGGACTCCAGTCTCCCTCATGGAGTTACGGTGTTTGTTGTTCATCTCCAATTTGGGTTAATTTATTCATGGCCTCCCAGAACTCAGTGTTATTTTTCAGAGTATTGGCTGTTTTGGTTTTTGGAATGCAATGAAGTTCGTTTTTGGCTGTTCTCTGTTTCACATTACATAATGTTGGCAGGAACGGCCGCGGAAGCACTTTCTGTGTCCTCAGTGTGACCTGCCAGCAGGTGCACAGGCCTGAGGTGCCTCATCACCCCGAGCTTAGTTTTGCTTACGTGTAAGGCTTCTCCACATTGTAAACCCACGCAGGTAGCCCAGGTCGGCCCTGAGCCTTTGGACACTTGCCTGCCTCAGCCTTGTGAGTACTAGGATGGATAGCATCTGCTACCATGTCCCGCCCCCTTTCAATTTGCTAAGGAGATAATCCAAGGGTGTTCCACGTCAGCTCCCCCTTGCTCTTTGGCCCCCTAATGCCCACCCTTGAGTCTGATCTGCCAGAGTTTTCATTCATCACAGTGTTGAAGGCAACTCCTCTATTTATAACCGCTTCCTCTATGTCTGTCAAAGGAGAACAGGCAGAAAGGAAGATTCTAAGCATTTATCGGAGAATTTCCCTGTGTGAGCGGCAGCTCATAGGTGTTGCAGGTGAAGAGTCGCTGGTGATACTGCTTCTGTTGTCGCTTCGGCTTGCAGAGCTGCCGTAGGACCTCGAACTCCATCGCCGCCCTCACGTGACTTCCTTGACTCTGTAATAGAGTGGCTAGTGGAAGTAGACTTTCCTTCTTTGTAGCTCCTTCAGGCTATGAGCCCTGTTAACAGCAACTCGGAGTGGACTAGGAAGAAAACCCAGGTTTTTCTAGGTGTTTTTCACCCCTTGGGAGGCAGATGAGGATGAGGTGGGCGTGTCATGGGCACAAGCATCTGGGTGGCTCTAATGGCACTCACTGGTTTTTGGTCCAAGGGAGTGATTGCAATGTCAGTACACAGAAAAGGAAGCCATGGTTCTGTGATGGTGAGGGATGTATCTGGAGGCCCCTGCAACCATCATCTGAATGGCAGAGCCGAGACAGATTGATTGATTTAATCAGATCCCCAGTTTTTGATCCTCTCACCCTACCAGCTTGCCATGCTTTTCCTGTCTAGGAAGTACTGGGAAACATGAAAAACAGAGCAGATCCATCACAGCCAGAGCAGGAAACAAAGATGGAGATGCTGTCTCTATATCCCCATAATGCCCGAAGAGAAGATGCTGCACCAATATCCCTGTGACACCTGAGATGGAGGCGTTGTGCCAATACCTCCATGAACGAAATCTGTCCTCATGGTACCAGGAACACTCCCACAAGCACTGAGACTCTGGAAAAGCGTGGTCTGCTTCCTTTGGGTTGCCCAGCTCACGGCTTTGAGTGGACACGCTGTGTTATCAGCATTTGGGTGTGGCAGGAACAAGAATGAAGGCATTGCCCTTAGCGAGGAGGGAACATGATCTTATTTATCTGTCAGGGGTTCAGTCTGATGGCCTTGGACACACAATTTGCTTCAAATCACAGAGCAAGGTTTTAGTGGCTGCAATTTGGTCTCATTCATGCATCTGTGAACGCATGGAGAAAATTACGGCGTCTGAGTGCAGTGCCGACACCTCACAAATGGGCAGGACATGTGTGGGCCCAGATGTCTGCTGGATCCACGAGAGGACCCAAAGACCACAGCGTTAGGAGTCTGAATTTGTACTGTGAGGTGTAGTAGGCAGTAGAGGACAGACAAACACGCCCCCACTTATTTACTGAATGATGTAGGTGTGTCTTCTATCTATCTGATGATTTCATTGGATAATTAATAAAGAAACTGCCTGGCCCATTTGATTGGCCAGTCCTTAGGTGGGCGGAGTAGACAGAACAGGAAGAAGGAAGTGAGGTAGATGGCTCAGTCAGATGCCACGCCTCTCCTAAGTGAGATAGACCACCGTGCCTCTCCTCGGAGAGAGAGGCCAGACGCGATGAAGCTCCAGCCCAAGATGGACGTACGCTAGAATCTACCTGGTAAGGCACCACTTTGTGGTGCTACACAGATTATTAGAAATGGGTTAAAGCAAGATGTGAGAAAGAGGCTGGAATTAATGGGCCAGGCAGTGTTTAAAAGAATAAAGTTTCTGTGTAATTATTTCGGGTTTTAAGCTAGCCGGTGGCCGAGAGCAGGGCGGTGGGAAACCGCCCGCAGCCCCACACTACAACTGAATAAGTGGTAGGAGTGCTGGTTCTGAGTTTTGGTAATGGAGACAAGGAAGGCCTCTGACCCCTGGGGACTTACATGTCAGGGTGGGCCAGGTAACTATTGAATAAAGATGTAGTTCCAATGACTAGGTTAGAAAAGACATTGGATGCCTTTAAAGACTGAGGAAAGACACCTCAGGATGTGGCATTTAAACCCGGCCCCTGTGACCACAGCATGGGAGGCAAGGGAGCTGAGACTGAACTCAGGCTCATTCTCCCCCACAAGTTCATAATATGTACTCACCCAGCCGCTGCTCTCAGCTTGTATTCCAAGTTCATAGGTCTTCACCTGCCCCGGGGCTAAGTGACCCAGTCTTAGCGCAGGGCGAGGAGAGGTTAGGACATTTACAGCTTTTGTCATTGACGTTTTGGGTGCTTTGAACAATTTGTCTTGCTGGAGCAGGGCTTCAATGTCTCGTCTATAAAATGTGAAGAATGTTGTCTTGCATAATCGTGAGGAGCACGACACACAGCCCAGTCCAGGGCTTGGTATGCAGAGCAAGCTGGATGAAGTCTGCACGCAGTTCATGCGTGCTTATCCCACACACCTGTAGAGATGCTAACCGCGAAGGTCCTGTATCCGGCAGCGTTCATGCGCACTCACATCTCAGCGGCAACCCCGCTTCCTGAACCACAGATTCAGTTAGGATTTATGAAGAAAACCAGGCAAAGGAAACAAACCTTCATTAAAATCTGATCGTTTCTTGTTTTCACTTAATGCCATTTCCCCCAAGCCATCTGGGAGCAATTTATTGAAACCATAATTGTGCATTAAATATTGCAATTTGTCCCAGACTCCGCCTATGAAATAAACAGTATAGAGAGTCACTGCAGAGTCAGCACATCCAGAGATTTGCTGCCTTTCTGCCAGCGACACCTCCGTGTCCTCGTGGTTTCTCTGTGTCCCCATGGCTCCTCCCCTGTCTTCCAGGAGTCACCAGAACAGGGCTCAAGGCAGAGCCTAGATTTTGGCCACCACCTGGTAGGAGAAAAACATCATTGGTGATGAAAACCCCCGAGGATGAGACTGCAGGGAACAGAGTACCATTTTAAGGTAGACGGTCCTTGGGGCCCCCGAGGGACTAGCTCTGTCTCCCTGGGAAGGCAAAGGCTTACCATGGCCCTGAATTCTGACCTGCCGTGGGAGAGGACTTACCTAGGGCACCAGGGGCCCTAGAGGCTGTTAACTGTCTGTTTCTCTGTGTACCCTGAGTCGGAAGTGGGGTAGATAGTAGATCAGATGAGGGAGGAGGCAGGCTGTGTGTTGGTGGACCCATTGCTCTGGGGTGTGCTGAAAGTCCCGATACAACCGGTTTCTCAGCCCAGAAATAGACTAAGGGGAAACTGTCGATACTGATACATGGGTAAAGGCTGGATAGAGTCCTCAAAGTTCTGGGGACACAGAGGACTGTAAATTGTGGGGTGTCTGTGATGCGCAAGGTGCTGTGAGTTAGAGACTACAAGTGTTTGGGTGGATGAAGTCATGAGCGGCTAGACAGAAGGAGGCCCATGGCCTCCATCCTTGCCAATCACTGCCTGCATTCCTGCTTTGCATCTTTGCTCTGGGCAAGCGCCCAGGCTCCAAGCTGTTTCATCTCCCAGTAGGGTTTTCTTTCCTCTCCTCTCTCACCTACTCATCTGCCCAAGTGTCTGCCTTCTGTCTGTTAGCAGCCTCGATGCATTCTGGGATACAAACAACAGCCTTCTGAGAGGGGGCACTTCTCTGCAAAGAGCCTGGTGTGGTCGTTTGATCATGACTCTGGGCCCTTAGGCTCGGGACTGAGAAAAAACAGTTCACAGTGTGCCTGGCCTTTGTGTATTAAGGGTGTCTGTGACAGGCCATTGAGTCTATCCACAGAGCGGGTTAGCTAGGGGGTGGTATGTGCTGCTCAGCTTTGTCCAGAATCTGGAGGCAGTGGGAGTATGGTGGAGAGCACAGAGATAAAACCTTGGCTGGAAGAGGGCAGCAGTAGCCAGGGAAGCCAGATGGGAATACTGGGGCCAGCATCCTTCCTTCAGCGAGCCTGAGAATGACTTGCCGGTGGCTCACAGACAGCTTTCCTCCTGAATAACCTTGGCAGGCTTGGGCAGGCTTGGGCAGGCTTGGGCAGGCTCTGCGCGGATTGACTGTCCTTCCTGCAGGCCGGTGATGACAGTCTCCTAACAGCTGGTTGGAATCTCAGAGGAGCAGCGGTGGGGAGCGGGTGGAGGTGGGAAGGCAGGCTGCGGGTGCTCACAGCACTTTAGTTGTAAGGCATGCATTGCCAGGTCACTACCTCTGAGACACGGCGTGAATGCTGCTGACTGAGCCCTGACGAAGCCCTGTTTGCTGTTTGTCGAGGGCAGTGGCCTGCCTCGTGAAGAGGGCACAGATGCACACCTTAATCAGTATTAGGAGAGAGTCTCGATGACGTTAAAAAGTGAATAATGAGTTTAGTGTGAACACACACTTAAGTGTATCCATGAACACTCGTACTATGACACACCGCAAGGGGAGAAGCTGCTCAATTTGGTAGCAAAGCTACGTCCCCTTTTATTTTACATTTTTGGAGATTTTCATAATAGCCAAGAAGAAGGAAATATGGTAAAAACAAACTGTGAGGAAGAGGGTGTAAAGTGGAAACACACTCAAGCCTGGGCAAGTCGGCTGCAGAGGATGGCGGAGTGGCAGGGGACCAAGCTCAAGTGTCAGAATCCTGACCCTCCCTGATAGTGACCCATCTCTGTGGGTAACATTCAATTTTCCACTGCCTTGGCTTCTCCCACTGCGAAAGCCTGTCACCCTCCCTTTGAGACTGGCCTGACCCCAGCTAAAAGTTAACTTTTTTTCCTTAAGCAATTCAAGTTACTCCATCAATGCTATTAATTAACTATCCCTTAAACACTTCCTATCACCAACTCGGCACAATGAAGGGATTAGGGGAGATGGAGAGGAAGAAGGCAGAGACATCACCATCCCTCCTGTGAGAAGAGCAAAGGTCAAAGTGGTTATGTAAGAGGACGGTGGCTTCTGCTAGGTCCCCTCTCTGCGGGCATCGGCAACTACTGGGGGGACTGTGTGTTCAGCTCCCTTCTCTTTTCTTCTGTCTGGGATGAGGGAGGCCAGCTGGGGTTCTCCGGGTCATCTGAGGCTGCTGGCTCCCTTGGCTCAGCCTGGTCTGGCCTGGCACTGTTTCATGAAGTCATAGGAGCTTTTCCTGGCACTGCATGCGCATCTCCCTCCTTCCCACTTTCAGCCCTGATAAATGTATGGTTTTAGATAGATAAATAGATATAGATATATGATAGATAGATAGATAGATGATAGATAGATACATACAGACAGACAGACACACACATATATACATACCTATATATACACACACACACACACACACACACACATATATATATATATATATATATATATATATATATATATATATATAGAGAGAGAGAGAGAGAGAGAGAGAGAGAGAGATGGAGAGATGGAGAGACACAGAGAGAGGGGTTCTTGGAAAATCAGGTCTTCTGAGGTCTTCCTGTATCCATACTTATTATGCCTGCACACTACTTCTATGAACCATGGCTAACAGAGTTAGAGACCCTCTCTAAAAAAATATACAAAGGTGAAACTAGAATTTCAGATAAGCAATCATGATTTTTAAATTCTCTCTCTCTCTCCCTCTCTCTCTCTCTCTCTCTCTCTCTCTCTCTCTCTCTCTCTCTCTCTCTTGTGTGTGTGTGTGTATGTGTGTATGGTGTGCATACACGTGCCCCTATATGTGTGTATATACGTCAGAAGACAACCTCAGATGGCTTCTGTATTCTCCTTTGTTTGAAACAGTGTCTCATGGCTGCTATGCACACCAGGCTCTCTGGCCACGAGCTTCCAGGGATCCTCCTGCCTCTGTCTCTCATCTCACCGGAGGGTTCCTGGGATTTACAGAGGCACATGGGCCATGTCTGCCTTTACATGGCTTCTTGGTGTCCAAACTCAAGTCCTCAAGTTTGTACAGCAGGGACCTTACCCACTGGTCTGTCTCCTCAGCCCAGCAGCATAAAGCTTAAGTGTCATTGGCTGCTTTCTCCTGACGTGTATTTGAGCTGGGTGACTAGTATGTGGGCAGCCCTATGTGAGGCACAAGTCAATGAATCCATCAGCAGGTGTATTTGGGGCATATCATGTAGGAGGATAAAGGGGGTACCCACTGTTGAGAGTCTCAGATTCAATTTGAGGGTGGGCTTAGCAAGGTACAAATTATGGTCCAAATCTGGCCACTACTTGGTTTTATAAAATGTTATTGGAATGTCACCATATCCTCATTGGGGTTGCTTAGGGCTGCCTTCCTGCTCTGGTGGTTGGGTTGGGTTACAGTAACCAAGACTGTGTGTGGTCCATAAAGCCACAAGTGTTTACTCTCTGGTCCTTTGCGGAGAGATTGCATTGTGCCTACTCCTGATTTAGGGTGTTGATGGGCAGGAAGTTTTGGAAGCTACAGGGGTCATCTTGGTCAGAATGCACGCACTCTCTGCTGCTAGGGGCTACGCCTTTGCTGCCTTTCTTTGCATTGACCCTAAGAAATGAGACTCTGTGTAGGCATTCGGGGCCACAGAGCAGGGCCTGGCCAGGGCAGCTGGTGCTAGAATGCGGGCGGGTGTTAGGGGCAGCTGAGTCAGTCCACTTCAGTCGCGCAGTTGGCGAGTGACCTTGAGGGTCTACTGTCCCAACTATGGGAATTAGCTTCCTCCACGGGATCACGGTCAGACAGTGAAGGACAGTTACTTCACTCGCAGACTGTGTGTGACGCAAGGCCCTGATCATCCACCATGGGAATCGAGCTCAACCCATTGAGAATTCCCAGAAGCTACTCGGGGTGGGCGGACCCTGACAAAGTGCCCCTTGTGCAGCAAAGGTCAGACTTAGGGAGCCATATTTTTAGGACAAAGGGTATGAGTGTTTAGGGTCACATCACATGACCTTTGTTTAGAGACTAACTTTGCTAGGGCTGAAAGTCAGAGAATTTTCTAGTTCTCTCCTCTACTCCAAAGTCAGTATCTACATAAATGGGGAGGGGCAAGCTGGAGCTGTTGTCCACTGTCCCGCCAGGAGAACCCTTGGCGACACAGGTAACATCCAAGCTGAAGTAGCATCTCAGTTCTGAATCTCACCACGCTCAGGTCCCTCTTGGAAAACAAGGGGCACTTGATTTAACCAGGAAGAGATGTTCTGAAGGGAAAGGGTAGGGGGGAGTCAGAGAGAAGAGTGGTGGGTTAGGAAAGGAAGAGCCTGGGTTTGAGTGGGTATTATTAAATGCTCTATGCTCTCCCAGAGATGACTCATTGGAGGGCAAGTGGCTGAAGCTAGCCAGCTGCATCCTGATGGCTACACCACCTCCCTTCCTGCATGCCAGGGTTCAGAGGACGAACATCTTACCTCCAGACGGCTTCTAGAACTGTATGAGTTCTAGAGACCAGGTTAACCCTCCATCTCTGTCATTTACCCCTTCACGCTTTCCCTGCTCACATTGCAGAAACTCTCTTGCTCACTCACTGAACCTCGCTCGCTCACACGCTCATTTACTCCCGAGTGTCAGTTGCATTTAGTGCAGGGAAGCTGTGTGCAGAGTTCCCATCTAAAGTGACACCCGGCAGTCTGTGGGTATGGAGCTAGGACCGTCCCTTGTCTCTGGGTGTGCCCAACCTTCTGATATCGTGACAAGATGTCACCTACCAAGTTCACACAATCAAGAGAATTACACAATCAAGTTACGAAAAGAAAATCTCACATTTGAAGTAGGTTTGTGGATAGGCTCATGCTTCTGTTGGGTATTGGGCCACATCACAGTCATCCTTGGACACGTACCTGCAGCCCTTCCAGATCCTTCCATCTTACCGAATCTGAATTTGCAGCCCTGGGCACACAGTGCTTGGGGGAATTCTTGGTTGGTGTTCTGAGAACGTTCTGCTGAGCTCCCAGCAGCCGTGGATGGTAAGAGTGACCCACTGGATTCTCAATCTTCATTCTTGCTTTCTGTTCTTTATCCTGGGGCCATGCAGATTGGCTCATCTGCAGGCTTATGGTACACGAACCTGCAATACAATGAGCAATGTAAACAGTTCTCCCCATCCACAACCATTTTTTTCTTCTTTTCCGCAAGTTGGAAGCAAAACCAGATCTTAGAGATGGTAGCAACTCTACAAGAAAGTCCTGAGAGGCTCCTCTGTTCCAGCAGCCCTCAGCTGGGCTGTGTGCTGAACCCATACTCTCACCCCCACTGCCATGCAGTTGTGGGCACAGGAATCAGGTTCACTGTTCTGTGCTTATCTGCTGGAAAGACGAAGGTTCTCTGTTGGTATCGCATCCCAGTGATCCCCCCTCCACCTCCCTATCACTTTCCCTTCTCTCCATTACTGCTGCTGCATCCTGGCTTTGAACTCTCGCTTGGTGCCCTTTGTTGGAGTTAGCTAGTAATAAGCCTGGGCTATTGGCCAAGCATTAATAATTGATATAAGCACCTGAGTGATTATTTGGAAGCAGCTATGGGACAGGGTGGGACAGAGAAACCTCTGATTGCACACCTGGAAGAGCAGTTTAAGTGCTCTTAACTTCTGAGCCATTTCTCAAGCCCCCAACACTTAACTTCTTTTCCTCCATGTTTAGTATTTCGCTCTTGTTATCAAGATTGTTAAAGGACGGCCACTGTAAGAATTTTAGTTATCAGACTAAGTTGTGTCTGGTCCCAGTCTTAACCACTTGAACTGTGAATGAGGTCTTTTGGTCTTTTAAAATGTGAACAGGTTAAGAATGGTGGTGAGCACCATTAACCCTAGCACTTGGAAGGCAAAGGCGTACGGAGGTGGGTTATGGGAGGGGTGGGGGGCAGTATCTCTGAATTGAGGCCAGCTTGGTCTACATAGTGAGTTCCAGGACAGCCATTATAATGGTTGTTCTGTCTCTTTAAGAGATAAGCCACGCCCACTCCCTCCCCCATCCGCTGAGGCAGGCAGGTCTTCCTGCTTGCTTGCAGCCTTAGCCTTTCTTTTTCCAGCTCTCTCTCCAAGAGGTAGCTTCTGTCTCTAATATCTCTCTCTCTCTCTCTCTCTCTCTCTCTCTCTCTCTCTCTCTCTCTCCCCCTTCCCCCTTTCTGCCCTTCTCTCTTCCCTTCTATAACCCCTAAATAAATGTCCAACTCCACTCTGTATGGTGTGCCTATCTGTCTCTCTCTTGCCCACCCCCCACCACCATATGGAGACCTGGAGACAGGCTGCGTGGTCTCATGCGCCATCCCTGCCTAGGACTGCCCACTGCCGGGGACTTGCACCATCCCAGGACCCACTGAGTGCCTCTGGGGACCAGACCAGCCAGCTGCCCACAAGGCTTGCGGGGGGACCAGCTACCTTTCTGCTGCGTGGTCTCGTGCACAGTTCCTGCCTAGGACTGGCTGCTTATGGCAGCAAGCTGTCAGGGACCTGCAGCAAACCCATTACAAACCCATTACAGCCAGGACTATATAGAGAGAACCTGTCTCAAAAACAAACGAAGTGATAACAGCGGAGTCGGCAGGTCCAATTCAATGATCAGCATCCTTACAAAAACAAGGAAAGCTGAACCCAGGGACAGAACTGCAGGGAAATTTGATGGATGGTGTTGGGGGCAGATAAGTGAGACCTCAGCAATGCCAGCAGAGGCAAGAAGAACTGGGAGCATCCTTGCTGAAGCCTTGGAAGGGAGCAGGGGCAGCAGACACCTTGATAGAGACTCTGGGCCACAGACCTAGAAGAAAACAAATCCCTGTTGTTTAAAGTCACCCACATTGTGGCATTTGTTGTGTTGGCCAAGGAAACTGACTCCTGGGTGATGTGGCCTCTCCACCCAATTCTGCATCATGTGTCACTTAATCAAGTTTGTTCAAAGTCTGTGCTGCTTCCCACGGATGCCTCTGTGTTAATCAGAGTGGGAAGCCAGTCTCCTGGCCAGGCCCTTAGTATGCCATGGTCACTTCTCAGGCCACCCTGGCACCAGTGCTCTGTGGTCTTCTACACCATGAAAGTGAGGTACTAGTGCCCTGGCTATCCTGGTATCTCTCCACAGAGTAACACTGTGACAGGTAGGTCAGTCAGCAGGTCTATGAGGTTATAATGTCTCATCCCAGTCCTTCTCTGGGAGAAAGGATAAAGGATGCTCTAACATGCACTGTGGGTTGGGGGGAATGTTTTCTTCCCAAGTAAGGCTTTTAGAAACAAATTATTAGCACAAAACTTCCGCATGAAGGATCCCAAATGAGGGCATCAATATTATTCAGACAATAAAATTGTTCAGACGATAGTATATCACATACGCACTTCATGCAAAACAAAGGGAGGGCACAGAGAAAGGCAGGCCTGTCTTCTCCCTGGGAAAAGCCACGGATGCTCATTGTTCTCAGTGTCTGTTACCGCTCTGTAGTATAGAAATCTGCAAAAAAAAAAAAATATGATTTCCATAGTCACATGAGTTTGGGAATTGTCACATCCTATTTTTTCTTGGAGATTCATATTTCTCATTGTGGTATTAAAACTATCCCTACCCCCAAAGCTTGCAGTAAATAAGACCCCTTCCGCGGAGTTTAATCGGTGATTTATAAGTCTGTGGGCGCATGGGACGCCTTTGCTATTTCACACCTACCATGGTGAGAGTTCTGACTTGAAACATTCTTCCTTGGGAAACGCAGTACACCGCCTTTCTCATGGGCGTAGCCTTTGTTCCTGACCCTCCCTCTGCTCACTGAGGCTGCACTGAGTCAGGTGGTCTTGGTCACTGTGGGGACCATGCAAGAGGGGAGGGTGCCAGGCCAAGCTCTTTTGTAGCTTTCATTAATATTAAAAAAAAAATTCAGTGAGCAGAGGTCAAGGACAATTCCACACAAAAGAAAGTCTGTCTGTAGTCACGGTTTTTAGAAGAGGAAACACGGTACACAGAGGGTAAGTTGATATTTATATCTTGAAAGCCATTATGCATTTCCCAAAGTCCTTCACTTCTTGCTGTTTGCAGAGTTTTATTGAGGACTACTTGCATCTGAGGACCCGCTCCTCCCACAAGCCAGAATGAAAGATGGACTGAGATGCCCAGAAGTCACCTGAAATAACAATTGTTCCATTTCTTCTCCCCATGTTTGCTGCCACTCATCAATGTGAAAGACCTGTCGTGTTTCTGGTGCTGCCCACAGCTTCTCCACTATGGAGGTGTTGTGGACTGGGGAAGGCCCTGGTGCTGGTGCATCTTGCTGGATAAAATGGGTGAAGCTGAGTTTGCGCTTGCTCTCCGTGTGTGGATGAGGAGTCTTGGCGGAGGTCATCTGGACATTCTGTGTGCTGGGGAGATGGCCCAGTGGGTAAAAGCATTTGCCATACAGCCCCATGACTGGAGTTCAAATCCCCAGAATGCACATAGGAGCTGAGACCGTAGCATGAACATCTGTATTTCCAGCACTTCTATGGGGAGATGGTAAGCAAGGACAGGAGACGTCCCAGAATTCCACAGACAGTCAGACCTGCAAAGACAGGGGAGAACAACAGAGGGAACATGTCTCAAACAGAGGAGGGGGAAGACCCACCCTTGAGTTTGTCCACTGACCTCCAAAAAAGGGACCAAGGGACACTGCATGCACACATTGCTTCTCTCTCTCGATCTCTCTCTCTCTCTCTCTCTCTCTCTCTTTCTCTTTCTCTCTCTCTCTCTTTCTCTCTCTCTCACAGATATTCACACCCATGCACACATACACATGAATGTTCACACCTGTATACACACACACACACACACACACACACACACACACACACACACACACTGATTCCAAGGCAGAAAGTCATGAGTGTGCATGGGGATCTGAGTAAAGAAGTCAAGACTGAACAGGAAGTAGAGGCAGATAAAAAAGAAAGCAGCTGCTGGCGAATCCTCAAGATGGAGGTGAACACCCAGAGAACATCCAATATTCGACCTATTAATATAGCCTAATTCGGTTGTCAAGGCATGTGAAGGGTTATGGGTCATGACACCCAACTTTGGTTCTGAACATATTCCTCATACCCTGAAGTTGTCTCTGAACTTTGGGTGTGGCTCAGCAGCATATAAGACTTATATATTAGGTGATAACAAGGGCGGGTGAGGAGTCAGGGGAGTGGGAATCCTTGTTTTCTAGAGGGAAGGCAAGATGGTGACTGCCACTCTGCCAGACAGTCTGGTTGTCCCTCTAATGATTAAACATAGAAGTACTTACGACCCGCCAAGTCTCCTCCTGCCATCCACACAAGGGGAAGGAAAACACAGCCTGGTATGTAATAGCAGCCTCCGTTAGACTGGTCAGCTGATTAAAGCAGCACACACACACACACACACACACACACACACCTACTGATGAAGAAATATAACACGTGCCATATCCATTCACTGAAATAGTCAACCATAACATGGATGAAACACTGGTACATGGCATAGCACGGGTAAGACTTGAAAGAAGTCAGTCACTAAGATAAAACATAGAATTATATTCCTATAAAATATGCCTTACAGGTTGATCTGTGGAGAAAAACTCAAACCATGCTGAGCCTGTGCTCTCATCTGGTCTCTCAGTGCTCAGCAGGGCCAGGCCTGGTTAGAACTTAGGAGGGGGTGATGGAGGCGGGTCTTCTATCAATCTGTTGATTTCATTGGTTAATTAATAAAGAAAACTTCTTGGCCTAATAGGTTAGAAAATAGGTGGGTGGAGTAGACAGAACAGGAAGAAGGAAGTGAGGTAGATGGCTCAGTCAGATGCCACGCCTCTCCTAAGTTAGCCAGACTGCTGTGCCCCTGCTCAGGGAGACAGACACGATGAAGCTAGAAGCCAGGTCAGACGTGCTGAATCTTTCCCGGTAAGACACCATTCGTGGTGCTACACAGATTATTAGATATGGGTTAATCAAGATGTGAGTAAGAGGCTGAAAATAATGGGTCAGGCAGTGTTTAAAAGAATACAGTTTCTGTGTAATTATTTTGGATAAAGCTAGCCGGTGGCTGGGAGCCGGGCGGTGGGGAGCCGGCCCGCAGCTCATCACTACAAGGGGGAAATAGAGAAGATCTACACTTGCTTGTACAGCTAAGGTACTAGCTAGAGACTACAGGATTCCTTTTCTAGACTGAGGAAAATGCTTGAAATGAACCCCGGTGATGAGTGTGCCTATCTGTGGAGATGCCGAATTCACAGTTGAAGTGCTGTGTGAGAGTCAAAGCCTGCGTTGTGTCTTGACAGAATTCTCTTGTGTCTGCGGCACTCTTCTAAGGATCTATGTGCCCACGGGACCCGAAAATGAGACATTTAAGACCCAGCTCCCAATGGTCTCCAAGTCCAAGCTGTAAGGACAGTATCTAAGCACACTTTAATGTTGCTCACCTGTTGCTATTGGTTTCTGAGTGAGTGAAAGCACACACAGAGGTGAGGGTGTTCCTTTGAACTTGATGTGTGCATCTGTGGGCTATGATGTTCATGGCGATGATTGTCAGACAAGTGGGACAGAGACAGTGGTTCCAGCATGTCTGCTGATGTCCTGGCAACAGAGGGCACAGGGGGTTTGGGAGTCAGCACTGGGAGCCTGGAACAGCATGGCAGTCATTGAGGATCTTGGTGACTTTAATCTCTCTCTCTCTCTCTCTCTCTCTCTCTCTCTCTCTCTCTCTCTCTCTCTGTGTGTGTGTGTGTGTGTGTGTGTGTGTGCATATGTGTGTACTTATGTGTTTCTATATGTGTCCACACATGTGTATGACCACATGCACAGGTATGTGTATACATGTAGAGGCCTCAATCGTTCTCCACCTTAGTTTTTGAGCCAGGGTCTCTCCCGGGTTTCTAGTGCAGCCATTGCCTAGTTAGCAATCCCGGGAGATATCCTGCTTCCACTTCCCCAGCACCAGGATGGCAGGTGTAACCTGCCATGCTCAGCTTCTCACCCGGATGCCGAGGGGCAAACTCAGGTCCTCGGGGGTGTCCAGGAGGCCCTTTTCTGACTGAGCCATTCCTGAGAATAACTTCACCTTTCAGACTATGTACCGCATGGGCCTTTTCTTTTGACAAATTAAACTTTAATTTTAAAAACTATTCAGGAACTGGATGTCTCTGACAGCAGGGCCAATTCCCACACTGTCTGTACGAGAAATATGTTAGGGCTCTTGGCTTTCTTGCTGGTTGGTTTTCATGTGTTTGTTTGTTTTCCGGCCAAATTCCTGTCATCTCAAATCCCAAGTAATTGGTATAGCTAATGGAGTCATGATGTCCTGTCTTTTGAAGACGAAGATGTCACCCATGATGGAGTGCCAGGGGATCGGGCACTGTGACTAGCTGCTTTGGTGGGAAGGCTGTGTTTACACTGAGTTACCTACCTGCTTCATTAGGTGGGAAAGGCAGAGAGGGGATCTATCAGTGGATGGGCAAATATCTGGATGAATAATTGGGTGACAGATTGGACAGGTAGAAGAGTGGTTGGGAGGATGAAGACGGGCAGGCATGTGGGTGGGTAGGTGGATGAGTGGAGGATGAGCGGGTACACTGGTGGGTATGAGTGGATGGAAGATGGGCAGATGAGTGGATGGATGGGTGAGTGAGTGGCTGAGCGGGTAGGTTAATAAACAGATCAGTTGTCAGAGAGAAATCCCTAGTGCCAGTACGGGTATACTCCCCGCCGCCTCCTTTCCCCTGGGATGTTGTTTTCCCTAGGAACCATGTGTGACCTGTGTGAACACCGGGGAACTGTATCTTGGTTCGACCTCAGCTTAGCTGATGCAGCGCTGTAGCCCTGGCTAAAGGGTTCACTGTCTTTAAGAATCCATTTCATTTTCTATGGCCTCACCATAATGACAACATTGCCCTTCTGAGCCCCTGAGAGGAATCTCAAGGATCATTAGCACCACGTGATACATTAGTAAGTGCTCACAAGTGATAGATACTATCTATCGCTTTAATGGTTGCTATTTAGAGTCCAGAGAGGAACTGTGTAGAAGTTGAAGGTTGCCTGAGCCTCACAGTGAGAGCCTGAGAAATGTGGTCTGACCCCTTTCCAAAATGGTGTCTCTTTGGGTCATGACTATTCAATGGCCAAGAACCAATGAAAACAAACAGAGATCCAAGAGACTACTTGCTGCAACAATATGAATGTGCCAATGTCTAGTGCCTGCAAGATGTTTCTTCTATTCAGCAAGTATTTCCTGAGTGCCTCCATGTGTCCAGTGCTATTCTCAGTGCTGGGATGCTGCAGTAGAAAAAAAAATCCCAGCCGGGCGGTGGTGGCGCACATCTTTAATCCCAGCACTCGGGAGGCAGAGGCAGGCGGATCTCTGTGAGTTCGAGGCCAGCCTGGTCTACAAGAGCTAGTTCCAGGACAGGCTCTAAAAAAGCTGCAGAGAAACCCTGTCTCAAAAAACCAAAAAAAGAAAAAAGAAAAAAAAAATCCCAGAAGCGAGATAGGAATCCTCCATGAGCTCTAGTGGACATGGTGGGGGTGGGAGTGGAGGGGGGCATAGGGAATGAAAGAAGTGAGTCATGAAAATGCTGAGTTGTGCTGAATGCGGAGTGGGAAGATGAATGGAGAAGGAGTTCCGGTGTCTGCAGCTTCATTTCCGGTGTCATGGGAAAGCATGTGATGGAGGGCATTGTGGGAAAATGTACGGAAAAGTTTCCTAGATTAAAGGACAGGCCAGTGCAGATGCCCAAGCGTGACGGAGAAAGGCAGAATGGCTGGAGGAGATTGCAGAGACAGGTGGAGACACGTGTGCGATGATTAGGTTGTCAGCGACACAAACCCGAACATACCCGTAAAAAGGAAATTTCAGTTGAGGGCTTGCCTCCATCGGTCCAGCCTTTGGGCGTGTCTCCAGGGGCATTTTCTTGATTGCTATTTGATAGCGGACTCGGGCTACTGTGGGCTATGCCACGCCTGGGCAGGTGGGCCTGAGGTGTCCAAGAAAGGCAGCGGACCGTGAGTCTGGAAGCAAGCCACGAAAGAGAGTTCCTCCACGGGTTCTGCTTTTAGTTCCTGCCTCCTCTTAGTTCCTGCTGTGGCTTCCTTTGATGAGGGACTGGAACCTGTTAGTCACATGAACCATTCCCTTCCTCCAAGATGCTCTTTGTCGCATCATTTATAATAAGAGAAAATCAAGCCAGGACATGACAGATGGAGACAGGAAGGCCACTGAAGGCTCAGGGAGGACTTTGCCAACTCGTCTGAGAGGAAGGGCAGCGACGGCCCACAGAACTTCCATCCCCTGTTGTGGTATCACAAATGCTGTTGATTCTACCCACATCCCCCACCTCAAATCTGTACTGAACTCTGCTGTGGGACCAGGGCTGACCTTCCCTCCTGTCCTGGTTTGCTTTCTGTTGCCGTGATAAACGTCATGACCAAAAAGTGAACTAAGGGAAGAGAGGGTTTATTAGGTGTACTCTGCCATGTCACGCTCCAGCATCCAGAGCAGTCAGAGCAGGAACCTGAAGACAGGAACTGAATTCTGTCTCCTGGCTTGTTCTCCATGGTTGTTGATTTCGCTTTCTTGTACAACCCAGGACCCCCTGTCCAGGGGTGGAAACACCCACAGTGGGGTGGGCTTTTTCACATCAATCATTAATCAAGAAAATGCCCCAGGAGACATACCCAAAGGCCAGTCTGATGGAGGCAACTGAGGTTTCCTCTTCCCAGATGACTCTAGCTTGTGTCAAACTGAGGACAACTGAGTAGCCTGCCTCCTTCCTACAAGGTCCTGATTTACATTCAAAGGAAGACATAGGGAGAAAGAGATTTTTGTTACTGGGCTCTTCAGATGTTCCTGAAAGCCAGAGTCAGCTGAGGATGCTGGTTGCTAGGCTAGGCTGTCAACGGGAGAACTGCCCAGGCTGCTCACTCTAAGATGCCTTCTGGGAATGCTCACCAGGGGAGTTTGACTTCCTAGAATCTTCACTTCCCTCGAGAGCTGAATTCTTTTCAAAACTCATCCTACCATTTGGAGCCAAAGTCTGCTGCCTGCAGAGCCCATGGGGCTGCCCTGGCCCTGGGGAGGAGCCAGGGTGGTTGCTCTACAAAGGCCACACAAATCCAGGGATCCAGAAAGCTCTTACTCTAAGGGTTCGTACAGCACTGTCCCCTTGACAGGACTTATAACAATCCCGCAATGTGGTTTCTTAGTCAGGATGTAGGCTTGTTTTTCTCCCCACTTCACGGGACTCTTCCTGGAGTGTGAATTATGATTCAGTCGGCAGCTGATACCTGTTTTTTGTTGTTGTTGAGCACAGGACATATCGAAGGCACTTCATGATCCACAGGGAATTGGATCATTTTGGTGCAAACAGCTAATGATGATATTCAATTTGTGATAATAAAACATTTAGCATCTTACAGAGTCCTGGTAGGCCTCCAGACTGCTGGTGGTGTTGTAGGCAAGGATGGGTCTGTGTATTCGAGAAGGAGCTTGTACCAGGAAGCCCCACCACAAGTGTGCCGTTCCACCCAAAGACCTGCAAAGGGGGAGGGGAGGGAGACACACAAATGGAACGGTTCAGTTCAGTGTCTGCCCAGGGTAGTGACAAGGAGGCTCAGAAGCAACTCAGCCATGCCTACTCTCTTTCCAGCATGACCTCAGCCCAGAGATGTGCACAGCTTTCTTTATGCTGTGGACACAGATGGAGTTCAGGGATCACATGACAGAGAAGGTGAGCCAGAGGTTTGAGGATAGCAGAGACATCTCCTCTGGCTTAGCAGAGAACACGTTCCCTGTAGGAAGAGAAAGAATGGGAGCCTGTCTCCGTCTGGGGGAGAGATCTTCGTCAGCACTCAGTCAACCAAGAAGTTATTTCTGATGGCTTTGGCAAGTACACCATGGGCTTTGTCAAAAAGAGGCTATGTTCTAGGGTCGGTACCTCCAAAGGTTACTAAGACAATATCGTGAGAGGAAGAGGAACAGAGAACACACACCCTGGAACGGGAAATGCAGTTGGGATGAGCTCTGAACTTGGATTTGTTCATTCGGGAAGGGAGAGGAGGGGAAGCAGTGTGATACAGCTCGCGTCATGATTTCTATTGTCAAAAATTGGGAAGCATGAAAATTCCCCCAGGTTGAGGATGTTTTCTCTCTCTCTCTCTCTCTCTCTCTCTCTCTCTCTCTCTCTCTCTCTCTCTCTCACACACACACACACACACACACACACACACACATCGATGTCTCCTGTGGGACACCAGGCAACATAATGAGAAGGGGGTCCAAAGAACATTTCCTCTAGAAATCTCCGAACTGTTTTCTTATTCCAGTTTCAGGCGGTAGACCTGGGCCAAAGCCCAGGGCACCAATGTGAACGTGCGATGCAGTAAACAAGATCCTGGCTAAGGTCAAGTCTTTGTGGTCCAGTTGTGTTGCCGCTGATATTCTAACATATTCTGAAGATCAAATTCAAGCTGAGCAATGCTACCTATCGCCTCCCCTCTTCCCTGTCCTGGGACTGCTTACATTTAAGGAGGAGCTCCAGCCATGAAGCTCCCACCCGAGCCT
Source organism: Arvicola amphibius (assembly GCF_903992535.2). Lineage (NCBI taxonomy): Eukaryota > Metazoa > Chordata > Mammalia > Rodentia > Cricetidae > Arvicola > Arvicola amphibius. The sequence goes on along the minus strand of NC_052054.1, from coordinate 101,679,624 downwards.
GACCTTCCTCTCAATGACCTGCAAAGTGGGAGCGCAGACAGAACGCAGGATGGAAGGCCTTGGGAGCCATTCAGCCCCTTTTCAGGCCCTGGCGTTGAGGAGGAGGGCTCAGTCAAGAATGTCTCCAAGTGGCTTGCCTCCCAGAATGTAGAATTCCAGAGGGATGCTGAGAGGATCCAGCTGCCCTGGTGATGCTGAGAAGCCTGAGAGTGTGGTCTATTTAAAAGCTGCTGCCTGCGACTTGGGGGAAGCCATTGCAGGTACAACCTGAGCTTTATTCTCAGCGATCATCTTTGGCAGTAGTCCTTAGGGAGACCTCAGAGTTGAATGCAACAGAGCCAGTCAGACACAGCTGGGGCCTAAAACATCTTCAGGCTGGGTATCACCATTTGGTACTGGGGAGAGCCTTAGAGAGTCTTTCTCATGTGGGTCAGGACTGCCCCGGGTGCAGAGTTCCCAGCAAATCCCTGATCTGAACACACTGGTGTGTTCTCAACCTTATGGAGCATGAACAGAGTTCTGGAGGGGCTGTTGACAAAGACCAGGGAGGTTGGGTTTAGCAGGAGTCAACATGAACCATTCCTCCTGGCTGGGGTTGGATCATCTGAGGTCGTTCCTAGTTCATGACAATAAAACTGTGTCATCAGCAGAAAACAGATCTATTGTCCCCTGTATTATGCAGGGGACATTGGACTGCAGCTCTCAGAGTTCTGCTAGACTGTTAAGACTCAAGTTCATGGCTAAGGGGAAGAGAACAAAACCCATTGAAGCCTTGTATCATGTCTGTGAGGTCACTAGTAATGTCTCTACTCATCTGAGCCATTGTGTGTGTGTGTGTGTGTGTGTGTGTGTGTGTGTGACGTCATACAGAGGTCAGAGGTTAACATCAGGTGTCTTTTTCAGTCATTCTCCACTCTATTTATTTTTGGATATTTTTGAGATACTTTAATGTATATAGTGTTCTGCCAGTATGTATATCTGCTTACCACATGCATGCCTGGTGCCCACAGGGGCTAGAAGAGCCCCAGGAACTGGAGTTACAGATGGCTGTGAGCTGCCATATCAGTGCTGGGAATTGAACCTGGGTCCTCTGGAAGACCAGCCAGTGCCCTTAACCACCGAGCCATCTCGCCAGCCCCTGTGCTATGATTTTTAATGGTGCTTTTGCCAGAGCCCTCCGAGCAGAGTGGTCTTGCAGCTGTTTTGCTACACTCTGCATCTCTGGGTTTTTAATTCGCTTCAGATTGCCTAGTTACACCTTGACCTCCTCCGCCATTGATACTGAAAGAATATCAGGCTACCAAAATTGAATCCACTCCCAGGCCTGCCACAGAGAATAACCGGAATGCGTTTGCGAATGCAAAATCGCTTCCCGAGCACGGCCAGTGCATCCCATTCACAAATGTTCTCGCGTCAGCTGCACTTCGTTAGCGGGAGACATTTATGAAGCGCTGCTCTGTGACCACAAGTATGAGAGACTGACCAGGGCCGGTTCGCTTGCAGAAAATGCCTGTGCACAGTGCTGAGTCAGCGCCCAGCCCAGGAGGGAGCCCTTGGCTTGGAGACAAAAGCCAGTGGCCCTGCGCATTTATCAGGCTCTAATGAGCCCTTCTAGGCATTTCTTTTCTTTGCCAGAAGGAATGAAAGGAAACACCACCCAGTCGAACATCCAAGGGGAGAGGGAGCTCTCCCTCTGAGGAAAAAGGCAAAGCACTCTTTGTAGCCAGCCAGGTGTGGAGGGCCTGGACGGACACTGCTGAATTTTTCCAAGTTTCTTCCCTGTGCACACGCTCAGTTAGCGTCCGCCTGGTTTCTGTTCATCGCGGGGCTTTGGCTAATTAATCGCCTGGAAGAGTGAAAATGAGCAGAACACACATGTGAGCCAGGACAGGGCTAGCAGATGCTCGAAGTCCTGGTCATCCATTCCTGTGTGTGATGATGCCCCGCCCTTCCTGGCTTCTTCTTCTATCCTCAGGTACCCACACTTCTAAGCAGGGTGCTTGCTCAGCGCTGAGCCTGTGGGGTGGCATTCAGCCTCGAAGCCATAATTGTTTTGCTTTGTTTTGTTTTCTCCAGCTAGAAACTCCCATTCCTCGACTTGGGTGGTCTTTTATAACACAATTGCTACGAGAACGTGAGTGGTTTATAGATCCATAGGCCTTATCACCCAAGAGTAAAGCAGCATTCTTTCTCTGGATTGGAGGTGAAGAGGTTTATTTTCCTGATAGAAATCCCATTCTCCCACCACTGGATGACATCTTCAAAGGCTGGAGATGATTTTGGGGAAACCCTGGGGGTGCAAATGCGCATCTTTTGGCTCTCTAGGAGTCCCCCTTTTCTGTCTCTAAGAAGCCCGATGCAGCTTTCTGACAGTCCCCCTGCGGAGCACGCTGGGAAATAGGGCCACGCATTATAAGGATGTGTGGTCTCTAGCCATCGATTTGGGTGGGGGGGGGGGGGGGCTAAGGTTCGCATTCCTTAGCACTAGAGATTGCTTGGATCCCTGGTAGATTTAGGCGTCAGACCCCCTTGCCTTCTGGAATAGCAACATAGTTTCCTCTTCTGGTGTTTGGTTGCCTGACTAAGATGCCTGGCAGGTCACCATGAACGAGGAAATGAAAAGAGAAGGAGGGGTGAAGTCTAGAAGATTTTGAAAGGGGGAATGGCACTCCTCAGGTGTGTGGGCTGCCACCATTGTGAAGGATGACATCCATGTCAGCAGGATGCAGACCTGTTGAGAGAACCCATCAGGGCAGAGTTCACGATCACGTCACACTGTACTTCAAAGCAGTTCAACATGCACTGGCAGTTCAACGCATTCTCCCAACCATTGTCTCTTGATTCAGTTCACTCCGGTTCACTCCCCGACCCCTTATCCTCCGAGAAGGAGCTGTGCACAGCCTTCAGCATCTGCTCCATAGTCAGGCCCTTAGGCAGACATCCATCCCCAGCTGTAAATGGGAAGCTGACAGGGTAATTTTCCTAACCGGTGTGCCTAACCTTTTCTGCCTGCGTCAGGATGCACTGTCCTATGAACAGGCTATGGAGACCCTGGGTTAGGGAGACCAGCCGCTTCGAGAACCTCTTAGTGCTGTAGGTCCCTGTCCACCAAGTTTCTACAGCCACTATTTTCATCAGAACACCTGTGCCTGCTTGCAAGAGTCAATCACTATTTGGTCTATGGACTGTTGAGATTCTTTCATAGAAGGAAGGGTTACTGGATACTTATCTGCATTTCCAGTCACCCCTCCCAGCCATTTGTATGTAAATATACCCCAGTTGCATGTGGTTTGGGGGGTCTGGAGAGGGACCAGAATACCGAAGCTATAGAGGGTTAACCGGAAAGTCTATTTTTGTGACCCTGGCAAAAAATATGGCATGCTGGACACCAATAGATCTTCTCTGTAACCCCATACTCCTCCTTAAGTAAGCCTTTAAACTTAGAGGTTCCCTGAAGTGAACTCTGCTGGAACCAGACTCTAGTTTGGCACTGGGAATTTGTGAGCAGGGATAGATGTCATTTGAGTCTCCCCAGAGAAGGAATTCTCAAAACACCCTGGTTCCCACAAAATTGTCTGGAAGGCCCAAGGTCCGTATGTCTGACGCAGGCACTTTCCAGCCCGCAGAACTCAGCTTTTCTGTGGTGATAGCTCGCACCTCAGGTTGGAGTGTGGCATGCAGGATGCCGCCAGCCTCCTGGGACAGCACAAGGGTGGCCATGCTTGGAAGATCTCTCTGGGCCAGCACTCCAGCTCCTTGGCTAGAGACAACTCTTGTCTTGTGTCTGTGATGCTGTTTCCAGGTTCTTTTATTCAAGCCAGATGTGTTGGGCTCCCCCAAATTATTTCACAGACGAAGAAATATCAAACAGCCTAAGTGTTGCTTGAGTTATGAAGCTAGGAGAGGGTTCTGATCTTGTTTCTTGTAAAGACAGTAAAATGGGACCAGGCAGGATCTTCTCTCTGCAATTACGCACAGAGAGAATAAGTTCATCAGGCGGAGGGGGTGGGGGCGACTAGGGCAGCAAGCATGGAGAATCGGGGAAGAGAGCAGAATGCAAGAGAGCAGGCTGAGTGACTTTGAGAACCTAGAGCCAGACGGAGGACATAGGAAATGAGAGCGACTTCCCCCGATAGACCAATCCTAGAACCCACCAGATTTGGAATGCCAGTCTACACGTGCTACGCCCTTGCACAGCTCTTCCCCGGGGAAGTGAAATAAGAAAGCCCTAGTGTTCACATGGCTCCATCCTCAAGCCTCGGGCTGGCTCATGGCTCCACAGGCACCCATCACAGTTGCAAACTGCGGAGTCTGCTGTGTGAGAGGACATAGCAGCTGTTTCCCCATGGGGTGGGTGACCGTAGCCCCAAATAGAACTTGGTGGTTCTGCGACTTCATCAGTGTGGTTGTTTATCTGACTTTGGCGCATGACAAGCCCAAATGCTGCACACTAGCTGGGTGTCACAGCCAGACCCTTGGTGCCTACAGAACTCTGGTGGAATGTGCTGGATGGGACATCAAAACTCCTGACTATTGGCAACGTGTCCATAATTGGTTTCAGATGCTCCCAGCGTGGAGTTCTCTAACCTTATTATGTCACGGAATTCAGAAAAGCAACTGTTTCCCCAGGGGAAGGCTAGGTTTACAGGTTGACCTCTTGACCTTATGAACTCACCTTGAAGTCAGAACCTGGTCACCTATACAAGTCCACCTCCTGTGGTCCATGATCTGGGCTGCCTGGGACCTCAGTGCCATCCTGGGTCTGTCCGGGAGGGATGTCGTCATAGCTGCTGGTTTGTTTTGGTTTGCTCTCTCCCTTTTTGAGATTATCTCTTCTTGAAAGTTTTCAGTAAGTTCGCTGAACACTGAAGCGAGTGACAGCAACAGAAAAACCATTCTTTTGGAGTCATCAAAACGTAAACCAGTTCATTCTTTTTTAAAAAAGTGTGTGTGTGTGTGTGTGTGCGTGTGTGTGCATGCATGCATGTATAAGTGTGTGTGCATGTGTGCGAGTGTATATGCATGCATGCATGTGTGTGCGCACACGTGCATGTGCTTGCATGCCTGCGCAAGTGGTAGAAAAGACCAGAAGAGAACATTTAATTCCTCCCCACCTGGGTCACCAGAGGGATGTCCAAAATACATCAGGTCTTTTCCTTCCTTCCTGCTCTGTCCTCGGGACCACTGACAGGGATTCCCCGCTGGCTTTCTGTGCTATGGGCTCCATCTCTTTCTGTCTTTTCTACTCGGCCTGTGGATGCTGGGGTTACTTCTTGGAATGCTGCCCAGCTCCGGAGAAGGCTTAGGGGACACCCTTCAGAAGTGTCATCTAAAACAGAGCAGCCACCCCTCCATCATCTTCCTTTTCCAGGAGAGTGGCCCGGGGGGGTGTTTCAAAAGAGCAAGAAGTTATGATCAGGAAATGCTGGTATTAAATAATTTCCCTTCCTCTCTGTACCGAATCCCAGCAGGACCTTGCAAATCTCTCATCCCCTTTCCTTCAGTGTGCCGGTGTTACGTGTTATGTAAGCGTCCCCTTGCCCCTCCCCTGCTCTTCCTCTGAGTCCTGGATACTGAGCCCAAGATACTTTAAACTCACAGATGCTTAAGACTGGAGAGTGTTTTGACAGGTTCACCCAGGTTAACAGTAAATGTTTTCTCTCTGCTTTTGCCTGATTGGTGCCAGAGAAAAGTGCAGCCCATTGTGGCTCTTCCACAGGTTTGCTCACTCCTGGGCGGGCTCCCTGGGTGACAGCTGAGGCTTCCCCTTTGCGGCTTCACTCAGCAGCCAGCTAGGAAGCAGGGATGCTAAGGGAGACACCTACCTGCCGCTTAGCATGTTGTGAAGGGGAAATACCGCGAGCTGAGCAGGTTCACTCTGAAATCACCACCAAAGTTTTCTCCCTGCGGCCTGACCAAGGGCAGGGTGGCAATGTACTTCTTATTCAGCCCGTGTCTAGGTCTAGCTGATGTCTCTGCACAGAGGTTCTGATTGTGTTTGGCTAACGGGATTATTTCATTCCTTTGATCTGTATGGACAGTGGTTCTGAGTCCCGCTCCAGGGTGAGTGGCGTGCAGTGGACACACTCCAATCCCACATGTGCGCACCATCGTCAGGGCACACACGTATTGCTGTGGATGGTGATTGTGGGAAGAATTCTGAGGAGGTGATAGCCTGCCTGTTGAGCAGTTATAGGGCAGGGAGGACCTGGGGAATGGGGGTGGAAGAAAGGCCTCCAGTATTGCCAGTATCTTGCAGGAAGGAAAAGGAATTCCCAGGAGAGGGAAAGGCTGGTGAAAGGACCCTGAGCCCATCTGATGAGCAGATGAAGGGTGGACTGAAGAGGTGGGTGAGCCAGAGAAATGACTCAAAGGTAGTGGTGTCACCAAAGCTCACCCCAACACAGGTAACAGGTCACAGAAACTGGAAACCTAGAGCACACCGCACAGCCTGCAGGCAGCTCAACCGGTTGGAGAGTGTTCTTTAGCTGGTTCAGGTGTCTTCTAGGTTGTTGGGGGATGGTTGTTTGTTGTTTTTTGTTGCTTTTGTGTCTTTTCTATGCACTTCAGCTGGTCTGAGCGTCTTCATGAAGCTTGTCTTGGCTAAGAGTGACTCTCAGCGGTTGTTACGGGTTACTCTTGGGAGGAAGGGGCCTAGAGAGAATCTGATTGGTTTCAGGGACTTCCTGAAGCTCTTCTGAGTTGACTACTTCTTGAATTAATGGCTCTTCCCTATAGGATGGAGGGCTTCACTTCCCCTTAGAACATCCTGTTGTTTCACCTCCCGGTAAATTTCCTGTCCTAAAATATCCTGTTGTTTGGCTTATCCCATGTCTTAAGAAGTTCCTTCTGAGATGGAGGGGGCTGCTACACACAGCCTCTCTATGGATCCACTTTCCACCCCCTGTCTTCCGATGTTTGAGATCTGGCTGTGAGCACATCTCTGGTATGATCTCATGAAGTCACCCATAGCCGCATGATAATGTACGACATCATCTCCTTTCAGATAAAGACATTGGGCACATGTTGCATTTTTTAAAATCATCATTGGGACTAAAGTAGAAAATGGGACAATGACTTGAGACCTTGCTTTCAAACTTTTGCACTCAAAGTTGCTGAAAGAACATGCGTTAGGTGTCCTTATCAGGTACCCAAAGAGAGCACCATGTAAGATACCAAGTGTTAACATACTTGACAGTTGAAATGCTGTGTGTTTCAAAACATCATATCATATACTTTATGGACATCCAGGTTTTTAAAAGGTTGGAAGGTGTGGTGGTTTGAACGAGAAATGTCCCAGCAGGGGGAGCTGTTGGGGAAATGTAGGTGACTTAGCCTTGCTTGAGGAAGGGTATCCTTGCTGGGTGGGCTTTGAGGTAAAAACATAGCCTCTCCCCACTTCCAGTTTTCTCTCTCTGCTCCATGCTTGCAGTCTGAGGATGTGAGTTCTCCGCTTCCCACCCTTGATGTCAGGTCTGCTGCCGCCATGTTTTCAAACATGACAGAGTCTTGTCTCTCTGGAGTCAAGCCCAAATAAACTCCGTCTTCTCTGCTTTGCCTTGGTTGTGGGATTTTATCACAACAAAGGAGAAGTAACAAATACAGGAGTGGAGGAAACGCCAAGAAATGGGATGACCAGGGTCGTGTGTGCATGTGTGTGCACATGTACCATAGATTAGAAGCAAAGATTGCCTGACCAGCTGAATATCAAACAGTGGTTGGCTTTGCTCTTTACGTTTATGAAAAGCCTTTCCTACCCCTGAGTGGATATTTTTCTCTGTGCTTGTATCTGGTTATCTGCGTTTCCCACTTTGTGTAGTCCTCCATTATTCTACGTCCAGGAACAATGTCCTATGGCCCAGGAGCCCTGGGGCCTAGGACAGACTATGGCATTCTGTGCTTGGTGCCTGCAGGTAACCAGCTGGGGCTGGGGCGGATAGACATCACACTTTGGACATTTTAATGCAAACCAGGTACCCAGGCCAAAATAGTTGCTGTGTTCACTACCTGCTCCGTTTTGCATTTATTTCTATTCCCATTTTTGACCAGTTTTCTCATGTAGCCATAGTTGGCTGGATACAGGTAAGGGGGAGGGGGCTCTTGTTCTTTCCAGATGGCAGAAGTCCCTTTCCCTACTCTCTTCTATTTGCCTGTTGATTCTCTGGACAGGCAAGAACCAGACCCTGCTAGAAAACTCAGCGAGGCCAACGAAGTACCCAAGCCCCTCCCCCCCCTACAGAAGATGCAGATGTAACGATTGAACTGCAAGACAGGGACGATGAGACACACTGCTGGAAGCGGCCTGGCCCTGCCTTGTGCTCTTAGGAACATGTTTCCTGAACTCTGGAGGCTGGTGCAAGGCCTCTCACTGCATCAATAGGAGTGAAATGTGATTTGGGGGCTTCTTAGTCAGTGCCTGGCTCATGGGCTGTGTACGGTAGTACCTCCCCGAAACCCCCTGGGGAAAGGAATCCTGGGTACAGGCAGAGACAAGACCTCCCCATGCTGCTGCTACCTCATCTCCCTGGACCTGCTAAAACAGGAAGAGACTGGAGTCCCTGAGATTCATCTTTCCTGAGCCCTAGGCCTAAAGCCCTCATCTCCCCGGGCCCCACGTCTCCTCTGACCTAGGCCTTGGGATTGGGTAAGATCTGTCCCAGGGCAGCTCGCACACTCAGGCTACAGAGGACCTGTGCCTGCTTGCCTTAGGAATGCCACCCCAGTCCACAGCTCTCCAGAAAGCCTTGTTTTGCTCTCCTCATTTTTCTCAGATGTCATCCAGGGAGACCCAGCCGAGTGAGCCAGCGATCTGGCTCCACAATGCCCCTCCAGGCTAGGGGCAGAGGCCTGTTTACTTTGTATCTGATGAGTAAATCAAGTGGAACAAAGTCAAAAGCTCCATGAAACCAGCACACATGACATCTGTCACTTCCCCTTAACCCATTGCGCTGGAGGAAAGGACATTGAATTAATTAGAAGGTTCTTTAAAATGCTTGCCAGCAGAAACTATCCTTCTCTCTCCCAGGCCCTGGCAATCCAAACTGCCACATTTTTACCGTATTGTTCATTCTAGAACAGTCAGGCTTTGGTCACAAGTCCATGCAGCATTTTTCTTTTGCAAAATGAACACTGTGGCTACTAACATTCGTTAAAACTATTAAAATTGAACCTCTGTGTATGTGTGCCTTTATGTGCATGGGTACTCTTGCCTATGTACATGTGTACAGAGGCCTAAGGTGGACATCAGGTATCCTCCTGTCCTGGAATTTATATGGGTGCTAAGGGCTCTGAACTCTGACCCTCGTACGGCAAGCACGTTACTCACTGAGTCATCTGAACCTTGCCTCCTCACGAACGTGTCCACTGCAGATATCTGGAATTGTCACCCCCATTAGGTTAGTCACATCAGCTAGGCTAAGCTGTCTGTAATCGAAAGACTAAAGCATCAGTCCAGGAAGTGATCCTCTGGGGCTCTGTGATTCGTCAGTTTAATCTAATGGCACATTGGTGTTTGTTGACCTGCTCAGCCTGCCCATACCTGGGAAGGAGTAGCCCAAGGATGTTATTGGCAGCCTGACCTCTTGTCTCAGGTAGCCCCATGTTTAACTCTGACTGTGGCTTCCTCATTGCTCTTAACGTCAGGTAAGAACTTCCCACGCATTACACCGACGCAGCCATGTCTGCTTAAAATCTTAGTTCTTTTCAGTGGTGTGCTTTCACTGAGCAAGAGCTGTGTACATTTGCTGCTAGGAAAAAGGACCGAAAAAAACGTATAATGCAATTCTGTAGGTCGGACAACCAGCATGCATCCCAGAATTCAAAACAATATGGCTGCTTATTGGTTCTCTATGCTACAAAGCCAGTGCTTCCATTTCCCTGATACATGGATGGTGCATCTTCAAGACAACAATTCCCATCAAAACTTTCTGATGTTTCTGCTCTCTCTGACTTCCTCTTCTGCCAATGGTCAGGGAAAGGCTGCTGGCAAGAACTCATGCGATGAAAGTCAGGCCCACCCACATAACAGAGGGAAGTCTCCCTATTCTCAGGGCAGCCAATTAGTGACCTTACCCAGATCTGCAGAGTCTTTGGTGTCCTGGAATGTATCCATGGGAGTAATCCTAGGGAAGCAAAGGTCAGGGGTAAGGCTATGACCCAGCACATTTTCTCTTTCAGAATCAGTGATGAATGCAGGAAATAAAATCCTCTTAATTTTTTTTTTTTTGTAGCCCGGACTAGTCAGTAGTAGGGAGATTAATAGAGACAACCATGTTCTCTGATCCTTGAGCCATGGTGTCCTCCCCTGCTCTGGCTGCCATCTAGAAAGAAGAGGGGAAGACTCTGAGGTCCCAGCACACATACGAGGTCTGTTATTAGCAAGTCCCTTTCTTTGTCAGCTTCTGAAGGCACCAGAAAACTCTGCCAGGACATGCGGACTCCCACCTGAACACCCTTCTCACTTCTTGAGAAGCCTTGGGTCAATATTATCACAAGACCTCTGAAAACTTCTGCCGTCACTGGGGCGACCCTGTCCCCATGCCAGCCCCCATCACAAGTGATGTGTGTGTGGAAGGATTCCCTCAGGAGGACTGGGGTAAAGATGCTGCAAAGGTACCCATCCCAGAGCTCTGGAGACACTTGGTACTGCGTGGGTGGTGGCTGACAGCCTGCTGACCCCATGTGCCTTCCTGAGCTGCACGGGTGACGCAGTCCTTAAGCTACGCCCCTTCGTGTGTTAGAGTGGGCTTATGGTCCTTGTACTCTGAGACGCAGAAGCCGTGGCAAGAGGTGGGTGGGAATCCCTCAGAGTGCGGCAATCCCACCCTAGCCTCAGCCTGAAACACAAGACCACTTGAAACAAAGAGATGTCCCTAAGGCCACCTCCTTCCCCAAATCCTCCCCAAGGTTCCAGACCTGCAGTCTATACTAATGTTTATATTGGCTGATTGCCTGATGAAATGACATTCTGTGTTCGAACGATGGTATGGAGTCACTTAGAAAAACACACAGTGGAACACCGTCAGGGTAAGGGCACAGGAGGAGAAGATGGGCGCCGTGGGAACGTGGGAAAGACCACTAGGGAGTCCCGAACCCTCAGAGTTTGGGGAACTTTTAGTCCTAGCTAAAAGCAAAAGAACTGTAATCAAACACATTCGGGAACACTGTCTCTCACACACACACACACACACACACACACACACACACACACACACACACAGCTCTGGAGAGTCATGGTGCATTAGTGGGAGAATCCCCAGGCTTCCCTGTGGTGAAAGATCTGGCTAACACCTCTCCCATCCCCCGCCACACCATCTCACACACACTGTGTTTGTTTTGCAGTTGTTTTTAGCAACAAGAGGAAAGGGGCAAGTTGTTTTCCAACCTGCCTTCTCTACTCAGCACAGATCATAAACGTTTTTCCAAGTCATTAACTGGTTTTCTCAGTTTCCATAATAGCTGTATTAATATTCTATTTCATGCTTAGATCGTAATTTATGTCCTCAAATCCTATTATAGTCTTTTCTCAGGTTAGCTCCCATTTTTAAACCAATAAATAACCCTCTCTAAACAGCTAACAGCTCAATTTTCGTGGACCTTGCGGATTGCATCCATAGAATATGACTCTTGCTGCTGTATTTCTAGGTCAAAAACGACACGGGTTTTAGACTGGGCTTTTATAATACATTATTTTCACTGTTGATTCTTTACAACACCGTTAAGCTTATTATTGAATTTTGATATCATTCTAAGCAGAAGAGCTGCAAGAACGGTGCTAGGGGCTGTTGTGAGCCCCCAGAGCCCCACATGCAGGCAGGCATCCCAGCCCTGTGGGCTTCTTGAACATATCATACATCTCACATGCATTAGTTGTCATTAAATCTAATAAGGTATGATTCTTAATGTGTTGATTGTTGCTCTTTTCAATAGGCTATAATTCATTCGATCACTGCCAACTTTGGGTTTTGGCTGCCCCTTCCATGTGGTTGTTATGTCCTTGGCATAGCCTCATCTTTAGGTATGGACTTCACGCCATCACAACGAGTTTGTCAGGACTCCTGGCCCTGGATCTGTCATCACTGACTGGGTGGGTCTTGCTCTTCGCAATTGAGAGCAGTAAGCAGAGGCTGACACCAGGGCACTCTGCTGGTCACTGCCATGTGTGTCCGTGCCCTTCTGTTCTTTCGGTGGACAGAGCAGGAGTAGATGTGTCTTTGTCCCCACAGGCACCCCAGTGCTTCTCCCAGGCCATGGGGCTCACTGGAACTGTTTCCCATTCTTTCACGCTTTCCCCCTGTTCCCATCAGTGCGTCTGCTTGTTTTATTCCGTATATGCAGCTGTCTCTGGACTCACTCTGTCCTTCTCTTCCCATTAGGACACCTGCTTGCTTCATTTCATAGACGCAGCTGCCTCTGGACTCCTCGCATGGCTACTTTATCCTCTCATAAATCATCTCCTTTTCTGGCTCCGGCTGGGACCCCCTCAAGCCACCTGGTGCTCCCACCACCGTGCCCTTCTCTGTCCACACTCTGTCCTGGCTGGGACTTTACCTGACTCAGTCCTGCCCTACGACTATGGTGCCAAGGTTTTCAGAAAGGATGAACGGAGAAATTAAAGGGCAGGGGAAGAAGGAAGGAAGGACACAGGAAGGAAGGATGGGAAGGAGAAGGAGGGGGAAGAAAAGGAAGGAAGATAAATATAGTGGTTTGAAAGAAAATGACCCTCAAAGGAAGTGGCACTATTCAAGGTATAGCCTTGTTGGAGTAGGTGTGGTCTTGTTGGAGGGAGTATGGCACTTTGGAGGTGGGTACTTTGAGGTCTCATATGCTCAAGCCTCACCCAGTAAGGCAGTTTACTTCCTGTCACCTATGGATCAAGATGTAGCTTCTTCTCCACTCTCAGCTCCTTCTCCAGCACAATGTCTGCCTCCACACCACCATGTGGCACCATGATGGTAATGGAGTAAACCTCTGAAAATGCAAACCACTCCAATAGAATGTTTTCCTTTATAAGAGCTGCCATGGTCATGGTGTCTCTTCACAGCAATAGAAACCCTGACTAAGACAAAGGGAAAATGAAGGGAAGAGAGAGAGAGGAAAAGAGAGGGGAGGGGAAGAAGAAGGGGGAAGAATGAAAGAAGGAAAAAAGGGAGGGATTAGTGGGAAAGAAGGCAGGCATAAACGAAGGAATGAGGGCAAATGGGAGTTAATAGGGATGGAGAAAGGAGAGATGGGAGGGAGATTGGATGTAAGAAGGAAGAACCAAGGAGGGAAGGAGGGAGGCAGGAGAAAGTGGGTGGCTCGCTAAATGAGGATCATCCATCATGCCGAAAGGGAGAGGGACGTCGGTCTGTTGGCACTTCCAGTTCTTTTCCTGAGTGATCGTGCATTGGGAAGGATGCAGGGAAGGCGCTTATCTGTAATATCACATGCACGCAGCTTGAGAGAAAGAACGCGCGAAGTCAGAGAGTGAGAAAAGCAGCACTCCACATTCCGTCCTGATAACCACACCTAAGGAGGGAGCCGGGAGCATGCAGTGCCCACAGCTTACTCTTAAATCATATGCGGGCTGCAATGAGGGGGGGATGAAAAAGAATTGGCGCATTTTATTACACAGTCTTGCATCTGTGATTTTACTCTGGGGTGGGGGGTACAGAAGATTCATGGTCTCAGGTGTGGGGGGGAAGCACACACATCTTAATGGCAAAAAGGCTTTTGGCAAGGTTGAAGATACAATTATTTCTGAGGCTTATAGTAATCTGTAGATAGAAAAAGACCTTTCTCGTGTGACATCAGTTGGATGTGAAGAACCACGGTATGGTTTGTCTGCAAATTCAGGGCGACATCTACATGTCTGCATGGTAGACAATGAGCCTTGTTGTGGAAGCTTTTTAAGACTCAGTGTAAAGTTGGAAATAAAGCATACAGCAGGAACTCTGCTGAGCATCACACGCTTATGCGGAAGAACACAGAAGTGAATTAAACAGTCTAATTACTATGAAATACATTAAAAAATTAATGTTCAAGCAAAATTACAAATTGGTTCGAGGCACGGGGGGCAGCTTGGTCTGTAAAGTTCATATAAGCACGAAGACCCGAGTTCACTCCCTGGAACCCACATGATCAGATATGACGGCATGCATTTGTGATCTCAGCACTGAAGAGGCATAGGCAGGTAGATCCCTGGAGCTTGATAGCCAGCTAACCTAGCCTTCTTTGAAAGCTCCTAACCAGTGAAAGATAGCCCCCTCTTTCTCAGACACACACACACACACACACACAGAGGCAGCGGATGATACCTGAGGTGAAGGTTGTCATCTGGTGCAAGCATACATGCACACACATACACACATAAAAACACACATACACACAAAATCAACTACTTAAGAATGCTGGCAACTCATAGAAAACAAGCTAATGATCCACAATGAGCTGTGGTAGCAATCTTGACTCCTAGTCTTCCCCCCAGGCCCCACACGCTTACATCTGACAGACTTTCCCTGGTTGGTTTTAAAGTCAGTTTTATGTATAGGATTTTCATGTTGTAAAATCACCTTTATGTCACACCGTTTGACAAGTCTTGACAGCTCACGCAGTTGAATGGCTGCCTGCACTGTGAATGCTGAGAACACTTGAGTCCATTCCAACATGTTCCCTCATGCCTTGCCCCCAGCCTCTGAAACAGTTGGTTGGCTTTCTGTCCCCACAGGTTTCTTTTTCCCGGAACACCATCATCTTGGTGCATCCTTCTGAGACTGGCTCCAGGCTCAATTGTCTGCGTTAATCAGTTGTTCATCCCTTTGGCTAGGTGGATGTTATGCAGTCGGCTCATTCACTCCCCAGGTGAAGGACAGGGGGAAATGGAGCTGGTACCAGCACTCTGCATGGTTTTCATGAGCAGGTAGCTTTCCATTTCTCTTGAGTGGATGCTGAGTACCTGCTTTGTCAAGGAATGCCTCTGCAGGCCACTGTTTATCACTAACGTTCCTCCCTCTTTTCCTCTCCATCCCACCCCCTCTTTCTTGCTTACCAGAATTAGCACTTCAGACTGATGCTACTCACTGCTTTTGTCCCTTCCCACTGGTTTCCTTATTTTTAGCAAATCTGGTCACTCTTAGTGATTCTCAGCTCTGTCAGTCACAATCTCATTTGCACAACATGAAGCCATCATCCCGGACACAGGACATTCCGATGACCTAAGACAGCAGGCTTTTCTACTTAGTGATGCCTCCATTATCAAGCAGATTATAGATCAATACTGAGAACTCTCAAGTATATTATTTAAAATCACAGAGTATGAATTCGAGAAGCACAAAAGACCTAATAAAAAGTAGGATGAAGGATGGGTGGAGGGTATTGCGCATGTCTTTCCGCTTGCAGAGGAGAGGGAGAAGAGCCAGTGCCTGCTGCATGTGCAGGCTGTGCCTGCAAACAGATGTGCACATTCAGAGCTTAATGTTGTAATGACAGGCCCGGGATATAATGCAAACCAGAGATTCCTACAGGGGATGGAGGAGAAATATGGAAAGGGGAAAAGGAGATGTGGATGAAGAGATTTCAAGTCTTTGGCAGCACGCTGTACTGTGTGGAATAGTCTTTGCTATGTTCACGTAGTGTTGTCGTGATAGCATTTTATGGTTTTAACGGAGAGTTGAATGGCCGGACAGTGTGTGTTGGAGGCCACATTGCGTAGATGGTGGTAGAATGAATTCCTTTCCAGAACACTGAGACTTCAGGCTCATATTCCAGCTTTACAGGGCATAGCAGCCTCTTCAGAGTGAAGGACACAGCATTGGAACCACGTGGTCAGAGTGATGGGAAGGGACATGTGGAGGGAGGGTGCTCTTAATGTTTTCTTCTCTGAAGAATATGAGCTGGTGGTTTATGGAGAAGAGTCTGGTTTGTAGTGATGAGGCGAGCAGGCCCACTTCCAGCCGCCCGGCTCCCGGCCACCTGGCTAGCTTATGCCCCGAAATACAACACTCAAATTGTATTCTTTTAAACACTGCTTGGCCCATTAGCTCTAGCCTCTTACTGGCTAACTCACATCTTGATTAACCCATATTTAGTAATGTGTGTAGCACCACAAGGTGGTGGCTTACCGGGAAAGATTCAACATGTCTGACCTGGTGGCTGGCTTCATGGCGACTGTCCCAGAGAGGAGAGGCATGGCAATTGTCTAACTTCCCTTCTTCCCAGCATTCTGTTCTGTCTACTCCACCTATCTAAATCCTGCCCTATCAAAAAGCCAAGGCAGTTTCTTTATTAACCAATGAGGGTCCTCCATCACTGGTTGACCAGATGGTTGAGCTGTGGGGGTATCTGGTCTAATTACCCCAGAAACTGATATTAAAGGCAGCAAGACTTTGAAGCATTAGTCCAAAGTACCTCTCCCTGTCACCTTCTAGTCAACCTGAAGCCCAGGAGCCTGAATAAAAGTGAAGAACACGAGTCTGTATTTGCTGAAACTGGAATCATGTAAGGGCTAAGGTGTGTGTTGAAAGGGCAGCCTCCACAGTCCTCTAGAGCCCCCCTCTCCTTCCAGTCCTAGGAGGAAGATGCTGCCCACTGTCCCTCAAGGCACTTGGTGTCCCTCTTCTGCTCTGTGCCCATGGCTGCAGGGCACTCAGCTGTTCTCACAAGCACGTGAGAACACGTTTTAGTGCCTACTATTGCGCAGGCCTGGGAGTGAATGTGACGTCACCTCTATACTCCCTGTCCCTTTCTTTTCTCCTCACAGGAGACCTAAGCCCACTCCAGAGAATTCCATGTTGTTTACACAATGAAATCACAATGTCTCTTCATCCACCTTCCAGCCTGACCCGGGCTTCAGTTTGGGAACAAGAGAAAAAAAGGGCTGGCTCCATTTCAGGAGATGAAATGTTTTCAATTCAATAGACTCTTTTCCCTTGCTTTACATATGTTCTGGGTATTTGCAGCAGATAGAATTTTTTAAATTTAAGGGGGAAAAAGTGAGAGTGGTGGACGGACCTATCTGCATTTTAAAGAAGTTTTATTTATTTTTATTTTATGTATACAGATGTGCTTGTCTGCATGCATGCCTGGTACCACATGTGTGCAATGCCCCAGGAGACCAGAGGAAGGCATTGTATCCCTTGGAACTGAATTGTACAACTTTGTGTGACCATGTACTAGGAACCGAAGCCAATTCATGTATGTGGAGGCCATAGAACAAGTTGCAGAACCATTTCTTCCATTCCACCAGGTGGGGCTTGTGATGGGGCTCAGGCATCAGAGCAGGTAGCTAACGTCTGCACCTACTGGGCCATCTGAGCAGCTTTACTCTTAGAGGATGCAAGGGAGATAAAATTATTATGTGGATTTTCCACACAGGAAAAGAAGAAGTGGCATGTGTATCCCATTTGCTAGTTATCTGTGGCCAGATCAGCTGATTTATGTGCATCAAAATAGTCCAAACTCCGTCAACTCTTCCATAATCAGGTTTTGGAAATCACTAAATGCTAGTGGTGATAATGTAACTCGTATAAAAAAAATTTAAGAATCTCTGAGTTTCGCTATTTTTACAGTGTTTTGATCTTGATCTGTCACTCCTCCAGGAAGAATTAAGATCTTTCTAGGCATTAAGAGAGCTGACAGCCTGGGCACGCTGCACAGATTACTGAATGAACTCCATGCTGCCCAGAGCTTCTGGTGTTTCTGAAAATGTGCCCAAGTGCTATATCTCTCCTAGAGGACTGAGTGGGGCTAAGTGACTGTTGGTATTTTCCTTTAAAGTCCAACTGTAGCCTTATGTTGTCTAGGCTGTCAGCTACTGTAAATAACAAGGATGGACCCTCTGCTGGCCACATGTGGCTCCCATGTGAAGTGTTAGCCTCTTCTCAGAAGCATGACTACAAGTGAAACCCACAGTTCCGTATGGTTAGGGCAAGCGTTCCTGTAGCCTCTGTGGCCTGCCCTGGCTTGAAGCACAGATTTAGGATGCATGTGGATGTGGGATGGACCTGATCTTCACAATGAAATTCCTGAGCCAAGGGCTTTCAGAAGGTCCCATGGTGCATGGCCACTATCCTGCCCCAGTCCAGGGTTACGGGGTTGCCGTGGAGTGAATGACTTCAAGTAATGGAAGGTAGAAGGTCTGAAAGTGATGGGGGTGTGGCGATTGGGTCCAACACCCCTCTTTTCTCACTCAGTTCATCAAGACACCCTAGTGCAGCCACAGAGTTTTACAAGTATATGCATGGACGGATTTAGGAAGCCATAAAGAAATAGCAGTCTTGTGTCTCCGGTCACATTGTCAACCATCTCTGCACTCTCCTAGATATCTGCCGGGTGCAGTCTCCCCCACTCAACCCAGGGCCTTTTTGGCATTTCTGTCGTCACGGTCCTGTGTGGCAGAGGTACCTTGGAATGTTCCAGAAAGCTCTCAAGTTCCTACATTGGAACATTCACGGACATGTTCTGGAGGGTGGTAAGACACATAGCCCTTCCCCTCTCTTTGCGTGTTTAAAAATGTGCAAATATTTCAAGAATGTTAAGATTCTCCTCCCCACACCCTAGATTATTTTAAAAAGAGACAGGAGAACCCAGTTTCCTGGCCTGCCCGGTAGAAAGCAATTAGGTCTGAGCTTAGCTCTCTGCACAGGACCCTGGTGTCTAGGCACCCAGCCCAACCACATTTAGCAACTGTGGTCTCTGATGACAGTCTGCCAGTGCCTGCAGCCCCTCAGCACACCACGAAATGTTAGTGCAGCCCAGAGTGTCTGTGAGCTCACCCTCACCTGCCGCCAATGTACGCGCAGCATCCTGAGAAGCCAGGAGGAAAAAAACCTCTAAAGTTTCCTTCAGGGACCTTAAACGTTTGGGGGCCATTGGAAAAGACAGGGTGCAGCCTTGCGTGCAGCTGGCTGTGTCCAGTCGGAACACATGCAGAGGGGTGACTCTGCCTTGCCTTGGTGTGTGTGACACTGTTGTCTGTGTTGTCGGTCACCGTTTTGTTTTATTGTCCCACTAGTACATGGCTGCTGATTTTATGGGCATAGCCCAAGATACCAGCCCCGGGTTCTGCTTACACTCTTTTTTTTCTTTTTTTTTTTTAAAAAAAAACTTCCCAAGGAGACTTTCTTCTCAGTCATTTGATCCCACTGTGGCCGGCTCTGGGCTTTTAATCCCTCTTGTTTATAATGAGTTTAATCTCTGTCATATTTATCCTTTAGTGAGACAGATCCCACTCTCCCTATGCCTTGCCACGTGACCACATCAGTTAGGCCCAGTGACAGTGGCTTTAAACCCGTCTGTCTCTTGAAAGAACCGTCTCCAAAGGCTTAAGCCTACGCCCATAAATAATCTTTGGGGGACCTTTAAAAGCAAACCTGATAGACAGGATCGGAGGGTGGACCGAATGGAGACCACCCTGGACAGGATAAGCTGGGCTTTTGAAATGGAAAATAAGTCAGTTCTTCTGTGCCAGTTCGTCTCAGCCTCCCTCCCTCTGAAAGAAAGAGAAATTTGATCCGCTCTTCGCGAGTCGGTGCTGAGATTCCCAGGCTCTTGTGTACCTGTTTTTGGCTTCGAGTTGGAGGTGTCTGGTGTCTCTTGTGGGGACCTGGACCCATCAAAGCCGGTCATTTCATAACACCCAGGGGTGCCTGGGATGGGCTTTGATGGTAGAAGCTCCCAGCCCCTCTTGAGGCTGGATTGCAGTGGCCATGTGTCTTTTTTTTTTTTCTCTCTGAAAACTAGCAATTGGATCAGAGAAAAACCAAAGTGACACTTCCCCGGGGTCAAGGATCCAATGTCTGAGACCTATGGGGGACATGTCATTCAAACCACCGCAGCCACCGAAGCCATCCTGAACCAGGGACTTTCAGATTTCAGGACCCTTTTTTTTTTTTTTTTTTTTTTTTTTTTGCAAATTTGAAGAATGAAATTCAGTGACAAGAGAGGGGGAGGGGAGAGAGAGAGAGAGAGAGAGAGAGAGAGAGAGAGAGAGAGAGAGAGAGAGAGAGAGAGGTTCTTGGAGAGAAGAGTACCACCATCCTCCTATCCTCCTGTTAGTCTGGGACTTTTTGTTTTGTTTTGTTTTTCGAGACAAGGTTTCCTCTGTAGCTTTGGTGCCCGTCCTGGAACTAGCTCTTGTAGACCAGGTTGGCCTCGAACTCACAGAGATCTGCCTGCCTCTGCCTCCCAAGTGCTGGGATTAAAGGCGTGTGCCACCACTGCCCAGCGGCTACTTAGTTCTTAATTCAAATCTCTGCTCGGCCCCTTCAGCCCCCATTTTAGGACTGTTCAAACCAATACCACAGCTCAGTGGCTGAAAGCAGCTGGCCGTGCCTTCTCCATAGCTCTCCAGGCCAGAAGCGTGGAATCAAAATATCAACATCACTATACAACCTACTAAGCTCTCTGGGAAGACCTGTCTCCAACCCCCTAGTCCCTCCCCAGCTCCACCCCTGCCCCCACTGCCCCTGACAGCTCCTGGAATTAATTCCTCTTCCTTACGTTCACACAGCTATCACCTCAGGTCTCTGCGGGCTTACAAATTCCCCATGCTCCCAATCACCCTGTAATTTAGGGGATACCTTAACATAGGTTTCCGGGAACCAATCATCCACCCACGCATCTTTCTCCTGATGTCATCTCCACCAGCAACAGAAGCTGGTACCTTGGCTCATTGGCCCAGACTTGTTCCTGTGGTCCCACGAGACTTGCACCAATCCTAAGTTCTTTGATAACCTGTCTCTAACAGGTTATCTATCCTACTAAGGTTACACTTGATGCTTTACTGCCCTGGGCCCTCTCCTGTGTGACTCATGCTGCACTGTAGGTAGAAGGCCATTCACATTGGCACATGGCCTGCGAATCTCCAAAGAGGAGCTGAGCACATTTCAGGGAGCCTACAGGGTACTGGGCCCATTGATTGACAGCTCATCTTGGAGACAGAGTACCCTGGACATCCTCTCTCTGAAATGACCTTTATTTGACACATGAAGAGAGTCAGGGCCAAGTGTATTCTCCCTGGAGAGCCATAGGAACACTTAGATGAAAAGCAAAACACCCTCAAGGTACCTTCTAGCTGGGCCTGCATCAGGTAAATGACTCATCAGACACAGCCCCCTTCTTGGTTTCAGAGAAGCCTGGCCATTCCCTGTCTGTCAGCTGTCATAAGGATTCCCATGGAGCCTTTGGTTAGCAAGGGATAGAAATGGTGCTCAGACAAGTTGGGAACCCCAGCATCAGATCCTAATGCGATTTACAAAGCCAGCACTTCCCGCGATGCTTTGATGCACAGGGAATGGCAGCAGGGAGCTGCCTGGGGAGGTTGAGGCATCAGAACAGGGCCTTCTGGTTCTGATCGCTCTCATCAACGCTCATCATTTCTCTTGCCATGCGGAGGCAGAGTGGCCCCCGCACACAGAGGTGGGAAGGTGTGTAGGACCACACTGCAGAGGGCCAGGCTTTTAGCAACCGGCCCCCGCCGTAACAGTGCTGTTATTCTTCTCTAGGGTATCGTCCATCCTCCGATTCCCTCAGCAGCTCATTGCCTGACCCAACTGGAGAAAACAGAAGCCTGGAGAAAATTCTTCCCTGTCCCTCCAGACTGCGGCCTCACAGTGTCGCTGCCTGGAAAAGGGCAGCTTGGCCCAGCGGAGCGTGTGCGTGCTGGCTCCCCTGATCACCAGACTGTCCAGGTGGGTGGACAGCAGACTTCTTACCCATCTGTGCTGGGTGGCTCTGCTGGTGGCATCATCCCAGGTTAACATTACCCTTTCCTGCTTACACCAAAAGCTGTAACTGAGCTTCCTAAATCTGGAGCCTGCTGCCGGTGGCGGAAGGGATGGAGGGGGTTGGCTCTCGGGTACGATTTTTATAGAGCTACATACTGTTGCGTCAACAAGTCTAGTGAGTGCACTCATTTTGATGCTTCTCTTATTATGGATGAAGCATGTGATGGAGGCTGTTTCCTGAATGCAGGGAAGTGTTAATGAGATGAGCAGAATCACAGCTGATCACCACTAACAGTCTGATGCGCTCCCCCAGGGTTCTGTTCCTCCCAGCGTGGCTTAGAGCTGCAGCAGTTGGTTGCTCCAGGCCGAATGTGTGTGCAAGTTGCCTGGGCAGCTGGTGATCATTCATGCTCTAACCGAGAAGGTCAGCATGAGGCTGAATGTCTGAGGATCCTGGGGTTTCCGAGGGGATGCTGAGATTTTTTTCTGGAGGAAGCTAATGCTTCTACTTTGGGAACCTTTTTGAGTACCAAGTTCCAATGCTGCTTTTTCTAAATTAGAGTCCTGGGGAGCAGACTATTGGCTCTCCCCAGTCCTCTTTTCTCATCTAGAAAATCAGAATAACATCTTCCTGCCTTGTAGAGATTGGGAAAAGACAATGATGTAAATGCTACCTTGTACCTGATGACTGGTATAAATTGTATCCACACTTGAGACACTTAAGTGATGCAAAGATCCCAAGGACCCTATACAGGTAACTTTTTTCTTCTGCCTGCAACACATGGTGATCATTTTCTCACTGTGATCAAGTCTCTGGAAACACAGTGCTTTATACCTGTGTTTTAATGGGCACCCCATCGAAGGACGTAAATTATTCAAGTCTTTAAGATGTGGAAATAATGGCTTTTTTGTTTGTCTCATAGCCCAATAAAACCATGTTGACAAAGTAGCTATTTTTATGAGTTCTAGGCTTTTTTTTTTTTTTTTTTTTAAGTATATTGCACTTTCCTCTTCTGGAAAAACAAGTCACAGGCATTTTTAGAGAACAGCTGTAGCAACTTATATGTTCTCAGGCAAGGATTTCTTTTTTCTATTTGAAGTTCAGAAGGTTCCTGGAATCCAACGAGCTCTCGACAGCAATTATAGAGACAGTTATGTTGGCACCTCAAAAAAAAAAATCCCCAAACCAACCAACCAAACAAAGCCATTATAACTCTAAATTAGAGATTTTTAGACAAAGGGCACATTTCATGTCTATTCCCAGCGAGGGAGAAAATAGCAACAGAGAAGAAGCTGTGGAACGGAAGAATTCTGACGTATTAAGAAAAGATTGCAAACATTTTAGCATCCTCTTATAACTTGTTTTCAGTGTTACAGCCAGAAACTCTTTCCCACGTGTGTGTGTGTGTGTGTGTGTGTGTGTGTGTGTGTGTACATATGTGTTGATATTCAAGAATATGTGCTGTCTGCAGAGAGGCCAGAGGTCAGTCTCAGGTGTCATTCTCCTCAGATGTCATTCATTTATTTGTTAGGATAGGATCTTTCACAGGCCTAGGGCTCACTGGCTGGTGAACCCCATGGATCCTTCCATCTCTGCCTCCCTAACCCTAGGATAAAGGCACATACTGCCATAGCTGAGTTGGTTGTTGTTGTTGTTGTTGTGTTGTGTTGTGTTGTTTTGCTCTTGTGGGCATTAAACTCGGGTCCTTGTTCTTCTGTGGCAAAACTGAGCTGTCTCTCAAGCTCCATTTTCAGACATTTGTTGGAACTTGCCTTAACTTTCTAAGAATGACTCTGCTCTGGATTCCCTCTAGGGTACTCTTCAAGTCCCCCCTCTAAGGCTCACAGAAGGTTCACAGGGATAGGGATGTATATTCTCAAGCTCTGGGAAAGCAAGCCCCAGTGGGATCCAGGTAGACCGACAGGCTGCTAAGGTCAGTCACACAGCATCTAGGGGAGAACAGCTGCCATCAGCCTGTTATAAATGTTATGTTCTCTGGTTTGGGAGAACATAAAGAATTAGCTAGTTGACTCAGGGTTGGTTCTGGAGGCTGGGAAGTCCATGAACATGGTGCTATCATCTGCTGAGGCCTCTGTTGTGGGTCAAGGCATAGAGGACATGCGACACAGTCACGTGATGAGACATAGCCAAACTAGTTTTTATAATGAGAGAGATAGAGATAGATAGAGAGATAGATAGAGAGATAGATAGATGGATAGATGGATGGATGGACAGACGAATGGAAAACTAGATAGATAGATAGATAGATAGATAGATAGATAGATAGATAGATAGATAGATAGAGCTTTTATGATGAGAGAGATAGAGAGAGTGATAGATAGATAGATAGATAGATAGATAGACAGACAGACAGGCAGACAGAGAAAAGGAGAGGAGAGACAGACAACCCAGTCCATGAAGGCTTTACCCAGCCTTGGCTGTCTGTCTTACTTGCTGTGATGAAAAGGCCCTGACTAAAGCAACCTAAGGATGGGTTTATATTGGTTCACAGCTTGAGGTCCAGTTCTTCCTGGTTGAGAAGTTAAGGCCGAGGGAGCTTGAAACATCTGGTGGCGCTGTATGCCTGTCAGGAAAAAGCAATGAATCCTGATGCTCAGCCTCCTTTCTCCCTTGTGTTCAGCCTAGGACCAAAACCTAGGGAATGGTGTCCCTCACTGTTAAGCATGACCAGAGGCTAAATAATCCCCCACTTGGAGGCATGCCTCCCAGGTGATTTCAAATGCTGTCAAGGTGGCGATTATCCTTCACCCTAGTCACCACAGCGTAGTCAACTCTGAAACACACCACTGGATCCTACTTCCTCATCTCTCACAACAGGGATTAGGTTTTAACCTAGGTTGGGTGAGGTCATTGAAGCCACAATAACTAGAGATGTTTCTTTCCATCTTGTCTGCCCTCATCTATGGCCCTTCCAGGGCCATTCCTCGGAGGTTAACCATGCCTTCGTTTCCTTTCTGAGAACCAACCGTAACCCCAGGTTAAATGCATTTCTCTATGGACTCCTGCAAGGGGAATCTGGGAAAAGCCAGTGCTTCCGAACAGGCATTCTGCTTCAGCAGACCCAGGACTTACAGTCTGACACTCTTCTCGTTTTAATCAGTAATCATGTTTATCCTTGGGGAAGTTGCCAGGACAAATATTAGTTCGTTAGTTTTAAACATCTGTTCACATGAAATCTGATATTCAAATTCACCCCAGCCATGTTCTCCAATAGATACCATAATGAATGTGCCCCCGGGAACGTTCACACCCAGTGTCCGCAGCCAGATCTCGCTGTTGCCACCTTCCCAGTATATGCTCCTTTCTCCCTGGTTGCCGAAGCAATGCATGCTTGCTTTAACCACTGCAGACATTGGAGATGAAAGTGTAAGGGAAGACTTTTGTCTCCTCCTGGCGTGGGTGGAGTGTTCTAGAAGGATCTCCCACCAGTGGTTGACAGCTTGCCAAATCTGCAGAAACTTGACCTCTCTTTTCCTTTGGAAGATGTGTTGGGATGTGTCGCTGGTAAGCCACACACTGCTTTCTGCATCTGTGGGTGAACAGGTCAAGCCAGGGGGATTTAAACTGAGGGACCCACCCTCTGGAACACCCTTGAGTGGGGCCCCCTCAGACAATCCTGGTCACTGCTGAGCTGAGTGTTCTGCCTTGAATGGAAAATCTCTATCGCCCACTCTGAGGTCCAGAGAACATCATGGAATGGGGACAGGAAGGCTGTGAGAGCTGGAAGATGGGAGGGTCACTATGAAGTGCTGTGTTCTGGACATGGCATGGCATGGCGCTTGCAATCATCATGACTGTGTTCACGTGTATATTTCAACAACGTCCATTTCCAGATCTCTCTAATCTTCCCAGACTGAAATTCCATCCCCATTTAATGATGACGGTTTGCTTTTGTCCCTCTGCCATTCCTGAAAACCGTCATTCTTCTTGTTGTTTGCATGAATTTGACAACTCTAGGAACCTTACATAAGTGGGGTCATAATACTATTTGGGTTTTACATCTGGCTCACGTCTCTCAGGATGGTGTCTTCAAGGTTCAACCATGTCACAACGTATAAGAATTTGTCCCTTTTTAAGACCGAGTACTATTTTAAGACCGAATGGAGAGAGCACATTTTGGCTTCCCGTTTATCTACTGGTGGACAGCTCTATAGCTTTCATAGGCTGCTGTCACTCTCTGTGCGCAATGGGTCTTCAAGTCCTTGCTTGCTCTTCTTTTGAGTCTGTCCCCACAAGGGGGATTGCTCGATCGTGTGGCAATCCTCTGTTGAATGCCTTGAGGCCCAATCTTTGTGTCTCCCACAGCAACCGTATCGCTGGAATCCTCACCAGTTCCCACATCCTCACCCACACGCATTAGTCTTTGGTCTCCAACAGCAGCCATTCTCGTGGCTGCGAGGTGACATCTCCCCGAGCTTTGGACTCGTCATTCCCTAATAACTAGTGTGAGCATGCCCCCCAGCTTATTGACCAACTATATATCTCCAGGGGAATGTCTGTACAAGCCTTCTGCCCACTTAATCAAGGGAAGTGGTGTCTTTACTGTTGTTTAATTACAGGGGTACTTCATGCAGGCTCGATATTAAGCACTCACTGGGCGTGAACGTGTGACTATTGGCCTCTGCCACCAGTGGGCTTTTCACTGGGCTCACGGTGACCTGTGACAAAGAACTCTTCATCTTGATGCAGGCCATTCCTTCACTTTTCTCTTATGACTCTTCACACATCATTGGCGTGCACCTTTGGTGAATATCAAAGGACCAGACAGACGTGAGAAAGTACTTCATGACGCATTTCCTGTGGCTTCAGTAGGCGGCTACCGTACCTGGAAGCTTGCACTGTGTCCATCCCATCGGCTCCCTGCCGAGACTGTGCGTGAGGTGAGGCCTGCATCTGTCTTCCCTGCCCTCCTAGGGATGAGCAACCTTCTGCCGAAACTCCTTTCCTAACCTCAGCCTCCAGCACAGTTCGGCCACCACAGGGTCTTGGAGCCCAGCTTTGGAAAGCTAAATAGGCATATGGCTCTCTTGTCAACAGACGCCTGTGACCCCTGCCTCATTGGCTGTACGTCATTTTCAAACATGTGTGTGTACACAGCATGCTCCCACACACTGGAGTGCAGACCATCCCCCTAACACTTTGCTCTTTAACATGATGCGGACATTTAATGCTGGCTTTATCATTTACAATGTGGAAGTTACACTCTCTGTTCTCTGTATATTATGTTCATGTAAAAACAGTGGTTTCTAGGGGTTGGAGAGATGGCTCAGCCAGTAAAGGTGACCTTTCCCTCCTCTTTCCCCTCTTCCCTGTTCCTTCCCCCATTTCTCACTAGTATTTGACACTAATCAAAATCCCAGAGACCCCACACCCCTTCCTGAAAACTTTCGCTTCTAGAAAGTCAGTATCATTTCCAGAAAATTCCTTGCATTTGATCCTCGATCCCCCTCTTTGTTGCCATTCCCATTCCCTTAACTCAACTCATGACTGCCAACAACACATCTGCCTTAGCATGGTCTACTCATCCTTCTGCCGTGACTTTCCTCAGCACCCCCATCTTCTGTATTCATCTCCTCTGAGATCCCGGTGAGCAGCTTGAACTCAGTCGTTGAGTGGCTCTGAGTTCCAGGGGATTTTTTTTCCCTTTCTACCATTCTCCAGAAAAATCCCAAACCCTCACCCTGGGTGATAGTGACCTTTTCTCTAAAAATCAGAGGGGTAACCCTCCTCCCCCAGTGCTACACAGGATGGGAGAGTGGATTCATGTGACCAGAGAATCTGCGTAAAAAGCCTTAATCAAAATGAAAATGTCTGGGTCTCCCGGCAGAGTTCCACATCCCACATCATGTAACCCTGCTTGGTTCATGCGGTCCTGCTCAGTTTGTTTTCCTCCCTAAGATTCCAGAACACTCTGTGGCTAATGTGCAAAACCGAATGAGAACATAAAACACAAAACTTGTGGGCCCACAGCTGAAATGACCACAGCTGAACTGGGATCAGTTCCCAGGTGAGAAGGAGGTGGTGGGTGGTTTGAAGCAGGCCGGAGAACAAGTTCCAAACTAACCAGCAAATCCAATTAGCCAGGGCAGCAGCCCACTGGCATCTGCTGAGCCTAGGCATTGCCCGCAGGCATCCTCTGACCTGATGCTGTTTGCGCAGACGCACAGAGGAGTCACCCTCTGTAGGAAGGGACACCCTGCGGTCCCCTCAGCGGGAGTCAAGCACACTGCTTTATGAGGGAGAGATGACTTGGCCGTCCCCACATCTGCTTTCTCCATCTGACCAATTACTTGTGTCTTACAAAGAACTGTAAGAAAGCTGAACCATCCTGGGGTTCGTGGAGGAATGGGGTTTTTATTAGTTTTTGTGTTAAAACAAACACGAACTCTACCGGCTGGTTCAAACATGCGCATGGAAGGAGCTGCTTATGGGGCATCTCCATTTCTCTGTTTCCAGACGTCTACTGTGTTATTTGCTTCATCATTTTCTGGGGGCTCCAAGAAATTGTTTCTCAGAACCCACATGGCTTTAAGATGCTGGGTACTACTATGTCTTGGTTTAGACAGAATGAATTCAGAGTCTTTCTAAAGTCCCTGGGCAGGAGTTAAAACCATTGCCAGAAAGAACTGAAATATTAAAAAAAGCTTCACAAATCAGTGTTCACGCCCTCTGTATGGTTCTGAAATGGTGTAATTTAAAAAGTATTGGGAAGTTCCTGCGAAGCCCACCACCAGCCACACGGTCTGTATCTGCAGATGTTGGCCACAGGTACCGGTGACGAATCTCTTGGCCCTATCGTTCTGAGGCGCACATCATCAGAACCATGGTTCACCCTGGCCCCAGGCAAACATCAGTGTCCCCTACCTCTGTCCCAGCCCTGCCCATGGCTCTCTCTTGTTCACTTAGTATAATGTGACGATATTCTTTTCGCCTCTGGAGTTTGAGACTTGCTGTTTCTTCTTTCTGGATCCCTCCCCTGGTCATCTGCAGGTCTGCTGATGTCATTCATCATGTCATGATGTCCCTAAGGACATCATGTGTCGCTGATATACTTTGCACATGGTTTTGCCCAATTCTCACCCCCCCACACAGTTTCCCTTCTTCCTGCCCATATCCTAGCAAGAGATGGTCACAGAAATGAAGGCTTGTGACTTCTTGGTAACTAGGTCTAAATTTTGGGATTAGGTCCTGAAAGCAAAAGACGTCATCCAACTTTCTTATTGGTGTCTCTTCCGGATCACTGACTGTTGGAGGATCTAGTCATCGTCCATTTCATACAGTCGCTCGGATGGCCCTATGGAGAGGTCACGTGGTGATGAACAGGTTTTATTTCCCCAAACAGTGGATCCTCAGCCTCAATTGAGCTTTTAGACAGATGATCACCATCCCAGTCACACCATCCCTGTGACTTCTGGAAAGACCTGGAGCCCCTACGCCCAGCTTATCTACATCTGAAATTTTGACCTACGGAGATGGTCGTGTGATAATTAAGTTACGAAACAACCAACTACAGCGGCAAACAATCTCCAAATCCATAAGCAAAAGAACGCGTGATTGTGTACACCAATGGTCCCAAGAACGCTCAGGTCTACCCAGGACTGCACATCACCCACTGGACAGGTCTAATAGAATCTGGCCCCAGCGACACACTCCGTGTCTTTCTACTTTCTCCTGAGTAACCGTGGTCTCCAGCACAGCACATGGAGTAGGAGAGTTGAGGCTGTGACTCATGAAACCATCTACACAGCTGCATGCCAAGCAGAGCTTACTCCAGTAGATTCTTTTAGGTATGACCATTTTTGTATTTTTTTTTTCAAATTCCATTTCTCTCATCTTCTTTGGCTGGGATTACTCCCGCATATTTTCCTGCATTCCCTGGCTATAAACAAATATAATTCTCCACTCCTATGCTTCCCTTTATCTGTATTTAAACAGTATGTCCACTCTCTATTCTCATGGCCTTTGGGGATCTGTCCATCAAGACCCCCTCCCCCACCATTTATTTCTCCCTCACACGTAGGTTCCAGAAAAGCTTGTCCAGAGACAACATGGAAGAGGATCACCTTGCCTGATATCCGCCCATTTCTTTAGATGTCCTTGCTGCCTGTTTGCATGGGTCAGATCTGGTCAGTTACACTACAGTAGCAAACAACCCCCAGTGTGTCATATCAGTGAATCCAAAAACTTGATCTTTGCTTTTCTGCTTTCCTCCTGCTCACGGTGAGCATCCACAGCTGCCTGGCTGGGGCATGAATTCATGCCTCTTTCATGGACTCAGGTGGAAGGAGGCTCTGTCTCTGTATTTCCACTGCAAGTAAGGCCACACAAAGACTCTCTTGGGACGCTCGTCTGCTCTAGTGTTTCTCTCCAAAAGCAACACGTGCGTCTCCTGACTCCATCTCATTTGTCACAGCATGTGGCAAGGCAACACCTAGCTTCCTCACTGGGTCTCTAAGGTGCCTGGCAAGGAATCGAACTATATGGTGACTGCGTCACTGGTGACCACCACAAGGCTCTCGACTCTGGCTCTTGTGCCCTACACTTTGTGGATAGCCTGGTGACAGGTGATAGTCTCCCCATTCAACTGCAAGGAATGTTACTGATATTTAAACCTACTGACTGGGTGTTCCAGTGAGGACTAAAGCTAGCTTTTAAAGGGACTGGCTGCAGCTAGCCAGGCAGTGAGTGGTAAGATGCTCATCTCTAGGCCCTGCTTTTGTTTGAGTTTTGTTCTTAGTCTCTCAAAGATGCGAGACCCCCCCCCCCCGGGTCTTTTTCAGCAATGTGGGCTTCAGAATGGTGGCTGGCTGGGGGTGGGTCATGTGCCTTACATCTTAGCCGATCAGGGTGGTTTAATTGATAACTTCTCACTGGCTTGTCCTGGTTCAGGGCTTTTATGCCCCCAAAGTAAGACCAGCTTCACATGACCTAGCTTGCCCGTGAGCAGAGGCACGGTGTTCCTAGGAGAAACCAGTGTGCTCTCGTGTGAAGAAGAAGGGTTGGTGCAGGACAGGTGAAATGTCAGCTGTTCTCTATAGATACTGCTCACAGGTTTATTCTGTTCCTCTAGGCCTGGAAACCCATGTGGCCCACATGGTCCACACTAGCTCTTATTACTAAGTCCTTTTATCCTTTGGGGCCCAGCTCCGTGTGCTCTGGATTGAATTTGGTGGCAGCCAGAACAACGCCACGAAGATGATGAAACTGAGAACTCCACGGAGCCCTCGGCTTCTACCTTCCCAGGGAACCAGGGGCAATTAAGTTTAAAAAAAAAAAAAAAAACTCCCAAAGCCAAATCCAAGAATAATTTTAATCACTGTTCTGAGAAACTCACTCTCCTTCAGCGCTGACATGCAGGTGGAGACAGCATGCTATTTTGCACAACTGGAAAACGGGTCCGATAATTAGGATGGAGTCCACCGCTAGGTAGGGCTGGCCGCCCTTTAGACGACTTCATCTCCGATGGTAGCTATTTCTGGAAAGCTTGCGGTTTCGCGGGAGAACTCTGACATAATGCTTTCTATAAAAAGAGGAAGCCAGCAAGTCTCCAACCTCAGAGCTAACGGCAGGGTTAGAAATGACATTCAAGTTGATGGTTTATAACCCCCCCCCGCCCCCCCGAGAGGGGAGGTGATCATTGCAGGCAGCAAGAGCTCAGGGAGGGCCCATCATGAGAGCTTAGTTTCATTTCCTTGTTTTGACAGAGAAATTGGAGTTACAGAATCAAGGCCTCTTGCAGACAGTCTTTCTGGGTGGAAGCCCTGCATTCGGAACAGTTTCTGGTGGTGTCCTCTGGAGTGAAAGCCGCGGGATCATTCGGGATCGGAAGGGATTAGTGAGGGCACTGAACAGGGCTGGATGCTCTTGTGAGAGACAGTGTGGCTTCCTGCAAGCCCCTGCCACTTTGCCACTTTCCCTGTACTGTAAAATGCTTCTGTCCATGATTTGGGTGACATCGGTAGAGTGTTAGGTCCTACTACTGCGTTAGAACGTCTCATGTATTGAAATAACAAGGACAGTGACCGCCTTGAGCAGCCACCAAGAGTCTTGAGCACTCACTGAGCTCGGGACACAGTGTTCACAGTGCCTTACAAATTTGATTGTCAACGCCTCATAACCCAGCAAAGAAGGACGATCGCTTTCCCGTTTCACTCACAGAAATCTAAGGATGGCATTGGATACTGATTTGGGAAAGTCACCTCGGCTCTCCTGTGTCTGAGCAGCTTTCACAAAGGCGCCTCTGAAGCTAGGGGAGCAAATGGTTACTGTATGATCCCGGAAAGGGAAATGGTTACTTTGTGTCCACACAGTAAGGGTCCCACCTGAGCAGGGCAGGTGTGTGTGTGGTCAGAGTCTCACTGATAGTGGCTGCCCACCAGGAGCTATCTTGTTCCCCTAAAGTCTACCTGGTTTTAGGAAACCCCAGACCTCAGCTAAGAGAGAAAATGGTGAGCAGGTTTTGAGTAAGCCGTACCTCTGAGACTCTTCATGAGGAGTCTCAGAGTAGCAGCTCCACCCCCTCAGGGTAGTGAGTGCCCTGGACAGCACTCCTTGTCTCCAAGGCTGACAGTCATGGTCCCTTGTGGTAAGCTGGCACTGGGACCCCAAGTAGATAGTAGATGCTAGGTACCCGGATTTGGGGCATCAGAAAGATTCTGGTGGTGGCGGGGTACACAGGTCACAGTGTTCAAACGTGAGGTCCTCCCAAATAAGACAGAATTACAGATTCTAAATTGGGGAAGTACTTAAAGATTTAAATTAAAATTTAAAGAATCACAATTTTTCAAAAGTCCAGCAAGCAGCGCATATGTAATAAAATGTCAGCTACCTATCAAACTTCCACCATCCTCTCCCTTCATCTATTAGTATGCACTCTGATTGTTTCCAGATTTAACCACAACCTTAACTCACCTCTTCGTATACAGACACCAGTCAAGCCGGGCCTCCTTTTAGCAGACATGGTCCCCTGGCTCTGTCTTGTGGCAGGGATGGTCCCCTGGCTCTGTTTTGTGGCAGGAATGGTCACTTGGCTCTGTTTTGAGGCAGGGAGGGTTGCCTGGCTCTGTCTTGTTGATGGTCTGAAATGGTTTTCCACTCCTCAGGCGTGCCAATGGTCAGGGTCATGGCAAGGTGAGTGAGGTAAGAGCCAAAAAAGTCTGGCAAACTCCTGGGAAAGCCGCTATCGACTCTTTCCTGCCTGGTGTCAGAGGATTGGGAGTTCCCTGTCACGATTCCCAACACCCTCTGGGCCAATGGCACCTGTCAGCAGTGGTCAGCGTCCCCCACAGGCTGGCTGTGGGTGATGGGTGTGTGCACAGAAAGAACATGAAGCCCGGAGAATGAGCCCGTGTTTCATACAGATCACACCCCAACCCATCTTCTTCCTGTGTGGATCACCAGTGTCCCTGGCCTCTCCAGCACCATCAAGAGAGACAGACAAGAAGTGAGTCTACTCCAGAGTGATTCGTGTATATGTTCTGTGAGGTTTATAAACTTTATTACTATTTTTTTTTAGCTACCATCCTTTTGGTAGGAGGAAGAAAGCAAAATTCTGCATCGATTATTAGGCTGCATTGCTCCTGAAGTGAACAGAGATGACCTCTCCCCACCCGGAAGGAAATTCTCTCGAGCATGCATGGCACCTTGTCTCACCCTGGGTATCTGTGGTGTTCTGCATGGCATCCTTGAGCGGTTTCTTTATGGTTTCACTGTCTCCCAGCAGGATTCTTACCCGTGCCCTAGTTGGCTATCTGTTGCCATGATCAAAAACAACTTGATGGGGGTGGGGGGAGGTGCTGGGGCTCTTTCATCACTGAAGGAAACCACAACCTTATATAGTCCATCACTGAAGGAAGTCATACCAGAACTCAAGACAGGAACCTGGAGGAAGAAACTGAAGCCAGAAACCGTGGAGGAGCTCAGCTTACTGGATTGCTTCCTCTGGTTTGCTTAGCTACCTTTTCTTACACAGCCCAGGCCCACAAGCTTATGGATGGCACTACCCAGAGTGGTCTGGGTGCTCCTACATTAATCAGCACTCATGAAAATGACCTCCAAAGACATGCCCACAGGTCGGTTCCTCAAGTCTCCCCAGGTATGAATCGACAAAAACCGCGATAGACGGCAAAGCAGGAAATGAGTCTTTACAGTATCTAGTCTTTGCGGAAAATTCTAGAGCCTGTAGAGGACTGGACAGATTTCTTTGCAGTCACCTGGGAAGAAGTGTGCCTGTCCACAGGCAAAAGTGTCTACTAAAGTGCTCTAAGTGTTTCCTGTTATTGACTGAGGTCAGGACTGCGCACTCGGGAGCTCGTAGATTGTGACGTTGCATGTCTGTTTGGGGGGACAGGGCAGAGCAGAGCTCCCTGCTTAAAGTCCACTGAGGGGTCTATTGACAAATGTCACACTATACTGAGACCAGTGAGGCATCCCCAGGGCCCTTGTCCCCTTGAGAACACTATAGAGATTACTTTAGTTGGAAAATCTTATGGTCTGGCTAGAGGAGAAAATCCAGGATAGTCCCATGGGCCATCAACTTTGATTAGAGAAACCAGCAGGAAGTAAGGTCTACCATCCGTGCACACCAGCTGCCCCATGGCAGGTCAGTTTTGGAGGACACCTGCTAGAAGGAGAACTTAACTCCGAGACAAGTTGACACCACGCTACCACCCCTGGTGGCAGTTAACCAGCCGGATGGAGAGCACTGCCACCTCTAGAAAATCAAACCACGTGGTGCTGGATAAGATCTCAGAGACTCTACAGTGTGGGAAGACAGGCACCCAGCATTCCCCAAAGCCATTTCAGTGATACAGGAGGAGGCCCAATCCATGTCATCTGAAAACAGAATTTGATTTGCCAAGAGACCATGATTCACCAATAATATTAAGCATGGCTTTGGGAGTGGCTGGAGTGCAGACAACTGCCATTCTGGGAGGTGGGGTGGCTCTTCTGTCAAAGGGACAGACACCCTATTGCCTATGAAAGAC
Organism: Arvicola amphibius; assembly: GCF_903992535.2. Taxonomy (NCBI): domain Eukaryota; kingdom Metazoa; phylum Chordata; class Mammalia; order Rodentia; family Cricetidae; genus Arvicola; species Arvicola amphibius. The sequence continues at coordinate 101,644,912 of NC_052054.1, read as the reverse complement.
TCTTCAAACTCTGTGTGGGGCTGGCCAGAGCTGCAGGGGCTGCACCAAGAACCGGAAAACCGAGGTTGCGACCTTAACGCAGATTCCATCCTGTCACCTTTAAGAACATGAAGCTAGACAGGTTCTCATGGGTTAAGAGTACTTGCTGCTCTTCCAGAGGATATGGGTTGGGTTCCTGCATTTGGTGTCCCCAAACTGCCTGCAGCTCTAGTTCCAGGGGAGCCAGCGCCCTCTTCTGGCCTCCAGTGGCACTCACATTCACGTGCGCAAACCCACATCCAGGCAAGCACAGGTAAGCAAACATGGTAAATCTTAAACACTGAAGCTTGCTTACAGCTGATGCCTGCTCTAGACACTAACGTTTGTCTTCGCAGCAGTTTTTGAATCAGCCATTCCTCTTTACTGATTCCTTTCTCTTTCGCGCTTCAGTGGGGAACAAAGCACAATCTTGCTTCATTCAGGGAGGAGAATGGCTCATGATTTCTGAAGAAAGCGCGCTTTGTGCCCAATTCAGATTCTCACATGATGCTTATCATGACAGGTCTTCGTCAGGCAGCTGTGCAGGCAGTGAGGAGGGCGTAGAAGCTGAGCTTGCATGTCTGACTGACGGATCTGCTGAGCCTGCAGCCCCCATGGCACAGTGCTCCCCCGCTGCCTAAGGCCAGTCGTGGCCACAGAACGTCCCCAGTGCTGACTCCAGACTGCCTGTTTGGGGCTGTGGAGGGAGCAGCCATGACACTGTATTAAGCTCAGAGCTAACTTTGCATCTGAGTTCTCATACCACCTACACATTAAGTTAATGGGTGACCGGTACCCTCCAAAATATTGGTGAAAGTTTTGACCCCCAGTACTTCACAATGTAACCTTTGCAAATATGACTGAGATCACTCAGGTGGACACTAATCCAATATGGCTGGTCCTTGTGGAAAGGGAAGATATGGGTCTGCAAGAGGAAAAGAAAGGCTCCTCTGCTCTGGGATTGGGTAGAAGTGTGGCCTGGCTGAACCAATAAGCTTAAAATTAACAACTTCTAGAACTTGGCTGTGGTCAGTGTGTGTGTGTGTGTGTGTGTGTGTGTGTGTGTGTGTGTATTTGTCCTTTCTCACTGAAGCCTGTGGGACTAAACATACTAGAAAATATTACCATTTAAAATTGGAAGCATGTCTGAGAGTATAAGGGGTTGGTTTTTCTGGCTCCTGTCTCTGGTGGGACAGAATCAATCACACAAGTATCTTCAGCTTTCTTAGACATTTAGCAGCTCCAAAGGATATCATTGTAGTGGACATAGATGTTGTCATGTTGTCCCCAAGGACAGTCATTGTGGATGCCTACAGTCCTGGCCTTGGAGGGTGCTGAAGAATCTCAGACTACTCAAACTCACCCATTGTTTTGTGCTAGTTGAATATGGTGAATAGGAAGAGCAAGCCCACTATAGATGGTGAGGTCTTTCCTTGATTTGTGGCTGCATTTGCCATGGGCATAAAAGGACTTGACAAGAACAGCCAGAGAGCCTATATATAAGTGGTATGGTGATGGGTAGAATGGAGGAAGGGAGTCGGGCTAAGCAGGCTTCAGGAACTGGAAATGGTGTTTCCACTGTGGCTCTGGATAGAGGATTACTAGTGAGGGCAACCTCAGCGTCATCCCTGGGGCTTCAAATTTAGTAGCTCTGGGAAGCTGGACCAGGAGACAACCGTCAGGACAGAGGAGACACTAGGGCTGTATGAAACATTTCCAGTGTTTGATCTGCTGGGTTTCCAGCAGCTTCTGGGTCACAGGGACCATTTGCAGATTGCAGCATTCTTAATCCACGCGAGTAATTGTAGCCTTGGATCATAGGAACTCATTCGCGTGGCACCGGAGATAAGAGATGAAGGGGCCACTTTATGCATGCAAATTAAACCCACTTGTATTCCTGAATATAATGATGGGGGGGAAGTGGGTTTCCAGATGTGGAGCTGCCAGGTTCAGAACACGCAGTCGCTCCAAACTCATTCTGATGAATTTTTTCAGAAATGAAATATGCCTTTGATTAAGGAAGCTTTCCCCCCCTGCTTGATGGGTCCTGTGTGCACTGGGTTGCTCATTTAGCTGTGATGTCGAATATGAAACGAAAGGATAAAACCTTCGCTTTGATTTATGATCACGGTTATTAAATTCTGATGCAGCTTTTGGGGTTGGATTATTTGGGGGTGGAGGGATTTGGCAGTGTCCACAAGATGACAGGAAGATTTACTGGTGTAAACATCACAGCCGAGGGCTAGCTGTAAATAACCAAATTTCAGAAAAGCAGTGTGGAATGTCACATTATCAGGAGGTAGAGGGAGAAGAGCTTAAAAACAAACAGTGAGCAGCCAGACACAAAGCTAGGAATCTGTAGAGGTATCTACCAGGAGATGAGTGAGGCTGGAAACCGCCATCTTGTTTGCCATCGAATGTGCTGAAACCTACTTCACCAGCAAGGATGGGTATCCTGAGCAGTCAGCAAGCCACGCCCGTGGTTAACAACAGAACCCATGGCCAGGGAACAAAGGACACTATCGTACTTTCTAGTTTCTGGTCCCTTTTGTTAAAACCCACAGTGAAAATTCCTGCTTCAGGGATGTGCCAAGTATACCAGATGCTCCTTGTGGATGTACTAGGTAGCATCTCTTTCAGGGCGTGTGCAAATGACCTCAAGAGAGAGCATCAGACCAGAGGATAGGGTTCAAAGTGGAACACTTCGTGCACATAGGACCCTGTTGACTGTCACTCAGAAGCTTTTATCTTCTCTGGAAGGTGCTGACAACTGTCCACCTGATGAGATGTACATGACCTAGAGTCTGGTGGGGTGTGTAATGGGCTATGATTCCCAAAAGGTCTAACGGGTGCTCCTAGTAGGTCATGGTCTCTTGTTGACCAGGTGAACTTATCCAATCATTCACAGTGATGTACTCGATATATGAGGTTCAGACCTTTACGTGGGCCTGAGAGCCCTGGAGCGGACACCAAGAAGAGAAAATTCCAGCAGGAGTATCTTTGTCCCCTTAGAACACCACAGATTCATGGCTTGGGAACAACAGAAGTTTATTTTTTACAGATCTTGCTAAAATCCAAGATCAAGGCATGGCCGTTTGACATCATGGGAAGAAGATCTCCATTGTTCTCATGTGGCAGAAAGGATGAGAGAGCTGAGAAAGGCTGAGGAAAGTCAGGGATTGAGAGGTTGAAAGGGACAAGAGAATCCTCTGGGGTCTGTGCGGTTAGGCTACCAATGCCATGTGTGATCATTGCACTGTCAGGACTTGGTCATCCCACAATAGTCACACTACTTTGGGGGTGACATTTTCAAGGTACAAATTTAGAGAAGGAATCCTGTCCTAGTTGGACTATTTTATTTATTTATTTATTTATTTATTTATTTATTTATTTATTTATTTTTGTGAGCTTGAAATGAGCCAGAGTTTTCTGAGAAGAGGGAACCCCAGCTAAGGAGATGCCCCCACCAGACTGGCCTGTAGGTGAGCCTGTGGGGTCATGATCTTAATTGATGATTGATGTAGGAAGACCCATCTCACTGTGGATGGTGCCATCCCTGACTGGCAGTTCTAGGTTCTATAAGAAAGCAGATTGGGCAAGTAATGGGGAGCAAACCAATGAGCAGCACCCCTTCATGACCTCTGTTTCAGTTCTGCCTCCTGGTCCCTGCCTTGAGTTCCTTCCCTGATTTCCTTCAGTGGTGGAGTTGTGATGTGAAACAAACCCTTTCCTCCCTGAATTGCTTTTGGCCACAGTGTTTTTTATCAGAGCTATATAAACCCTCAGAGCTAAGCATCCAAGCGATAGCAAGGATGGCAATAGGCCTACTACCATGACAAACTACGTGAAGTTTTGAGGTGCAGATGGAAGAGGAAAGGGAGAAGGGACCTTTGGTTTGGTGTCCACGAAGCCAACACAGCCTTAAACATATAAGCTAAGGTTGGTCCTTCCGGCAAATGGTACTAAGGGACTGGTTGGGCTTCCTCCTCCAGTACCTTAGAGGAAAACAGCATTTCAACCCTACTGAGAGTCTGGATGGCTTAGAGACGATGCTAGCCTGCGTTTGGTCTTCTGGAATGTCCTCCATTGCTTGGCACGAAGGACCACAATGAAGCCCTGGTGAGTGGGAATCCCTGGGTTCATCGAGACTGAAAAGTACCCCCGTCTAGGCCCTATACTTGACATCTTCAAGAATCCAAAGGGAAGAATTATAATAACCAGAATGGACCAGGCAGGGTGGATGCCAGGCTAAAAGGCCAGAGTTGGTCCCAGATAGATGTTGCTATCTGGCAAACATCTCTGGGGAGGTATTTGTCTGAGAAGAAGCCTGTTTCTCAAAGGTGAAGTGCTCGGAAGGACAGTGGGGTAGGGGTTAGGGGTGGCATATGGCCTGGGCCTCTGTCATAGCTGCTGGTCCTCTAGTGTGGTCTCAGCAATGAAGCCAGGCCCTCTAAGGCTCCTCCCTGGGAGTCACGCTTGTGAAACACCATCTTTAGCGTATTGCTGACCAACTCATGTGTCCCAGGAAGGTCCCATCAGTTCTGTCCCATTCACAGATTCGGTCTCGTTTCTCTGAAATGGTGGCTTGGATCCGATCATAACGCGAAGGAAACATCAGAGGTGGGAAAGAAACTCCCAGCCATGGCCAGCGATTAATCATGAAGTCACAGTTTGCTCTTCTCAACACCCCTGCCCCAGTGAAGTAAGTTCAACAAAGCAACTGGATCGCGTTACAACTAAAACTTAGGCAAACTGGGTTTTAATGAGTTTTTGAGATGGCCAGACGAATCACGGCAATCATCATTTGGTCAAAATCAGCAGGCTTGCCTTAGGGACAGAGCACAAGGGGGCCAGAACCAAAGCTTCTGCCTTGAACAGTTACACAAGGGCGTGAGAAAATCTATATGAGCAGGAGGTTTGGGTTTTCAGGCACATCCAAGGTGCAGTAAGAGCTGTGAAAGGTGCCGTTTGGAAATAGACTTTTGAACTGGTGCTCGGGAATGTGGAAACAGGCTCTCTGCTCACCATCAGTTGATACAGAGAATGCAGAATCCCTTAGGAAGATTTCTAGTACCTTCTCGAAGCTTCCAGAAAAATCTTCTGGAATAGTCCCACCCTGTAAGTATTCCCAACACAAACTGGACCAATGAGAAGGGTGTTGGCTTGTTTGTTTGATTTGATTTAGGGTCTCGTGTAGCCCAGACTGGCCTTGAACTCACTGAAGCTGATAATCTTGGATTTCTGATCCTCCTGCCTACCTTCTCACTGCTAGGATTATTTGTATGCACCCACCCCATCCCTCATTTATGCAGTGCTGGGGATAAAGCCCAGAACCTCATAACTGCTAGGCAAGAGCTCTACACAGTGGGCTATAGCCCTAATTCCCTGTAATAAGGTTTAGAAGGATTTTTTTTTTAGTGGGAATGCATACCTTCCAGACTTCCAGGCCCCATGCCCTCCTATATAAGTATTTCCTGTTGTAACTTCATTAAGCCCCCGAATTCTATTGTCTTTGTATGTAACTGTTCAGTGCATGCATATGTGCACGTGTGTGACATGTGCACACCAGCATAGGCACATGTGGCGCCCAGAGGTCAACATCGGGAGTCTTTCTTGATCCCTCTCTACTTTCTTTTTTGAGACAAGGTCTCGCATTGAACCTGGAGCTCAGCAGACTGAGAACAAGCCCCCGGTTCCACTTCCCTCCGCCATCCCCACGCTGCCATGCCCAGGGTTTTAATATCGTGCTTAGGATCCGAGCTCAGGTCTTCACAGTGGTAGAGCTAGCTCTTCACTCACTGAACTAGGGCCCAGCCCTCCCTTTCTTTAACTCTTTGTTGTTTGTTTGTTTGGTGACAGGTGTCTATGTAACCTGGCTAGCCTAGCACTTCTGGTGGTCCTCCGGCAGCCCCCCTGAGTACTGGGATTAAAGAGTGTGTTCACATCAATCTGGCATCTCTGCTCGGTGGCTCGCTCTGCTCTCATCCCTCTGTTTCTGCGTGGTTGGGCAGAGGAAAGCTCTTCCTCTTTGTCTTTCTCTTCTGCTTGAGCTCCATCACTCCAGGCTTGGGCAGAGTCCCAGAATCTGGACGGATGGCTGGCATCCCACTCACCACAGGGTCCGTCCCCTTTATGTCTGGTCACTTGTCTCCCTGCAACACAGGAGGCTCTTCTCAGCCCCTGCCTTGCCACCAGTCACGCAAAGGCCTCCAGAGTCCTCTTTCTGGAGCCGTTGCCCATGTGTCTGCCATCCTCGGCAAGCTTTGAAGGAGAAGCTGCCTGCCTCTCCAGAATGCCCATGCAAAGCAGGGCTCAGAAGCACACCTCCAATGACAGGCTGCACTGTTAACACCTGTGCGAGGCACGTGGGCAGAGTCCTGCTGCACACGCAACTTGGCACACGGCTACTCTGCTTCTAAGGGTGGTTCCAATAAATGGGAGTTTGGAAAATTGTGCCAAAACCACAGACTGAATTGACTCTTTCTCTGGAAGCCAGCTGACTTTCTCTGGAGTCTGCCAGGGGGCGATGGAAACCTGTGAAGGCCTTGGTGGCTTCCAGGCTTCAAGTGGATCCACGGGGCCGCTTTTTATAGGATATCCTTATAGAATGCCTGGTCATTCTGAAGTGATCATAGCCCCTGGGACACCTCAGGAATGTTCTAGACTCTCTTTGAATGAGCTGCCTATGCACAGGGAGGCCTAGAGAGAATCAAAGCAGGTGAGGGTTCGGAGGTCAAGATGGTAATCCAAAACACAGGGATGGTCTGGGACCACAGGCACTGAGGGAAGGCCCAAAGGCCCAGGTGAGTAGGGTTAAGTGTTCCGGTGTATGGGTGATTCCCAAGACCAAGAGCCTCAAGTCGGGGCTTCTGTTGATCCAGACACTGGCAACTTGTCGTGTATTTGGGGAACAGATTCTGGAATCAGAGGGGAAACAGGCCCAGAGACTCACTGAAAACACAGACCCAGCTTGGGCTTAAGCAAGAACATATTAATGGCCCAGTTCCAGGACCAGAGGCCAGGATGGAGGGGGGAATCAGGACTGGACCAGACAGACAGGGACAGTGATGGAGGAGAGTTATCTGTTTATGTTACTTTCATTGGTTAATTAATAAAGAAAACTGCCTTGGCCCTTTAAGAGACAGAAAATTAATATTGTTTATAAATGTTCTTTTACATTTAAAGGGGGAGATGATAGATATAAATAATTTGCATTGGTATGGATTTTAAGGTCAATTTGTTATATGTATATGTATTTCTGATCTTGATTAAGCTATTTTGATTGTGTAGTTCATTTTAAAAACTGTAATGTATAATTAGGAAATATAGGTTGTTAATGGATAATCATCGATAATAGTCAAGCTTGTAGTCATGTTAGTTAGATTTTCTAGATATATAGAGATATACTTTAGTTAAATAGGCATTCTTCATATCTTTCAATAGTCAAACTTGTAGTCATGTTAGTTAGATTTTCTAGATGTGCATAGATATATTTCAGATAGGCATTCTTCATATCTTTCAAAGACTGCAGAATATGGCATTTAATGTTTTAATAACTTAGGGTTTTTCATAACAATGAGACACATCTGCTCCTGGCAGCACCAATCTACTTCAAGAGGAAGATGGGCATCGAAGTGGCTCCTTATGGAGTTTGATAGCCATTTGGGCAAGAAACTGCTCTTGCCTGGACTGTTGCATAAACTGGACAAAAGGAACCCACAGAAAGAGGACTGCTGAACTTGCCTAAAGGTGAGATGGTCTTTTGGGGTTCCTGATTCATTAAAGAGTCTGCGAGATGTTCTGCAGGACACAGCAGAAAGTGACTGAACTGTCTTTGGAATTTCCTGCTTCATGGAAATGTCTGCTGGATACTTATGGGCCTGTAGGCTGAAGATGGATGCCCCAACAGTACAGAGGAACTTTGGGTGACTGTCCAGGCAGTGAGTTGTCTCTGTCATTTCTAGAGTTTGAAAGTTGCATATGACTTGTTTACTTAGGTAATATTATATCCTTCTGGAGTCTTTGATGGAGTTGAAGAATAAATAGATAGTTATAGCTTTCCTTAGTTATGATAAAAGATAAAATAGATCTAAATATTGTAACTGTAATACTTGCTTGATAACTCTTTTGTTATATGTAATTTTGCTATGTTAAAGTTGAAGCCTTTCTTTTTTGTTTAAACAGAAAAAGGGGAAATGATGGAGGAGAGTTATCTGTCTATGTTACTTTCATTGGTTAATTAATAAAGAAAACTGCCTTGGCCCTTTAAGAGACAGAAAATTAGGTAGGCGGAGTAGAGAGAACAGAATTGTGGGAAAAAGGAAGCAGAGTTGGGGAGACGCTTCAGGCAGTCGCCATAGTGAGTCTCCATGCTTCTCCTTTCCGAGATGGACGCAGGTTAAGATCTCTCCTGGTAAGCCATACCTCGTGGTGCTACACAGATTACTAAATATGGGTTAAAGGAAGATGTGAGAATTAACCAATAAGAGGCTGAAACTATGGGCCAGGCAGTATTTAAATGAATACAGTTTCCGTGTAATTATTTTGGGTAAAGCTAGCCGGGTGGCGGGACACAGCCCGCCCGCCGCTTCTTTCTACAGACAGGGACTGGGGACAGGGCTCAAAAGCAGGCGCCCAGAACCTTTGCCCCAGGTGAGCGAGGTGAGACTGCTGAGTTTACATCTCCACTTTAATTTTCCTCTTTTTTGTCTTCATTTTTGTATTTTTCTAGAAAACCGCAGAAAGACTTTCAAAAGCTTTGCTAAATGTATAATTTTGTCCCACTCTATTTTTTTAAGTCAATAGATACAATTTCCTTTCCTTTTTTTCTTTCTTTCTTATTTCCTTCCTTCCTTCCTTCCTTCCTTCCTTCCTTCCTTCCTTCCTTCCTTCCATTTTTACACAAGGTTTCATGTATCTCAGCTTCTTGGAACTTGCTATACAACTAAGGATGATTCTCCTGCCTCTACTTCCTAGTGCTGGGATTACAGGTGTGGACACCACTCTCAGTGTATTGGGTGCTGGCGACTGAACCCAGGGTTTTGTGCATGCTAGGCAAGCCCTCTACCCATCGAGCCAGGACTTTGGTCCTCGTTATTACTCTTCTCTGCAGGGGGACAGTGGTGTGGATTGAGCCCTGGACCCTGGCCCTGCACGTAGCAGCTACACCACCAACAGGTCTACAGACTCCTCTGATGATGTAATCTGACAAAACTGGGCAACCACAGCGGCATCTTTAAAATTATGCTTGTAACGCCCACTGGTAAGACACAGAAGCACCAGTTGCTGGACTCTGGAGCCAGGCTGTTCAGGGAGCAATCATTCTCCTTCCCTCCTTCCCTTCTTCCATTTCTTCCTTCCGTAAAAATTTTTACAAATAATTTACTTTTAGAAATGGGTATAAAAGCCCTGAAATTCAAACAAAACAACCCACTAGACTATGAGTTTGTCTAGAAAGCCAGATCCTTGAATCAAGGCAGATAGAGAGGTCAGAAGGGTCTCAGGAACAGGGGCATTGTGGGGCTACTCTGCCAAGTTGTGGGGTCTCCTTCGAATGGGAGGGAGTCCGACCCACAGAATACGTCCTTGTCTGCCTCTCACGTCCCGCCTCCCTTCTCCACTCTTACACACAGGCTGGAGAAATGTGTTCCAGCAAGAGGGAATGCCCCTGCCCCAGGGAGTCCCTGTGTTGGGTTTGTCACCTTATTAAATTGCAGGCATCTGAGGCCACGAAGTGTGGTTGTCACTGACTTCATATTACAAATGGGCCTACGCAGGCAGGGATGCTAGCCAGACTTCTCCCTGTTCACACAGGGCTCGGGCTGGAGAAAAGCGTGCGGCTCGTGTTAGATCCTCTCCATCCCTCACTCCAACCCTCGTGCATTCTGCCTTTTGTATGAGAGGCAGCGTAAGAAACACCCCTTCGTAGCATCGTTAGGCATTAGACGGCAACTAACTTGCTTTAGCCTTCGGGAAGACACCCTTCCCTTTCGTTTTTCATTTCTGGAGGGGGAGCTCACTCCTCAACCTGGAGTGATTGCGCTGTGAGAACTGAGATTGATAAACTGAGGACCCTAGACATTAGACAGGGGTAGGTGAGTTTAAAGGTGAAGGGTCAGTAGAGTTTGGGGTCCAGTAATGAGTGCTGGAAATGCATGTGCAGGAGATGGAGCCCCATGGTGACCATGACTATGAATATAGCTAATCTTTTGCCAGGCTTTCAAAGGGGCCATCCAGGGGCAACGCTTTTGCTGCACCGTACATTGCAGGTAGGGTACCAAGGTGCTGCTGTGTGTCTCAGCATCCTTCCCAAAGACCACTCATGGCTTCCCACTGTCAGGTCCCTTCTTTTTTTTTTCCATAGTGGTCTCAGCTATGCAGATCGTTCATCCAAGGCCTTACAGCTGAGGACACCAAAAAGGCAAATGGACACTTACAAAAAGTGGAAAGCAGGTGTGAGCATCTGTTGTGCAAGGTTCCCTCACTACTACCCAAGAATGACGGATAAAAACTAGCTGTTTCTCTTGCTCACACCGTCAGGGTTAAACCTCCTTTCAGTAACTGGATAGACTGACTCTCTCGTGTAGCTCTTGACTTTGAGTCTCAGTCCCACTCCGAAGCAGAGGCTAACCAGGAGGAAACCACATATCTCTTGAGATTATTGCTCTGGTGCATCATTTTACCAAGCAGGGCAGAGACCTGCAATGATAAATGCAGGACTTCGTCTGTGAGCTGTCATTTCAATGTCACAGGTCGGAGAGCACTTAGAGAAAAAGCTGGAACAAGTCAAACTTTCTCAAAGTTGGTTTTGGCTAATGTCAAACAAGCACATTTCTCTTTCCAGCATAGAGAGCCATACATCAAATGTGAGCCATTTCTGGCAGGGGAGCTTCGTTGAGCACCGACTTCACTGTATTGTGGTCCTCTGATCAGGAGGAGAGCAGGTTTTTATAGCATGTTGTGTTGCTCAGCCCTAATGTATCCCCTGCACTTATATCTGGAAAATGTGTGTGTACATGTGTGAACCTTTGTGTGTGCCTATGCATGTATCTGTGTGTGTGATTGTATGTCTGTACATGTGTCTCTTATGTGTGTCTATATGTATATAACTTGTGTGTTTCTGGCTGTGTGTGTCTGTGCATATGTCTGTATCTACTCATGTGTCTCTATGTGCGCATGTGTGTATCTGTATGTGTGTCTGTGTCTATGTCTGTGCATGTGTGTATTTGTAGTAATGGAGCTGTGGGCAGGCCTGCTTTTTTTCCTGCCCGGCTCCTGGTCACCGGCTAGCTTATGCCCCGAAATAGCAACACACAAATTGTACTCTTTTAAACACTGTCTGGCCCGTTAGTTCCAGCCTCTTATTAGCTAATTCTCACATCTCTTGCTTTAACCCATATCTAATAATCTGTGTAACACCACGAATGGTGTCTTACCTGGAAAGATTCAACACATCTGACCTGGTGGCTGGCTTCATCTCATCTGTCTCCCTGAGCAGAGGCACGGCGGTCTGACTAACTTAGGAGAGGCGTGGCATCTGTCTCACTTAGGAGAGGCGTGGCAATTGACTGAGCCATCTACCTCACTTCCTTCTTCCTGTTCTGTCTACTCCACCCACCTAAGGGCTGGCCCATTAAATGAACCAGGCAGTTTGTTTATTAGCCAATGAGAATCCTCCATCATGTATTTGTGTGTATCCATGCATGTGTGTATCTCGGTGTATCTCTGTGCATGTGTCTGTATGTGTGTGTCTGTCCATGTGACTGTGTGTGTATGCTTGTGTGTGTATCTGTATGCACGTGTCTGTGTATGTGCATATCTGCGTGTGTGCATGTGTCTGTGCATGTGTCTCTGTGTTTGTCTATTCATGTGTCTGTGTGTGTGTGTTTGTGTGTGTAGGTCTGTATGCACGTGTCTGTGTGTGTGTATCTGTGTGTGTCTGTTTCTTTTACCATACCTGTTATCACTTAAGATGCTAACTTCTTTCACATGGTAAGAAGGAATTGGAAAAGAGAAAAATATTTTCATTTCCTGACAAATGTCTGCAAGCTGGATAGCTTAAAATGGAAGAAATGCATTCTTTAGCAAGTCTGGGGGCAGAAGTCAGAAATGAAGGGGTCCTAAGTTCTCTTTTTTCTAGGGGTTGAGAGATGCTGCTCCCCCAGCTTCTGCTAGTGTCTAGCCAGCTTTCCAGCATGTGACTGTCACTCACCCCAGTTTCTACCTCCCCTTTCACTTGACCAATTCCTTCAGGGTCTCCTATCTGTAACTTCATCTCCACACTCCCCCTTATAGGAACCCCAGACACTAGAGTAAGGCCAGTTCTCAGTGCAGTGGGTCCTCATCATTTTATGTGTGTGGTTGTGCGTTCCCATGTATAGCTGAATAAGCCTGTGTGAGTGTATGTACATGCATGCATATGTGTAGGTGCCTGTGGAAGCCAGGGGACACCTTAGGTGTCATCCTCAAGAATGTCATCATTGGCCTGGGTATGGAGATCTCCAATTAGGCCACTTGGCACTGTCTCCCAGTGCTGTGATTATGAGCATATACACTCAGATGTCAAGCGGGTGCTGGGGATCAAACTCAGGTCCTCATGCTTGCAAGTCAAACCCTTTACCCACTGAGCCATTTCCCCAGCCTCAGTGTGAGGCTCGTCTTAATCTGACTGTGTCTGCAAAGATTCTTATTCCAAATAACATCACACACACAGGCTCCTAAGAGTTGTGATTTGAATATATTTCAGGGATATCCAAATGGGCCTCCTGTAAAGGCGTAGGAACAGAATTAAAAGATGAATAAGTAGGAAGAGGCTATTAAAGAGAAAAAAATGCAAACAAACAAAGAAAGCAGTCCCTGGGACAGCTTCTGAAGGCAAGCTCAGGGCTAAGGCTTCATGTCTCCCTGTTTCCGTGACAGCATTCCCTAACTGACTAAGGATTTGTGACCCATGTCCAGGCTGGGACAGACATATTACTTACTAATTATTAAGGTAACAGATGCACAGGTGATGTGACAGACAGGACCCAGCAGACCTGCTGCCCTGGCTCAGTGCTTCTTTTCTGGAACGTTCCGCTGCTGTGTAGGAAACCCTGTTCAGGCTGTGAACCAAGCCACCAATGGCAGTGTATGGCATAGGACTCTCAAACCTGATTCTACCCCAGCTCCCATTGGAGATTTGCAATGTTGTGCAAATAATCCCATCGTCGTCTGCTTTTAGGAATTTTGTGGGGGCCAAATCCTACTCATTTCCCATGAGAGCCACTCACAGGAAGTGAATTTTCTGAAATTACATTTCAAGGCCTTGGTTGGAATTCTAAGGATGTTAAAAGCTGTCTGACAAGGAAACATGGAATTTGTTATTGTGCCTTTGTACATTACCTTATGAAATTTTCAGGATTCTAAAGCCAGAAGAATGTGCTCTTCTGGAGATCCTAGTCACAGCTCCCCTCCATGCACTCAGAGCCGACTGTGAGCTACAAGCTTGGCGGTTTAAGTTTGAACAGAAGCTCAGGGCTCCGAGTCTTTAGGCAACAGAATCATTTCTCTTGAGGTCTCTCTCCTTGATTGCACATGGGCTCATGGTGTATGATGTTATTTAATCTTATTTCTTCTGTCACATCCTGAGGTCTTGGAGTTCAGGACTTGCATATATGACCTCTGGGGGACACCACTCAGTTCGATCCTGCATATGAGATATTTATATCATGACTCGTAGCAGTAGCAAAGTCACAGTGATGAAGTAGCAATGAAGATAATTTTATGGTTTGGGGTCGCCACACATGGGGGACTGTGTTAAACTTTTGCCGTAGTAGGAAAGTTAAGAATCTTTGTTATAAAGGGACTTACAGTGAAACCAGTCAGCTGCCACTTCTGGAGATGAGTGCATTCTGCGCATTCAGAAAGCTAGGCAAGTCCATTGTCACAACTCGAGATGGCATGCTGTCCTAATCACGAGTTCACAGCAACCGTGGCTACCGGCACAAGATTGAGCCAGCCAAAATTCTGACATAGATAGACCATCTCCAGGTCCTGCCCCTCACTGTGGAGCTATTAGGAACTGACAGTTGCTGGGGAGGACGAATCATTCTTTTTTGAAGGATGTGGCCACTGGTAGGTTTGCCTTGCTCCAATGGATGGCCCCACACCCTAGAGGACATTGGCAGCACTAACTAGACTTCGTGGGTATGTTAGTTCCCTATCTATCATCGAGATAAGACACCATCACCAAGGAAACTTATAAAAGAACTAATTTATTGGGGCTTACAGTTCCAGAGGGTTAGAGTCCATGCTGACAAAACAGGCAGCAGGCAGCAGGTAGCAGGCACAGTGGCTGGAGCAGCTTCTGAGAGCTCACATCTTGAACTGTATAAGCGTGAAGCAAAGAAAATTCACTGGGAGTGGCTTGGATCTTTAAACCCTCAAAGTCCACCCTCGGTAACATACTTCTTCCTGCAAGGCCACACATCCTAAATCTCCCGAAACAGCAGCATCAAATAGGAACCAAACATTCAGATCCCTAGAACTATGGTGAGCATCATCTCATTCAAACCACCACAGTGGGTTATAGGTGGCGTTTTTCCGTCCCAGTAGCTGCTTCCAAATTACCACACAGAGGCTTATATTAGTTGTAAATGCTTGGCTGATAGCTCAGGCTTATTACTAGCTAACTCTTACACTTAAATTAAACCATATTTCTTATTTATGCTCTACCACATGGCTCATGGCTTGTTGCCTCACTTTCTACACATCCTGCTTCCTTGGCAGCTGACTGGTGTCTCTCTGACTCCACCCTTCCTCACCCCATCATTCTCAGTTTGACTTTCCCACCAAATTTCATCCTGTTCAGCTACCAGCCAATCAGCTTGTTTATTAAACCGATCACAGCAACATATATTCACACAGTGTATAGAATAAATATTCCACAGCAATGAGTCATCAAAAAATAGAAGTAAAAATATATGGATTGGGAGGAGGGACATGTTGGAGAAGATACGGGTGAGTTAGAGAGGGAATGAAGGGTACATATCGTCCTATTTAATTGTGTATCTGAATGGTTACATGTCTTTAACCCTGGGGCTTAGCAAAGGGACAAATATTCTATCTATCTAGCCAGTTGGTGAGCCCAGGCTAGGTGACAGACTCTGTTTCATAAAATAAGGTAGAGCTCAGTGGAAGAAGATGTTCACTTTTGGCACACACACACACACACACACACACACACACACAAACACACACTGTAAAGAACTTTATATCACAAAGTAAAAAGATTTAGACTTCTTATGGTGCTGGCACAATGCATCTTATTTTATTCTGTGTTTCCCCCAATAAAAACTGAATTAATGATTAGTTAAGTGCCTGGGATAGGATGGCAGGAGACACCAGCCCTAACTCCACAGAATGTTTCCTCTAGTCTGGGGAAGGAGGCAAGGGATGGGATAAGCACCAGCTTGGAGAGGTGTAGCAGGACCCAGGGTAATTAGGAGCTACCATTGTCCCATGTAGGGAGATCTGACCTGTGAGGGGAACACAGCTTGACCTGTGAAGGGGTCATGGGCAGTGCCTGTTGTAGCAGACAGGTGTGTAACAGACAGGTGTGGGTGGAACTTTTGTGTTTGCACCAGCCACTATGCATTGTTGGAAAAGACACGTGGCATTTGCCCCACTCTGGGCCAGCTTTCTCCCCCTGTTCTCTCTGCCCGGTGACTGACAGCTGTGGTCTGGTCAGCCTCCTCCACCCCTCTGGCTCCATAGCTCAGCAGTGAGGATCACTGACTCAAGGCAGAAGGAGGAGACTCCAATCTGGATTCTTGCCTCTCCTGATTCCTCCTGGAGGTGGGATGCCTGTTCCCCTTGCTCTGGCCACATCCCTTTTTAGACCTTCTCGAGTCCCTGGCCTTCCTCTCATCCTTCCGGGTACTCCGGTCTGGGTTGTGTTACTATACCAGAATGCCCACCAAGCATCCTAACTCTATAACAAAAAGGTTTATTTAATGTATTGCTTGGAGTTTCGAGGGCAGAAGCTCAACTCTGGTGAGGCCCCCCATGGTTTTAGCCTGTCATAGTGAAGAGTCCCTGTAAGGAAGAGATGAGGTGCCCCAGGGATCTGGGAAGCCAGGGAGAGACTTGAAGCCTGAAGTTCTACCCAACTACAGAGTTTCCTAAGGACCTAAGGAGCTCCCACTAAGTCCTACCTCTTAAAGTGCTACCACCTACAAACACCGAGGAGGACCAAGCTTCCTCCACGTGAGCCTCTGCAGGCCATGCTCAGACAGCATCCAGACCGGAGCAGAGGATCCAAGCAGCAAACATGCCACCCACTCACACGAGGCTAGGCGCTAGCAGGCTCCAGGCACAACAATGTTTACCAAGGTGCGGTCAGGTAGAGGAACCAAGAAGACTGCGAGACAAGACAGGGCTCATCGGGCCATTCCGATCCCGTGCGTGCAAGTGAAAGCCCATTGCCTCGCATTCTATTTTGGTCACGTTACAGTTAGTCAACAACATATCTGCTTCTTCCCCCGAGCCATCTCATTCCCTCCAACTGGTTGAAAAACAAGATGTTGAGTTAAATTAGAACAGAATCGTGAAATTGTTTGCCCGAGTCCCTTCTGGGACGGAGCCAGCTGCGCTTGTTTGGGCTCATCTCAAAGGAGAGAATGTCTGAAAAAAATACCACGTTTGCACGAAAGCTCTCCTGACTTGTAATGAATATGCGGAGAATAAACGCAAGGTTATCTGTTTGCTCCCTCTAGCTCTGGAGATTGACTTCCCGGTTTCTAAACAATGACTACAGTTCATTATTTACATGATGAGGCCGAGGTAACAAACAAAGGCAAAACCAGGAGGTTACTCCTGAGACGCTGCCTACTTCAAGGTTGCGGTGAGGATGTCAAAAGTTCTCAGAGCCTCTGTTTGCGTTAATGCTGCTGTTACTTGGAAAGATGTTGAGGGGGGAAGGGGGTAACACCCCAAGGCATGGCAAGGCAGGGACCACTGCCCCCTCACCACAGGAGGCAGTGAGAGGAGGAAGAGAGGTGTCTCTGCTTTCATATTTCTAGGGGAGATGACTTTTCCGCGTCGTGGTTTTTGGTAGTAGATATAGTTCATCTGAAAGTGGGTGCATAAAGTTTATGAAATTCCCCCTTCTGCTTCTCATTTAAGAAATGCAATTCTGGCTTCAGTAAAATCTATACTACACCAACAAATATTTTGAGCAAAGGGTGTTTGTTTTGTATTGCTCTATTTGTTTATGCACGTGTGAACGTATAAATGATGCAGGAAAGCATGGCTTTGGTTTCAAAGATCTGAGGAAGACTCAGGGATTTCTGAGATCAGGGCACGTGGAAGTTTGCCGCAATTAGTTCTGGATCCTTGGGAGGCAGGAGACTATGTTTTGTTTACATGTGCATTCCTGCATGTGCTACAAGCTGATTCCTGCCTGAGGATGGACACATATACCAAGACCTCGAGATGGAAGATGCTGCTGGAGCAGCTGGCGTGACCCCTCTTGCTCCTACCTGCTCATGTTCACTGTCCCTTCAAAGACTTAGCCCTCTAGGTTAAGGTGACACCAGAAAAAAAAAGCACAATGTCACATCAACTTGAACATGCTACTTCACAGCCATGTCAAAACCGTTGCTGTATTTGCTGTAAGTCACATAGAAAGGATGAGGTGGTTGGAATAAGAACTGTACACCATAGGCGCACATATTTGAACTCTTGATTCAATGGACGATACTGGTTGGGGAGGTTATAGAATCCTTAGAATGTCGACCCTCACTGGAAGAAGTATATCACTGGGGGAGGGTTTATAACCTGGCCCAACTTCCTGTTCTCTCTTATTCCTTCCTATGTGTGGATAGAAATGAGACCATCTGGATTCCTGTTCCTACCACCTTGTTTGCCTAGCATTTTGTCATGCCTTGGGCACCATGATAAGGTCCCACTGAACAACATGTTCAAAATGAAAACTTAAATTTCTGGCAGTACATAATCATCGCGTCCCCTTTCATTGAAAGGGAGCATATTAGAACAGAAAGGTGGACCACTGAAACAGCTCAGTGGGTAAAGGCATTGTTGTGGGGTATCCACCAGAGAAAACTACTCAGACATGGGTTTAAGCCAATAGAAAGTCTTCATTCATCAGCAGAGGTCTACACTGGGTGTTCAGGATCCCAGTGCAATCCTGGACCTTTCTCAGGGTGAGCTTTTAAGTACAAAAATCATATCCTGTGTTGACATACTTCAGTTAACAAGTACAGTTAGCCAGAAGCAGAACGAAGAAGCCAAGGAGCGAGGTTAGTACATGTAGAGACTTCCCCAGAACTATGAACTTGGTTGGATTAGATCTTTGTTTTCATATTTGAGGGTGGTGATGTGTACATGCTGAGTTTTGTGGCCTGAATGGTACTTCTGTCATGGTGTCAGTTGTGCTAAGGTCTGGAGGCCGACTAGGTTCTGGGGACCTGTTATAGCATATCCTGGTAGAGGTGACTGACTCCACAAAGTCATCCTCTGATCTCCACACATGTAGCTTGGCATGCACACGCCTACACACAGACACATCCACACAAATTCATAAATGTAATGAAAACGAAAATGTAAAGAGAGAGAGACAGAGAGAGAGAGAGAGAGAGAGAGAGAGAGAGAGAGAGAGAGAGAGAGAGAGAGGATAAAATTATTAAAGTTTACCTTCGGGATATCAGCTGCCATCGTTCTTGTGAACACATTGTCAGAGTATTTTCTAGTCCTTAATACACTGTGTTCTACATCCTGTTTGTCACCTGCCGTCCTCACTGGATGCTAAGCCGCTGTGCAGTCACAGCCAGTGGGTGCAGAGCACACACTATGGCGTCACACAGTTCTAGGCTGCCCTGCCTCCCATCTGGTAATAGTTTTCTGTCACTATGGTCCTATTTAGAATAATCTTCGTGGCTAGTGAATGGAAAGCACCCTTAATTATGTTAAGAAAGAAGGCCAGAGGGTCTAAGGTCAGAAACTATTCACATATTAAAGCTTTTGGTATTTATTGCTAAATTGTCTGGCAGAATAAAATAGCATGGAACTTTATTTTTGTCTATAGTAGTGTTCTGAAGTAGGTGGGACAGAGTATTGGCCTTGCTGTGTAAAATATTGTACGTTCATGTAATCAGTATCCTTTGGTACATACACACACATTTCTCTATATGTGTATATATATATTTATAATGTGTATATTGATATATATATATATATATATAAAATGTAAAACTTATTTTATCTCTCCAAAAAAAGATTTTTGACATGGCTTTTTAATGATTGCAATAATTACAAAATAAAAATAGACTGAGAACAGCATAAAGTGACAGAGTCTAAAATGAGCAGGCACACAGAGCATTCTCAGTAAGTGCTCTATCCTGGAAGCATGCTGCTTTGTCTCAGATTTCCAGTGACAGATGGGGCAGGAAAAGACTCAGGGCTTTAGATTCTTCAAAAGGAGCAGCTACTACCGACATTTGAAGGAATTTATTGTGAGAGCATATTACAACGGTTTTAGATATTGTTATCATAGTTGCCTTTAGACAACAAAATCAGAGTTCTAACAGCTGTGTCCACACAATTCTGACTCTTGGAAAGGAAGACTTCTTTATCCCATTCTTCCTTGTCTTTGGGTTGTCAGATACCACTGACCAAGAACGTGAGGGGGAAAGGAACAACTTCTCATTTTCATACATCTCATTCATGGAAGATGAAGAGCTGAGCAGACATTATTTATTATATAATGACAGTTTCATCAACAATCACATTCCATCCTAACTCCTCACTAAATCCATCTAGAAAGTTCTAATATCAAAGTAAAGGCTAGAAATCCCTACCCCCAGACAAGCCGTTGTGACTATCCACATGTATATCTGTGTCCCCAGGGATTCCTTTAGCTATGGAACCGTAAAATCTTTTCTGTCGCCTGGCGCCAGACCAAGGACTGGTGTTGGGAAATACACTGATTAAGGAAACAGGGGGCCAAGAACGTAGCTTCGCTGCCCCAAACTACTCAGTTAATTAGTGGCAAAGCTGGTCCCTAGCTCTCCGCACATGAGCTTCATATTTGAAGGGGGAAAAATCCCCAGAGTGTTGGACATTGGAATGACATGTAAAATGGCCAGATATGAAGGTATCTATCTGGGACAGAGTTGGCCTTCGGTCATGGAGAGGCTGTGGAGGGGAGAACTTGCAGTTGTGGGAAGTCACAGGCTACAGTGACTGAGGGATTGTGGGGCAGGAGGGATTGGGAGATGGGTGTGTAGAATGGGACTCAAAAACTGTTGAGAAATGAGCAGTCAGTGCCTGGAAAATAATTAAAGGGTGGAGGTAGGGGAGTGTTATATAGGAAGCAGTTAAAGGCAGCTATATCCTGACCCACAGAAGGCTTCTGATGAACACTGAGGGAAAGAAGGATTCTCATAAGAAAACACACACAGACACACACACACGAGGGACAGAGAGGGAAAGAGAAGAGTTTAGAAGGCAGCTTCAAGTGTTGTTCCTCAGGCACTGTAGCAGTCTGAATGAAAACATCCCCCAAAGGAGGTGTGGCCTTGTTAGAGTAGGTGTGGTCTTGTCAGAGGAAGTGTGTCACTATGGAGGTGGGCTTTGAGGTCTCATACCTGCTCAAGCCATGCCTAATGAGAGAGTTCATTCCTGTTCCTGCAAGACATAGAACTCTCAGTTCCTTCTCCAGCACTACATCTGCCTGCATGCTACTAAGTTTCCCACCATAATGACAATGGACTAAACCTCTGAACTCTAAGCCCACCGCAGTTAAATGTTTTCCTTTATAAGAATTGCTATGGTCATGGTATTTCTTCACAGCAACAGAAACCCTAAGATAGAGGTTGGCCACCAGAGACAGGGGTATGCTGTGATGGGCCTGACCATGTATTTGCCTAGAGGAATAGGAAACACTTTGGGACTTTGGATTAGAAAAGCAACTGCACACTTTAAGAGGGGCTTAATGGGCCATACACGTAGGAGCATGAAGGACAGTGGAGCTGAGGGTGATTTGTACTGTAGGGACCTAGCCCAAGAGGTTTTATAAAGAAGAATATTAATATGTGATCATTCATGGGATATTTTGGTGATGAGTGGGACTGCTATTTTGCCCTTGCTCGAAATATCTGCCTGTGGCTGAAGAAGAGTTATGGATTAACAGTTTGACAGAGAAGATTTCAAAACAGCCTTATACTGATAGTCTCATGTGGTCACTAGTGGCCCCATCAATGCAGTCTATAACGAAAAGGAGCAAGATGAACAAGACAAAATACAAAATGTATAGTTGGAGTTGAAAGGGGGCACCAGGAAATTTAATGGAGCTAAGTCCTGTGTTCAAGGAGAGAAAAGATTTTTTTTTAAAAGCCTGCTGCTAAATGGATCAAAGGGAGTGGTGACATCAGGATAAGACCCTACCTAGCTGAACCTCCAACTGGTGAAATGTTATTAAAGGAAAGCTTAGGATTGGACCATGGTGGCACACATTTTTAATCCCAGCACTTGGGCGTCAAGACTCAGGTTGATCTTGATCTCGGAGTTTCAGGCCAGCCTTGTCTACAGATCAAGTTCCAGGACAAACCAAACTTAGGCAGTGAAGGAAACCATCAAAAATAGAACGTTGCTAGCAATGTGTTTGAATGAGGGCCCATGTTCCAGCCCCAGCAAGCAGCAGAACTTGGCAGCTTCAGCTATGTGGTTCTGGCTTAGAGTCAAGGATACAAGAAAGGGGTTATAGACTCTCCCTCCATGGCTAAAGAAGGCCACTGAGGCCAGGCGTGTGGAAGGGGTGTCCATGAAAAGAGGCCCAGAGAGGCCGTGTGTGTAGCTCTGAAGGTGAAGCCTGGATTGCCTTGGAAACCCTAAGATGTTGGAGACACCAGAGCCAAGGAAATACCTGCCAAGGAAAGATGCCAATAGGGAGTGGAACGAGCCTAAAAAAAGAAGTGTGTTGCAGTCAACAAAACTGCAAGAAGTTGGGGATCTGAAGAGTGCTTTGACATCAGACACGGAGGTGCAGAGTTGGAGTTTGCCCAGCTGATTTGCTCTCTTCCTCTGGCCCAATATTTCTTTATTATGCTCCATTTCTTCCCTTTTGAAAAGATAATATATATCCTATGCCATTATATGTTAGAAGTATGTGATCTACTTTTCCATTTTGATTTTACAAAGTATTGAAGCTAAGAGATTGCATAAGTCTCAGAAGAGACTTTAAACAGTTCAAAAGTCTTTGAACAGGGCTAATACTGTGATAGGCTGTGGGGGACTTTTGGATTTGGACTAAACACATTTTTCATTATGATATGATTACAAGCCTATGGGGGTCAGGGAGTGGAAAGTGGTGGTATAAATAAAAATGGTCCCCATAAGCCCATAGGGACTGGCACTATCAGGAGGTGTGGCCTTGTTGGAGAAAGTATACCATTGGGAATAGGCTTCGGGGTTTCAGAAGCTCAAGCCAAGCCCAGTGACTTGGCCCAGTGATTCATTCTCTCTTCATGATGCTTTTCCATTCAGCTGTAGAACCCTTGGCTCCTTCTCCAGCATCATGTCTGCTTGCATCCTTCCATGCTTCTCTCAATGATAACAATGAACTAAACCTCTGAACCTATACGCCAACTCCAACTAAATGTTTTCTTTTATAATAGCAGCTGTATTAATAGTGTCTCTTCACAGCATCAGAAACCCTAAGATGCGCAGTATCATAGGCTAATGAAAAAATATCAAAGTTCTAAAGCAATTATTTTGAACCTGAATTTTTTTTATACCTATCAAAACTATCCATCATGTAAAGTCAAAATAACATTTCCAGGGAAGCAACAACAGGATCTCAGCAGAAAACAAAGTAACAGGAAGTAATGTGGAGCACAAAAAAACTCTCAAGATAATTCTGAGGACCAGAAACTGTCCCCAGATATGGGGACTTAATATGGGCCAACCTTGAGCAATGCCTATAACAATGATGCTGTTTCCTGCTTCGTACATTCCAAGTCACCTCCTTCCTTCTCTCAAGCCAAGACCAGCTACCTCACCCCTCAGTAGCTTTACCCCTGTGTCTCTCACTTGTAGAATCACAGTAGACCACCCACCACCTCCTCTTGAGTGTCCCAACACTGTCACCTGTTAGTATGGTCATTCCTATCCAGTCTTCGCCTGCTGACACAACCTACAACAGACAGTTTGAATCTGGGGCCACCTGTCCTCACACCCATAAGTATTAGGAACTGCAGTTCCTCCATGAAGCTTGTGGAAAGCCTGAGTCCAGAGACAAAGCAGCCAGGCATGTCTGGAATGGAACTTCCTGGTGAGTTGGGTGGGTCTTCCTACCCTGTGCAGCAGTACCCTAGAAATGGCACAGTCCTCTCAGCTGGTCATTCATCTGGATCTTTTCTGTGGATGTCAGGGAAAGCAGAACTCGCTGTCCTGTGGTTGCACCTCTAGTGGAGTTGTGCTGGGTGATGAGCCTGCTGCAGGTGGGTAGTTTCATGTCATGGGGCTACATGATTGCCAGGGTCAGGGTGCGCAGGGAACAAGTTAGGACAAACATGGGAAAGCCGCTGAGTCGTTTAGAATGAAGCTATGTTTAAAGACCATCCCAAACTGCCTTCGTGGCTTTTGTTCCTGACTACTTGGCGCATTCACTTAGAAGTTCTGTGCCTTCACTCTCCAGGGGAGAAATAGATGAGGCCCAGTGCAGGGCATCACTGGTCCAGGGCATCCTGGCTTAACAGGCAAATTACTAACATAGTAACAGCTCAAGGAAAAGAGCCCTAGAGTCAGACGAAGGCTGGACTATAGGATTTTAAAGATGTAATTTTACTATTTTAAATTCTTTGTAGAGGTGCCTGCTTGTATTCAGGTTTTATAAAGAGCAAAGGATTTGGATCACCCTGGAGCTAGAGTTACAGGCAATTGTGAGCCATCTGACATGGGCACCGGGAATTGAACACAGGTCCTCTGAAGAGCAAACAGTATGTGATCTTAACTGCTGAGCCATCTCTCCTGTCCCTGGGGTGCAGAATTTTAATAAAGACATACTGTTGGCTAAAATGTTGGTAAGAAATGCTCCAAAACAGAAGTTGGAAGCCCAGCAAGCAGAGCAGAAAAGATTCTTGGGATTGGCCCATTTAATCACCTCCTATTTCTGAGTAGGGTGGTCTCTGCTAGAATCAGAGTGAAGAAGTTTTTGACACAAAGCAATGGCAGCTTTGCTTGACCTCACTCAGAATCCTTCTGTCCATTTGGGGTTAAGCAGGGAAGGTCAGGTTACCTAGTAGCTTCCACAGAGGAAGATGTCATTCTGAGATCACTGTGTAGAAACACTTTTCTTTCCCTTCTCTTCCTCCCCTCGCTTCCCCTTCCCTCCTTCTCTCCCAATCCCTCCTTCCCTTCCCTTCTCTTCCTTTTCTCTTCCTTTCTATTTCCTTCCTTCCTTCCTTCCTTCCTTCCTTCCTTCATTCCTTCTTGCCTCCCTGCTCCCCCTTTTTAGAAGTGGCATATGTCCAACACTGTCCAACAAATTTATAATAGACCATGTACACATAGAATTGAAGCAGTTCTTAGAGGTGGCTCAGATAACTCACATGTCCTCAGGACCGTCAGAGAATTCCAGCATCGGTCCCACCAAAACCTCACTAGCTTCCTTAGTGAGATCCACTTCTAGGGGTGGGCTTTATCATGGCCTCCATTTACCCAAATTCTGTTTGCTGAATTAGTCTAATTCTAAATCAGTGGTACTTGTTTGCTACCTTTGGTGCACACCTCTCAGAATTAATCAGTAAGTGGTAGTGGGTGCTGTTGCGGGGAGGAGTGTCGAGGAGACTGAGGCAGCTCACAGTCTGGAAATAACCTGAGCTCCAACCACGAGCCTGCCGTGGTCCATGTGGTGACCTGGAGGGAATGGGAGTGAGGTTTGTCCGATCTGTCAAACTGTAGGTTCAGGGCCTGGCAAGCACCGCCTCTGCCTGAGAGATGGCTTGGCAAGTGCGGTGTAAAGTGGGTTCATCCTTCACGGGCTTCCCTGCATTCGTGCAGTAAACTCCTGGTTTATCCTTAACCCCCCAAAACTTGCGCAATGGCTAGGGATTAGGCATGTTCATTGAGAAAATCTGTAGGACTGGATATTACATAGAGATAAAAGAAATCAGATTTTAGAACACTCAATGAGAAAGATGGCATATTCAAAGGAACCTCAAAAGCATGTCATAAACAGAGAAAAAAGTGCATTCATATGGCGTGGTCTCAAAGAAGCACAAGGGTGTGCCCCAAAGTTTTGATCCTATGATATCACCATTTGAAGCAGGTGCTTTTTTTTCTTAGTATTTTCATGTTTCTAATTGTCTTCGCTCATAATATCCTTGTCATTTAAAAAAGCTATAGTTGATTCTTATTATTTGTGGCAGTTAAGAGTTTTTGATGTTGCCATGGATACGGTATTAGCACATTCTGAGCCAGTGCTCCTAGGGGAGGTACCAGGTGCCACCCTGTGAGCCTTCAGTCACATTTTCATCAACTGACCAATAAGCAAACTAGCTTTGTGTGCTTCCTGCTTGAAGTTACTTTGCCTCGTGTGTGCATTTTTCATGAATAACTAATCGCATGCAATATTTCTTTACAATGAGGGCTTCCCACGTTACTGACTCTGGCTAATGTCATGAATTTCTCTGGCTTTTCTCTTTATGATGTTTCTGTCATTACATTTTCAAAAACTCAACTGCTGGGCCAGGGATGTGGTTCATATGTCAGCGTGTCCTCCTAGCGTGCAGAAGGTCCCTGGGTTTGCGTCTCAGCAGCACATGAACTGGACATGGGGATGCACGCCTGTGAGCCCAGGATTCGGGATGTGAAGAGGTGAGAGCAGGAAGACCAGACATTCAAGGTCATGCTCAGTTAGCCTTTTGAGTGGCTTAGAGACCAGCCTGGGCTACGTAAGACTCAGTCTAAAAAACCAAACCAAAACAAAAACAACAAACAAACACAATCAGCCACACCTACTCAGGAGACTCATGAGCCCCAGGGTCAGCTGTTTTCCCTGTAACACCATTGCTCTCTATGAAAACCTTCAGAGCTGCCTCAGTGTGAAGACTGACAAACACATTCCTATTCCTGTCGGACCTGTTGCTGAATCGCTAGCACTATCACAGAAGTCACGGCTGGCAGCACAGCCCCATGACCGAGAAAGCAGTACGCACACTGTTACCACAAGACACCGCTGGCTTGCTCACCCTGAGGACAGAGTCATTGTTGCAGTCACCTTGCAGGGGGCTACTGCAGTCCTTGAACTCACCATCAAAACTGCAGAAACAACAAAAGGACAACTGCATATAGATGCTGAAAAGGACGTTTGCCAGCGTGGACAGTCGGAGCAAGAAGGCAGCGGTTGCTATGTCTCCTGGACACACGCATGCGCGCGCGCGCGCACACACACACACACACACACTCACAAACTGGGCAAATCAAATTGGGTCTCTCCTGCAGTATCTAATACAAACAAGCTCCCCACGTGTGATGTAGAAGGTTGATTCATTCACACATATAAGTCCACGAGCACAGCGGGCCATCGTAGAAGCTAACAGGCCACTGCCTGATGTTTCGGTCCCACCTGAAGCCTTTGGATTATCTTTCTCATTGCGTAGACTACGTGGCTCTAAATCCACTGAAGTACCATTTTCAACAGCCTGAGTGGTGTACCCTCCTCTGGGGAATTATAACCTGTAAAGTTTAATGGCATCTAATATGTTTTATGTTAGAGAGCTATAATTTCCAATAGAAGTCATTATGTCAGGCTTTTAATATTTTTTTTCCTGTGTGGAATTTTATGGTTAAAATGATGAATCAAAGCAAGATGTGTGGAAGCCAGAGGGTGCACTGGTGACAGAGGTCTCTGTCACAAAGACCAGGGCTGCTTTGAGGGGAACCCCACACTTGGAGTGATGCTTGGAGTGATCCTATTTCAATTTCCTTGGCTTTGGCCCCACCCAACACCTGGGCAAACAGACCCCTGAACCCCTGCAGGCCGCCCTGCCTGCCAGCACTGCTTCGGAAGGCTTTAATCTAATTAGCAATAACCGGCATCAATAACACAGCACAGCCCTCACCCAGTGCAGCCTTGGACTTCAGGCCCAGGGTTCCAGCTGTTTTGTATGCTCCCTCCTTTCCACCCACCCATCTTGACAGAAGTCCCCTGCTTTGGTGGCTATCTTATATGGCCTTCTGGGCTCCTCTGCTGTCCCCTGTGAAAAGGGGCCTCTTCATGCAGTTTGCCTGAAGCTCTATCTTGAGCTGGGATCCCTGATGTCATAGCTAACACTGCTGCTCTCCAGGGTACAGTGGCAGGCCCAGCCTGGTCCTCCTTAGTCTCTCTCCCCCAGAGTTCTGGCATTTTCCGCTCAAAGCAAAGTGCTTGGCAAAATAGGATATCTTCAGTCAGCATGGTAATTGCCCAAGAGGCTGTAGGAACGGCCCTAGGGCAATGACAACCACGTTTAAGGCTGCAAAGCAGAGGTTCCCTCGGGTTGTCTGCGGCAGTGGGGATGGCCAGGACGCCTTGTTAACCTTGGAAATGCAGGGGAGACAGCCGGAGGGAGGAATTGGCTCAATAAGTAAGCTGCTTGTCTTGCAAGCATGAGAACTGAGTTCAAATCCCTCAGAATCCACTTAGAAAAAGCTGGACATGGTAGCTGAACTTGTAATTCCGGTGCTGAGGAGAGGGAGAAGAGCAGAGCTCTAAGGCTGGTGAGCCAGCCTCGCCCACTTGATGAGCTCTGGACCAGTGAGCCATCCTGTCTCAAAATCCAAAACAGATGGCACCTGAGGCATGATGCCTGAGCTTGTCTTCCGGCTTTCACACAGATGGTGCACAGATGGGCACACACACCCACACACCTGTGTACACCACACACACACACACACACACACACACACACACATCCAAATACCATCCAGCCTGCCAGAGACATGGAGTGTTTTCTCCCACGGGGACATATAGAAGGGAATGCTTGATGCAGGTTAAGCTATCCTGTCGTCCTTTGGTGGGCTGTGATTGTCAGAGCTCTGTGCAGCCAGGCCAGCACTCCCTCCTTAGACAGTTGACATTGGCACCCACAGAGGGTTGTAATCTACAGAAAAGCCGCAAAGATCCAGCCGTGGATCTGAGCAAACAGCTCTGTTCTGTGATTCCTCAGCCCTCAGAGGCATCGAAGTTGACAAAGGCAACATCTGAGCCAGGAGCAAGATTATCTTCTCTAGGAATAACAGGGCAGAGAGACTGCCACGTCAGTACGTGGTGGGAAAGCAACTCAAGAGACTTCACACGTGCGAGGGGCCGCCGGCAGATTATCGCCTGGTGCTCCTTTCAAGTGCTGTTAAGTCACCCAGAGCAGTGCCTCTGTGATTGACACTGCCAGGAGGATAGGTCCCCCAGAGCAGCTGCCCGGCACCAATGGTGTGAACTAGCCAGCGAAAGGAGGGCCAGGATGTATCTACTTGCATCCGCTCGCTCTTCTCTGCTCTGTGGCTTGTCTGGCCTCAACTGTTGTATTGACACCAAAGTCATTCATTTCTTGCTGATTGGCCCATTGACAAATACACTGTGTGTGTGAAAGTGGGTTATGTGTGCGTGGCATGGGTATAGGTAACTGTGTATGTGTCTGTACGTGTGTTTAGGAGAGTACAAGTGTTTGGAGTGTGCGTGTGTGAATCTGTTTGTATATGTGTGTGTGTGTGTATATGTGTGTGTACTTAGGCACATGTGTGTGTTCGTGTCTGTTTGAGTGAATGGATGTGTGTACATGTGTGAATGTGTGTGGTGTCTGTGGATAACAGTGAGTATATGTTCATGTGTAAAGTTTCAGTTCGTTTACCTGGACTGTCTGGGACCAGAAGTACTTCAGACTTTAGAGTTTTGATATAATATTTATATCAACATTGCCAATGAGCATGCCTAACCCCAAACTCCAACACCCTACATGCTCCAAACTGTGACACATTTTTCTTTCTTCAGGAAATCTTGCTCTTCACACTCTCCCATGTATTTCGCATGTATTCTGGTCCCTCTCCCCACTTCCCACTTGCTCACTACCCTCCTCCTCCCCTATAAATGTCCTTCCCCTATTTACTCTTTTAGGTTTTGTTTAGTGACCCACAGAGTTTAATCATGACTGTCTGTGTGACCCTGTGTTTGGATGTGACCATCAGATCCTATGGGATCATTGGTGGGTACACACTAGATATCATGTCTCCCCCTCTTCCAGAATCAGTAGGTTGACAACAGACCAGCAGTGTGTGGTAGGGCCCCATGAGTCTCTTTCCCCTCTGTCACAGACTGTTAGAAGGGACCAGTTTCTATGGACTTGGCGCCAGTATGCACTGCTGCTTCAAGTTTCTGGTTGTCACGTCCACGTCTTGCTTAGAAAATTGAACTCTGTATCCACATTCCCCATCCTGCGCCTCTTGTGTTCTCTCCTCCCCTTCTTCCACAATGCTCACTGAGTCTTAAGGGGATGGCATAGGTGGCACCAACCACGCTTTATTCTTATGTGCAGCCGTAGGTCTTTGCATTCACTGTGAAGAGAGACTTCTCTGTTTCAGGCTGAGAGTAGCCTTTGTCCATTGCTATGAACAGATATTTAGGCTGTGATTTGATGGTGTGTCATTTAACTAAGCGACCATTTTAGGTTTCCCCTTAGTATCTAAGACCTTTCCAGTCATGGGCTTCTGATCCAGTTCATAGTATTAGGAAGGATTCTCTCTTGCAGAACAAGCCTGAACCGCATTAGGGATGCTGGTTATCTCCATACCATCATTAGACCAATGGACATGTCTTGCCTGATTACAATGTTAGCATTCCTTGAACACAAATAAGGTTGAACCATTTTAGGTTTTAGATCTTCAGACCAGGGATGTTCACATATGTTGGCTGTGTCACAGGTAGTGGGTATTTTCGGACTCCGTGGCTGCATGACCATGAGTGTTCTCTTTATCCGACCTCCCTGCAAACTGGAGTGCACGCATGTGTCTATCTGGCTCATGATGGAAGCCCCAAGCAGAGAGCAGGGCTCACTGGGAGACAGGGACAAATACTAAGGAACAAAGAAACATGCAAATGAGAGGTCATTTTGAAGCTGGCCTAGGTCCCACTGGGACTGAAGTAAAAACTAGTTCCTTTTCATGAACACAGTCCTCCCTGCCCTGGCCCCACTGCTCTCTTTCTAGTACTGTTGTTTCAATGCTTTGAGGACTTTCTCATGGCTTCCCAGGAGGCCCAGCTAACTCCTCCAAACATTAATCAGCTCTGGCCCACACTGTTGTCTCTATGGGGTTGTGTCTGCATCCATTAGATCTCCCTGGGGTGACTCCTCTGTGCCCACTGGACCTGGCCCACTGAACGCCAGCATCTCCCGTGGGCTTGTTGTTGCTTTTCCCTCCAGTTAACCCATATCAGCCACCTCAGTTCAGGTTAGCTTTTCCTACACTTATGTTCATCCAGCTCAGCATTTCTGTTAGCTTCCGACGCATATGCAAGGAGCTCAGGCTCTGAGACCAGTGCCAGGCAGGGTGTCACCTGTGAGACAAGTGACCTCTGCCTCCAAAGAAATGTCTCCAAACTTCCCTTTCCTCTGAGTGAGCTCCTGGATATGGTGCTGCCAGAGCAAAAACATGTCTAAAAGGCACTGTGCACGGGACCATAGGAAAAGTCCATAGAGACATGAGCTGGTACCAACATCAGGGACACTGTATTATAATGACCTTCAAGTAGTGTTGGAGCCTAGACCAAGAGTCAGAGCAGGACCACCTGGCAGAGAGGCTGGGGAGCCTCATCCAGGGCTGTCCAGAGCGTCTTTTGATACAAACTTGTCTGTGTTGGATGCTCACTCCGCATCTGTGTGGAGACACTTATACCATCCGTGGATGCTTAATCTCATCAGAATATTCTTCTTGGGCAGCATGGTTTCGCAGAGTCTCTCTTTGGGCTCATATTGAGGAAAAACTTACAGCTCAGACATGAACACTGGCTGGGGCTGCCCTTCTCACACACACCCTCAGCAGGCCAGGGTGCAGCTCAGCTGCAGGCTCTTACCTATCGTGTCCAAGGCACTGGCTTCCATCCCCAGAACTTGGGAAACAACCCCAGGAGTATAGCTGCTGGAGAGTGTTTGCTCCATCCTCAGTACTACATAAACAGGAAAACGCCCAGCATCCGAAGTGGTTTCTTGTGCCTGTGCTATTCTGAGGCTGGAAGCTGAGACTTTAGCCTGCGCAGTGCTTGTGACGTTCTTTGACCTTCATGTCTTGGCTTTCCTGGTGACAGTAGAGGCTGCATGTGACCTTCGATGACTAATGCCGTCATCCGGATTGCCCTTTCAAACATTTACAAGAGAGGAGATGTCCCGTGTCTATGTCACCAGGCACACACAACATCTTAAAGAGACTGGCCTGTAGAAGCTGTCCTTAAGGGGCATGGAATTCTCGTGTCTCAGTCTGTTTCCTGTTGCCATTCCTGAGTTCCACAGACCGAGGACTCTGTAAAAAACAAAAGGTTATTAGTTTGGCGTGACGTTTGGTTATGTTAACTTGATACAGTGTAGTCATGTGGGAAGAGTGCCCCATGAGGTATTGTCTATATCAGGTTGGGGATTGTACTGATTGCAGTAACCGATGTGGGAAGACACAGTCCACTGTGTGTGACACTGTTCCCAGTCCCTGGGTTTGGGAGCTGGGCCGTGTAGGAAGAGAGAAGGTGAGCTGAGCACTAAGCCTGCATTCAGTTGTCCCTGCCCCTGATGGCTGATGCAATGTGACTCGCTGCTGCGAGCTTCTGCAACTTCCACTTCCCCAAAACAATGGACTACAGCCCGCAACTGCACCCTAAAGCAAACCCTGTCTCCCTCAAGCTGCTTTTAGTCAGGGTAATTTACCACAGCAACAGATATGAAAGCAGGGCACAGGGATGCTGGAGTGAGGCTGCCCTGGAGTTTGCTACTGGCGTCTGGTGACCGCTACTGCTGGGTCATCACGGCAGAGGTATCCCATGGGAATGCAGAGCCTGCATGCTGGCTGGCTGTCTTCTCGATTCCTCTTCCCAGAAGGCCACTGATCCTGTCACAGGAGCCCACCCTCACAACACACATGACAGGAATCACTCCACAAAGCCCTACTCTAGATTAACACGAGGACACATAGAAGAAGGAAGAGGGTCCCCTACAGCCAGGAACACAGTCTTCTGCTCTTTTGGACAACTTCACTGGGAGCTGGTGGGAGAAAAGTTTCTCCTATGACTTCAAAACACTTTATGTAAAAGTTTACCTGAACTTGTTTAGAGTTTGTTTTACAAAACTAATACTTTGAAAAGGAAAAATAAACAAAGTTATGGACCTGCATTCCTGTCCCTCCTCATTTTCCTTCTTGTCTTCCTTCTTCCTTCCTCCTCTTCCTTCTCCATTTATCTATTTACCTATCAATACTATCAATCTATTTATCAATCTATCAATCAATCTATCAATCATCTATCTATCTATCTATCATCTATCTATCTATCTATCTATCTATCTATCTATCTATCTATCTATCTTGTTTTTCATCCCCCCCCCCCCCATAGCTGGCATAGCCTGCCTCACAATGCCTTCTTGGCACCTTGGGTAGCAACTGACCAACAATCCTCCGCTGCTGTAGTACAGAGTTCTGTGGTTCCTCAATAGCATGGCCTTCCATAATTGCTCACTGAGTCTGCAGCAAGGAGCTGGTGTGAGTTTGGGATCCGGGTACAATTTGATCACCTGAGCTGTTGACATGAATTAGCTACTAGATCTGTCTTTTGCACTGGGGTGGGCCTTGGGTTGGTCATTAGAAGCTTAGGCAATCCCTGTTATTAGACACGTGATTTCACGGAAGTGGCATAGGGATGATGGAGATCACAGCCATACACCAGGGCAAGCCTACCTCAATCATGTGGGTGGGTAGATGATGGGAAGCCTTGAGAAGCTCCAAGCAGCACCAGCAATGACACTTCCCTGGGGTGCAGACAAATACGGTGCTGTCTTGTTCTGGTAGAGCATCCTGGGAGGAGCCCCAGGAGCTGCAGAACTCACCTGAGTTTAATGGAAATGACTAGATGATGTTTTGCATCTCAAACAGTAATAGGCACACAACAAGCGAAAGACCCGATATGGGAAAATGTTTGCATACCCAAGTTAGTGACTTGTGAAATTAGAATCTGCCACAAGTAATTGCTGAATTCCAAGCAAGGTTCCCGGGAGCACCATTACCAGGCGATGGCATCTGTCTTCCCTGGCAGTATGCAGGGCACTTCTCCTGCATGAATTAGCATACTAACTAACTCTCCACAGAGCCCATGAGGTGGGCCTGAGATCTCCATTTCAGAGATGGGAAATTCGGCACCTAGAGAGTTGGGTGGCTTAGCTAATGACATCCAGATGGTTGGGGCAGAGTTAATCTTAAAGTAGGTGGTGCTTTGCCTGTCACACCAGGATTCCAGCCTCTGACTGTACCCAGAACAGAGAAGGTAAAGATAGGGGTGTGACAGTGGGATCCAAGGACATGCTGGGGAAAAGGAAACTAACTATAGGGAAAGAAAGATAGAGCTAAAGATACAAGAGGGGAGTAGGAAGGGGGGGAAAGAGGAGGAAGAAGGGGAGGGGAAGAGGAAGAGGAGAAAGAGGAGGAAGAAGGGGAGGGGAAGAGGAAGAGGAGAAAGAAGAGACAGAGAAGGAAGCAGACATGGAAGAAACAGACTTCAAGATTATTCTAGGAGAGAAGACCTCAGAAGTTGATGGAGAAAATACTCCAGAAAACAGAGCATCATCTCTGTCTGTCTGTCTGTCTGTCTGTCTGTCTGTCTGTCTGTCCAGAGTACTCGCTGGGTTTGGTGACTGGGACTTCAAGTGGGGCAACAACAGATGTTTTAGAAGAATGGTTGGGACAAATGAAGACAGTGAGCAGTACAGACAGAAGGCCTGTCACAGTCATCTTAATAAAATCAGTGATGAAGAAGAAGGCCATTTTCCATGTTTGGTTAAATTGTTAGATTAGAAGATCTCTGCCTATAGCCATATCATAATACATACATACATACATATATAGGAAAATATACACATACATATTTACATACATATACAAATATGCATACATGTACACACATGCCTGCGTATATTTACATGTGTAAAGAGAAGGGGAGGTGATTAGGAAGTCAGCAAAGAAAGATGAAGGAGAAAAGAAAGCAGACTGTTCAAAGCCAGGAAGGAGATGGTATTTTGTGGCCATACTTCACACACCTCTCTGTGTGATATGTCACCTCTTGCTTTGCTGTCACCTTGGCTGATTGACTAGTTAGCACGCCCTTCTATTCATGGAGATCTGGACAGTGTTCAGAGACTTCCTATGTCTTGTCAACTTAGTCATTCACTGACGCTTGCTTGCCTTTTATTTAAGGTGAAGATCTCCCTTGATCTGTTTGAGGTGTGTGAGGTGGTCTGTGTGAGGTACCTGTAGATACATATATGAGGTACACGTGGGTATGCATGTAAGGTGCGTTTGGGTATGTGTGTGGAGGTGCAGGTGGGGCTGGGCTGAGAAGGTACCTATATGTGAAAGGTATGCGGTATGTCCGTGGAGATGCATGAGCGGATGGGGGTGAGGAACATGCGGGGACAGGGTGAGGAGCGTGTAGTAATAGAGTGGGCGCATGTGGTATTTATGGGGAGGTGGAGTTAGGGATGTCTGTGGCTGTACATGAATGAGGTGCACATGGGGAGGGTGTGGACTGCACGAGGCAATGGGGTGTGGGCAGACATGGCACAGGGGTGTGGGTACACGTGGCAATAAGGTGTGGGGTGCACATGGCAATGGGTTTGTGGTGCATGTGGTCATGGGTTTGGGGTGCATGTGGTAATGGGGTGTGGGATGCACGTGGCAGTGAGGTGTGGGATGCACGTGGCAGTGAGGTGTGGGATGCACGTGGAAGTGGGCATGGGGGCACGTGGTATGGATATGGAGATGGAAGTCAGGATGCCTGCAGAAAATATGAAGGGATGGAGTTGGGTAGTGGGAAGCAGGAAAAGCATGGCTCTTTAAACATTCTTGCATTTTGGAACTCATGGATGTAAATGGTGTCGTTTTGATTCCAGCTTTGTCACTAAGAAAAACTGCTCTGATTGTCTTATGTGAATGAGCGGTGAGCATTTGGCGGGAAGGGTGACTCCAGTCTCCTGTGTGCCACGCTAAAGGGAAGGACCTAAAGAGCAACACGGCCCTACCGGCCTGACAAGGGCAGTAGTATTTTGTCCAATTTTTTAAATATTAACATCTGGTTTCTTTCTTGAATATTAGGAAATAAAATGAGCTGTATCACTTGGTATGGGGGTGTATACCTTTAGTCCCAACACTTGGGAGGCAGAGGTAGGCTGATCACTGCGAGCTCGGGGATAACCTGGTCTACATAATGATTTTCAGAGCAGCCTGCACTACATTCTGAAAGCATGTTTACAAAACAGTAGAGTGGTATAAAGAGTTCTATGAATTTAGGCCTCTGGCCATACAGTCCAAAAGCATTTCTACCCTGAAAATGAGTGAAAAGACCAAACAAAGTGATCTTGGGTTTAATGATGGGTGCCATGTTTGAAGTACCAGCAGGAAAGCTGCCGAGATACACAGCAGTTGAGAGCACATACTGCTCTTACAGAAGACAAGCTTGCTTTCCAGAACCCATGCCGAGCTACTTGCAGCCACCTGTAACTCCAGCTCCAAGGGATCCAAAGCTCTATTCTGGCTTCCATGGGTTCCCATAATCATGTGCATGTACCCAAACATAAGCACACACACACACACACACACACAGATATACACACGGAGACACACAGACACACATGGACACTCTCACACACACAGATACACATGCACAGAGACACAGAGAGAGACACACAGACACGCAGATACAGAGACACACAGATACACACACAGACACACAGAGAGACACGCAGATACAGAGACACACAGACACACACAGATACATACATACAGGCAGATATACATACACATGCACACACACACACAAACACACACACACACACACACACAGACTCACACTTTTTAAAAAATAATAAAGTGCAAGATACCACCAGGGAAGGTATGTAGCTAGTAGCATGGATCTTATCTACATTCCTCTTCTCCCACTGGAGAAATCTTGATTTGACGATCGCTTGCCTTTCCTGGATGTGTTCTTGGATGTATTTGCTGAAGGAGAATGTAATTAGAAAACCAAACCTGCAGGCCATCCATGAATAGTGCAGGGCTCCTTTCCCTAAAGCGATGACCATCAATAGGAAAGCAAACATCGTAGATCAGACTCCGGGATAAAACCCACTCTCCCTGCTTTCAAATGGCTTGCAAACATCAGTGTTGAAGGGCGGGAGGAAATGGAAGCGGGCCAGGCTGTGTTTACCTGGGACTTTTGTAACCTAGTAACAAGGTTGGGGGAGCCAGGGCTAGGCTGTCCTTTTGCTGGGCCCCATGCTGTGCTGGACCGCAGGAGTGCTCCCCAACCCCACACTTGTCTAGGTCTTCTCTCCTCTTTCAGTCCCAGCTTCCTTGGTACCCAGGGCCAGGTTTGTAGGGCAACGCAGGTCGCAGGTCCTTTCCCTCCTTCTGAAATGCTCCCTGTGACCTCCCGTGATCTCTCCATGGTGCCACACCTGGTTTGTAGCCACACATTTACATAAGTGATGGATTACTTAGCAAGTTCTTCTATGCATGGAGACCAGAACAATGTTCATAGATTAATTTATGATTTATCAGCTGGCCATTCACAGAGAGCAGTTTGCCTTTTATTTAAGGTAAAGAACTACCTTGATCTTGTTTGTTTTAACTGCGGCCCACCCATCCTTGTGCAAAGAAGCTCACTGGTTTCCCTGGATGCATTCTCTGTAGATACTTCTGGCTCACAGGAACCTACCAGGGTCCTTAAACAGCTTCCTCCCATGTCTCTCCATACCAATCAGAGCCATGGGACTTTAATCCCTTTGGCTCTAAAGGTCACTAAGCCCCCGGTGTTGAGAGGATTCTCCTTCCAGGCTCTGGGAAGTCTCTGGTTTATGCTTTCCACTTCTCAAGCCTTCCTAGGCTTGGCGGGTGAGATGCCATGCGCATTCCAACGGGCTGGGGGAGGCGGGGGGTGGGGGGAAGCTGTGACTGCTTGTGTGGCTTTTCTTTCCTCAAGGAAGTCTCATTTCCAGGGTCCCAACTTTTCATTCCTGTCTCCTTGAGCGGCCTCCTCGGTGTCCTTGAAACCCCTGTGGCAGTAAGTTTCACCTCCTGCTTTTTCTCTCCTGTGCGACACCTCCACCTGGGCGGGGGTCCTAGTTTAGTGTCTTTTGAAGTCCATGTGGCTAAGTGATTACTCTCTGCTCACTCCTCACCCTTCCTGGACTTGTGCAGGTCTTAGATTCTCTGTGAAATCTTGGTCGTGCTCTAGTTTGCTAAAGTCACTAACTTTGAAATGCAGGAGAATCTGAGAACGTTTCCAGAGAAGCATCTCACTCTGCATGAAGATTCCCGACAGACCCGCCTTCTGGCCTTTATTTGAAGGCCTCTGCGGGTGCTCTGGTCCATCTTGGAAGAAATGCAGTGGTTTTACACTCTTCCCTTATCCCTGCTCCCTTGTTGCAGTACCACACACACATTGCCAGGTTCCCTTTTATACCACCCAGCCTGATGAGATGTCACAGCTTCAGCTGTGGGTCACTTGCGATTTCAGCATGTTTATCTGTGGAACCAAGTACGAGGAAAACTGTTCCTTCTACTCCCAAGCCACTTTTGGTGCCTGTGTGAGTGTCGCCTCATGCATGTGCTCACACACCACACCATGCAATATACACTTAGAAAGAATTCTCAGTTCGTGGTCAGTGCCTTATGCTAGCGTTCAACCCCAGTCCCCCATCCTTACACTTCAGTTCAACCCATACCTATGCGGGGTCAGCATTGCATCCCATGGCTCAGGGCTCAGTTTCATAGTAGTGCCCCATTCAAGACAGCTCCTGGAGATTCAAGACAGCATCTGAGGTAAAAAAAAAAATTGCCACCCCTACCTCAAACCCACCAGCTATAAATTAGAGGAACTTGTGAACCTCCTCCTCTTCCTCCTCTTCCTTCCTTCCTCTTCCTCCAGCTCAATAGCCAGCTAGAGGAGCTCAGGACTTACAACACGTTCTTATAAGTCTACCTGTTTATGATAAAGAACAGGAGTTGGGGGAAGTTGGGAGTAGCGTGTGCATGCACAACCTGGACGTTCTCTGAGCCATCCTTGGGGCTTCTGGGAAGCATTTATGGTGTCTGCATGAGTTGCTATGCCAGCCACCAAGTAAGTCAATCCCCGGTCTCCTCCTTCCCAAGGAAAGGATGGTGATGAAAGTTCTATCCCTAATATCTGGAGCTTTCCAAGAGCTACCCAGTCAACAGACCCTTAGCTAGGGCTGAAAGATGGTTACTGTGAGTAACATGATCTGCCTTACCGTTACCCTCCCACCGTAAGGTTTGCAGATAACACGGCTTTTAGTAGTTGAGGGCCAGAGAAACAGACCAAAGGTGTTTGGTGTATGGGCACATGGGTGTGCAGGCACATACATATCTATTGTCATGCAGGTGTACAGACACACAGGCACACATCCCACACACAATATGTACACACACAGGCACCTGTCCCACACACAAAGTATGCATGCACACAGGCACCCATCCTTTATACAGGTGTGCAGGCACACAGGTGTGCAGGCACACAGGTGTGCAGGCTCACAGGTGTGCAGGTACACAAGTGTGCAGGCTCACAGGTGTGCAGGTACACAAGTGTGCAGATATACAGGTGTGCAGGTACTCAGACACACATTCCCCATACAGTATGCACACACAGGTACCCATCCTTTATATGGTGTGCAGGCACACAGTTGTGCAGGCACACACACACCCATTTCCCACACCAGTGTGCAGGCACACAGGCACCCATTCCCCACAGGCAGATGGGTACCCAGACCCCAATCCCTTTATCTGAAATGGGAACAGGCTTTCTAAAGCCACGCCTTGAGGTTCTTGGCTTGCCTGTCAGTATGACAGTTCTAGCCCCCAGCTATGCCAGGCACATGTCATAAATCATGGAGCTCAGGGTCAGAGTTAGATTGCCCACAAACAGATGTGGTGAGTCACCATCCAGCACCACCCGTCTGTCATGCCCTTTAAGATCCCTTTGTCCCCATGGGGGTTTGAGCTCTGCTGGCTGCATCCACTCTGGTCCATCCCGAGAGTCCTATGCTTCCCAGCTCCTGGGCCTTACCTTTACCCCACACCACCATGACCACACCTGTCAGCTTTCTGAACCTTCCCTAGCACCCTGGCCCTCTGACATCTCCAAACAATTTCCTTCCTTATAACTTCAAATAATTTTTTTCGAAGATTAAAATAACACATTCTTACACTTTTATTTTCCCAAATGTGATCCTCAGCCACAAACACCGAGATGTATTTCAACATTTTTCCAACTGTGTGCCGTTGTTTAATAGTTAATGCATCTGGCCTTTGCTCCAGAACTTCAAAGTCTTTAAGAATTTCCTGAATGATGGAGAGTTTTTCGTTATTCACTAAAAACCAGCTCTGGTTTCCAAGGGAGGGGCTGGCCAGGATCAGGATGGAAAGTCCAGGGACATGATTAAAGGGTTGGGATGTTCGGCATCATGCCCTGGGCTCTAGGGAGGGAGAGAATAGATCCTGTGACCAGTGATTTCATCCATCCATCAGTCCTGTCTAGGAAATGAAACCCTCAATAAAAATCCCGAAACCAGACTCCAGGAAGCACCACAGATGAGGTCATGACGTTCCCTGCCCATCTCCCTCACCTAAGATCTCGGGCCATCCAGCTCTTCAGCTGACTGTTCCCTTAGATCCTGTAGGATAAAACTGCAATTAATGTTTTCTTGAGTCCTGAATTAGTCAGGGGAATTAGCAAACTTGAGCACGGGCCATGAAAATCCTGCATTGCTCCGTCTTCTGTTACTATCACAAGATACCCGAGGATGGACATTTTTATTGAGAATAGAGGTGTATTTGGCTTATGGTTCTGGATTCTAGCAAGACCAAGAGGATGGTATGGGGAGCTTCTAAACACCTGAAGGACAGGACCTCCTACTCAGGCCATATGACATGGCAGAGACACCACTAGATGAGGAAGAACACATGTGCTATGTCTAACGTCTCTTCTTACGAAGCCATAAATCCATCATGAGTCACCATCCTGTGATCTCATCAAATTACAGTTACCTTCAAATAAAATTTCATGTTAAAATATGAAACTGGAGACTAAGACGCCAACACAGGAACTTCTGAAAGACACATTTTAACCCTGATACAAAGCCAAGCAAGAGGAAAATGAAGTCAGCCTGGAGATATTTGCAGGTAGCATTTCCAGGAAACGGTAACCCCGAGGGGACCCTGACCTTTGGTGCGTAGGATGTGACATTAACTCCAGGTAGTCAGTGTGGGCACTGAGCTGGTGGACTCTGCCCTCCACTTGCGTCGGGTCTCTACCAGATAGCTAGCCCGAGAGGTCAGCGGGATGGTAGGATAGCCGGCTGGTGTCGGCAGAGATTGCAAACTTAATCTCTGGAATACTAGTAAAAGATGGGGGTTCGGGTTATAGATCAGATCACGTGGGCCAGGGACTCCTTATTGACAGAGTACCTTAGTGAGACTTGACACCATTAGAATCTGAGAATTCCTGAACTTCTCAAAGCCCCTGTGCCAGGTAGAAACAAGCACAGACTGAGAAGGGAACCACTCCCCTTCCCATCCCTGACATCCGCCTGTGCTTCCATCTGGCATCCCTCATCAATGTCTGGGCTATGATGTGGTCCATGCCATCCGCTCAGTACCGAGCTCGTCTTTCTCCCTTACTGTCACATACCCTTCCAGAACGCAGAGCCACGTGTATCTCTGAGCAGCCCATCTCCCCGGGGACTGCTTACGATATCCCCAGTTTGTCGTTGTTATTAATGGCACATTGTGCTGAAAACCTTTGTCTCCGGAGCGCTTACAGGGTTTGTTTTTAATATCCTGAGCTTCCCAGAAGTTAGATCACTCAGCCTGTCTGCACAGATGGCTGCCGAGCACCAGATGAAGAGCCGGCCTCTGGTTGCCTAAGAGACCATGTTTCTATACCTTCTCTGGCAGTGGTGTTTATTTTTTTAAACTTTGTTAACTTGATAGGTCAAAATGGTATGTAATTATTTTAATTTTATTTATCCCATCCCCAATGTTGCAGGAAATCTGACCAAGTGTCTGTTTACTAATTGCATTTCCTTTGTGAATTCTTGGCTCATGACCCTCAACCCTTGGGGTTGGAAGAACATGCCATTTTGCTGTGCAATTAACTCCTTGCCTGCAAATTTGCAAAATAAAGAATATATTTTAATCCTTTTGCTATAAAACTATGTTATTTTTAAATTGTATCGGTACTTAAAATGATAATCTGGCCAAAATGTGGACCACTTTTCTTCCTGGTCATTTATTCAGTTATTTTGAAATTTAGAAGGATCATCTCCAGGGACTGGATGCTTGGGGTTTTGTTTTCTTTTGGAGATAGATAATTTAAAATGTCCTTCTTTAAGCCATCTGGGCATATTTTGGTGTGTGGTATGAAGTCATCTAAACAAATTATTTTCCTAAATGTCATTGTTCCAAAATTATCGACTGAAGAAATTTTCCCTTCCTGTCTCCTTTCCTGGGATCGTAGCTCTAGGCACCCTCTGAAGACGATGCCAATGGCAGAATCACCCATGGTGGGGCCTGTGTCCCACAGCTCAGCAGGGTGTTCCGGCCTCCCGGAGTTTGTGAACAGCCACAACTAGCAACACACAGGAAGAGCTGGGGGGAGAGCTCAATGGGAGAGAGCACTTGCTGCACTAGCCCGAGGGCCCTGGAACCCAAATAAAAAGCCAGGTGTGGCCACATATGCACACATGACACCAGAACTGGGAGGGACAGAGGGTCACTGGAAGTTACTGGCTGCCACCCTGGTTCCAGGTTTGGTGAGAGACCCTGTCTCAAGGGAATAAGAAAGAGAGCATAGAGCAGGACATCTAGTGTTCTCTGCAGGCCTCCATATGTACATGAGCACATATATACACACATTCATACATATAATTACACAGATGCACACACAAAAGCATATATGCATATGTATATGTATATACACATACACATATACACACACAGAGAGAGAAAATATGCAAGAGCTGGACATAGATTTGTACTTATGGTCCCAGCTACTCTGGAAGTCTGTGGTGGGGAGGACACTTGAGATCAGGAGTTCAAGGCTAGCCTGTGCAACCTAGTTAAACCCACATCTCAAAAACAAAACAAAACAAAACAACAACAAAAATCAAGATCATAAACACCTGAATGCAGAAATGAGGTGAGCCTGCAAGGGGCAGCTCCAAACATCAGTTATCCCCAGATAGTGGAGAAGCGCCCTGGCTGACACACAAGAAGAAACAGAAACCACACTAATCAAGACCACAGCCACTAACCCAACAATAGCCACTACTCACAGAAACACTAACCATGGCTCTCGCCCACAGGTGCTGACATGCCAGGGTCAGGGGCATTGAGGTGTGGTCATTTTGAGCCCATTTTACAAGTAAGGAAACTGGTACTCAGAAAAGCCACAGAAGCTGCCCCAAGTCAAGCTGTTGTGGGGGTAAGTGTCAACGCTGGAGACTGATGGGGACAGTCTTCTCTCCTGTATGCTGCAGGGGACCATCGAAATGCAGCTGCAGAAGGGGCGATGCAGGCTCAGGTTTTATCTGGAGTTTCTAGGGCTCAGTCTTGGCAGGGTTGGCATAGAGGTCTCTTCCCAGCCTGTGTAGACCTTATCCATCAACCCAGTTGGCTTCTGCCTACCAGGAGATGACCACAAAGCTCTGGTCATCTGAGCTGCTTACTTCATCATCCTCCTGTCTACATATGTATCAGGTGTCCCAAACCATCACTTGGCCTGATGGTCTCTCATCCGAGGGCTTCCAGAAATCTCTGAGGTGGCCCTCACCCACCCACTCTACCTCCCAATACCCCTATCTTTGATAACCAGCTAGGGAAGCCCCTCCTCAGGAAGCTTGAGACCGTCC
This sequence comes from Arvicola amphibius, assembly GCF_903992535.2. Classification (NCBI taxonomy): domain Eukaryota; kingdom Metazoa; phylum Chordata; class Mammalia; order Rodentia; family Cricetidae; genus Arvicola; species Arvicola amphibius. The sequence goes on along the minus strand of NC_052054.1, from coordinate 101,601,695 downwards.
ACCCCAGAGAGGTGTCTTTCCAGCAACTCTATGATTAAACATATATGTAGCGGGTCATGACCTCCCCCTGTATAGATGGCACCTCCACACAGACAGAGACTATCATGCCCTCTATGTTCCCAACCCTAGGATTTTCTGTAATGATACATAGAGAATGAATGAATGAAGAAAGGAAACTGGTTTGAACCACACGTCCTAGGCTTCTACATACCATGCTTTCCCAAGAAGCCTGAAAGTTGTGTGGCTCATCTGTTCCACTCCAGGCCGAACACAGGGGTCTTCACTGCATTCTTCTGTGTATGCAGGCACACCGCTGGGACCCCTCTATTCTTTCTTGAACTTAGATCTTAGAGTCTACGCACCTGAAAGTAAACTGTAAATTATTTCGCTGTCCGGCCATTAAACACAGAACATTTGTGCAAACACCCTCTTCTTCCAAGCCCTCAATGCCTTGACGGTCTTCGAAACACCAAAACTCTGACAAGTCCTGGGCTAACAACCCGAGCTAGACAAGCAGTAAAGCTTGCGTGGTGATTAGGGAACCCGGTCTGGAAATGCAAGGAATTCTGGGCATTTGGAGGCATCTTAGAGGGAGGGAACGCTTAGGGCTCTCACTTACCTTCCCTGGCGCATGCCTGGGGGAGCTGGAAGTCACTGGTCATCATGGAAGAGGAGATGAGAATGGGCCCCGTTCCCGCACGTAGGAGGGCAGAGGCTGAGTGCAGCCTCTCTGGGGGAACCCCAGCCTTTGGAAAGTGCCCACAGAGCAGCTGGCTATGATTTGGGACAGGTGTGAGGATCTTTACTTCTTATTAGTCTTAGCAGGAAGGTGATACCGGTAACCTACGCTTGCCCAGAAAGGCTTTTGGGGACTCATGTGACAGGAGAAACATGAATTAGTATTGGAGATCTTGATTTTGGGGGGCTGTGAAATAGGCGGGAGAGCCTGTGTGTCCGAGTGGGAGATACAGTGCATTCTTGGTCAGAGAAGGAGAAACTGAAGATCTGGCCTGGGGTCTCTGAGCTTCTCAAAGTGCATTTTTCTCACCAACATGGAGTGCAGTAAAATGAGATCAGAAGTGGCCTCTAAGACCCACCGCCTTCTTCCATTTGTGGCAATGGAAGGCTTCTAAAAATATCTACCCATTTCACACGAGCTATGTAAAAATAACAGCTTAAGAATGGCCATGCCGATGAACTGAGATTTTCTTGGGGGAAAATCTCATGTGCCAAATATAAATTTAAAAGGGGAATGACCTCAGGCAGGGTCAAGCTAGGGTGTTTTTTTCCAGGCTCTGTGAATAGCAGGTGTTTGAAAATGCTATACGCAGGCTCACCTCTTTCCTACCTATGGGTGTTTCTGGTTTTGTTTGTTTTTTGGTTTTGAGATGGGAAATCTCACTAGGTTGCCTGGGTTGGACTTGAACTCTTGGGTTCAAGTGATCCCTGATCTCAGGGCTCCAGACCACAAGCACACACCTGTACCTGGCTCCGTGAGTAGTGTGTGTGTGTGTGTGTGTGCGTGTGTGTGCGCGCTGCTGCACATATATCTCTGTGTGTATGTGTATGTGTGTGCCTGTGCTCATGTGTGCCTGCAGTGAACACTGGATGTCCTGCTCTATGCTCTCTTTCTTATTCCCTTGAGACAGGGTCTCTCACCAAACCTGGAACCAGACTGGCAGTCAGCAAGTTACAGTGACCCTCTGTCACCCCCCCCCCCCGTCCTGGTGTCACGTATGCATATGTGGCCACACCTAACTTTTTATTTGGGTTCCAGGGCCCTCGGGCTTGTGCAGCAAGTGCTCTCTCCCATTGAGCTCTCCCCCCAGCAATTCCTGTGTGTTGCTAGTTGTGGTTGTTCACACCCTGCTGAGCTGTGGGGCACAGGCCTGGCTATGGGTGATACTGTGACCAGACATCATTTTGAGACAACAAGCAGAAGAACACCCAGAATGCCCACAACCACCCACTATTGTTCTGAATACAGCAGGACTCCACAGGGTGGGGAATCTGACTTTTTGTCAATGCATCTTTGGGAGCCTTGGTAATCACCTGCTGTGTTTTGTCACCTGAATCCATAAGCCAGTGGTTAGCAAATGCTCCCTTTACCCTTGGCGCTGAATGTGTGTCCCTACCAACGTCAAGGGCCTTGAGGTCTCAGAGTGGCAGCCTCATTAGCAGCCTTTCCCTGCCAGCTCCCCAATCAAGGACAGTCATTAATTTCCTTTCCAATGTTGAGCTCATGGCCCAGTCAACCTGGCTGCCCATTCTCATCTACAAGGAATTTGATTAAGAGCAGATTAGACTGAGCTCAGCTTCCTTTCGCAGCCCAAGGGGCAGAAAGTTCCTAAGCTCTGTTGCAGGACACATCCTGTTGGCACTATGGGAACCTGACGGTCCCTGGAGCTCGGTGTTCACCCGCAGTCCTGTGCAGGAAGTTATGATGTCCTTCCCGGTGCTCTGGCTGCAAATACCATGGAAATTCCATCACCTAAAAACCCCCCAATGCCTTCACCAGGTTCCACTCGGTAGGCAGAACACCCATCTTATCTTGCTTGGAAAATACACTTCACTCCACAGAAAGGTCATGGGAATAAGAGATTGCAGCATTCAAAATATCAAAAGATGACAGACAACACAGGTTGGAAGGCCTTTATTTGAGGACCAGAATGTTTGGGTTTCAGAGTGGTTTTTTTTTTAATTGCACATGAATAGCAAGATAGCTTAGGGATGGGACCAGGTAAAACACAATCTGTTTATATTTCTTTTATCTGAAACTATTTCTGTATGCTATGTAAGCCTGCCTTTTAGCTATGACCCAGCTCACTAGGGCGGTCCTGGCAGTTTCTGTTCATGGCACATCATGTCTCTGCTTGAAGCATTTCCATTTTCTTTTTAATTTTAGATTTTGAATTAGGAATGTTCAACATCTATCTACGGACCAACCCATGACTCCTGATTCCCTGCAGAAAGCCTGGAACAAGTTTCACAGTCCATGAGGTCCCTTCTCAGAGTCGAGATGAACCAAAGGCCTCTTCCTCCTTTTCCTCTTGGCTGTAGGTCATCTGGCGAGTTAGACACATGGCAACCTGTTCCCTCTTAGGTCCTCCGATGAGTGTTTCCAAGCATGGCCTGGCTGTATGCGCAGACACCTACAGCCTTGGGAAAGCAGCGATTGTCCCATCAGGACACATTTCTTACTGCATTGGTTGCATGCTTTGGAAAGTACTGTTTCTTTCCTTCGAATCAGAACAAGGAAGGGGGACCAGAGCATCCTGGCTTGTGGCAGGAGCTAAGAAAAGCTGACCCTTTTCTAAATTCACTTGAACAGCAGGCGTTACAGGATGTGTGGCATGTGTCAGACATTTTCTTTATGATACATGTGAATTTGAAGAAATGCCCAATAAGAGATGTTTATCGCCCCTGTAATGTCCTCTTTCCTACTCTGGGTCCTCTTAGCTCCGGTGTCTTGCCTCAGAATAGTACCAGCCACTGGAAAGGACAATTAAACAGCAAACCTCATGAAAGCTTTAATTCTGAAACCGATGTTATTCCCTTGGGTCCTGGGACATTGGACATAGATACATAGACGTAGGTGACATTCTGTGCACACCTCATTCCCCAATCTTTCCCCAGCAGGCTTGCTCTGGACCTTCGTTCTGCCTTGAGCATGCTGAGGTCTTGGGAATGAACTCATCCTTACCCTGGTCTCCAAAGGCAGTGCCCATGATGACTCGGTCATGCATTCTGCTATCATCTTGCTGATCTCTTCCAGGTGTCAATTATGGCGCCACTCAGCCACTCAATGCTGACATCCCACATGCTGTCCTTTGGCTTCTGGATAAAGCCCTGAGTGGCCCAGGCCTCCACCCCCTCTCTGGTCAGGCTTCAACAGAAGGCCTGATCCAAGTCCTTCCTGGCAGTGAACTTACTTGCTGGATCCGTGGAGCAGGTGGTAACCTAGGAGGTCACAAGGGAGCACTGTGTGGGAGATGCGGAGGGCGTGCAGCAGGTGACTGTGATGGGTGGGGATGGAATAAGAGACAAGAGCTAGAGAAGCCCAGAGAGCCTGAATTGAGGCTTGGAAGGCAACTGGAACCTGGGAACAGAAAGGGAGGGTCTTCGTAACTCTGAGCAGGGTGGTGGTGAGGGGCCACCCACAATAGCCACATAAGTGTGACCTGAGACATTAGCAGCACCTCCATATCCCGAGCTAACTGTAGGTGTCAGGTAGCTCTCTGGCCATCACCTGCCAGGTTACTGGGTTAGTAAGGAGCCACTGTGGAGGTCTGGAACTGAGCAGCAGAAAGACTTCAATGCACATCGGCATCCTAAAGCGCAGTGTAACTTTGAGTCAGTTTCTCCAGCCACCCAGTCAGTTGGTCTTATTTTACTGTGAGCTATAAATTATACGTGAAGGCACCGAAAGAAAATTTGCTAAGACATCAACTCAAAGATACAAGGCCACTATCCTTGACGGTCCCGGATGCAACAGGGAATCTTTGGCAGACCTCACCCAGGCTGATTTCGAGAAGAGGGGAAAACGATGAAGATGAACATGCCATGAAGGGAGGTGGAAAAGTCAACAGTCTTTGCACAGTGAAGACAACTGGCTGCCTAAGAAACCTGACACTAAACAGACTGGACAGCTGCTTGCTAAAGTTACAGGTCACACTGCAGAGGTCAAGGCCTGGGGCCCGACCTTTCAGTGACACCGGCAAGCTATGCCGGGAGACGAAAACTCTGTCTATCTGTGTACTTGAAGAAAAAAGGGGGTGTCGAGGGGCTTAGTGACGACTAACTTTGTCACTTACTACCCAGTTCCTGAACTGTTACAGGGTTATGGACCCGACCGTGCAAACTTCAACACCATTTGTCATACATTGGACCTAGGAATCGACAGAAACAAGAATCGGAGCAATGAAAGACAGTATCCGTTCAGAGTCAGCCCCAGCAGCTCGAACCCATTCTCCTTGTTTAAGTTTTTACAAAGTCACATGAAATTTCAATGACACTAAGATCAGTTACTGACAGCCCTCTTGCACCATCTCAGTGAATCTAATCCCACTGACACCCCCTTTACTTGAACTCATGTGTGTAAACACGCAGCCCTGGTGCAGTGGGACATTCATGATTTGGGAACAACGCTAGACACCAAACAGGACATTCCCCTGGCGCAGTGGGACACCCAGGACTTAGAAACAACACTAGACACCAAAAGGGAATTTCTATGACACAGGATGGAAGTCGCAGTTGCAAGATTCTGCTGGCACAAGAGTCCACAGAGTGACTCCATCTTCTCTTGTTTGCTTCTGTCACGAATGTATTCATTTTCTCATACAAATGTACATTCCTGGCCTGATGCCTGCCCAGAGCACTTCTGTTCTTTCAAATCATGATAGAGTTGTGTTACTAAATCAGAAAGTTCGTGGTTGGTAAATCTGTGTTGACTTACAAAAATATTCCTTTTAAGTTCCATAGTAACAAAGTGAGCTGGGTGTGTCCTTTTCACCACAACTATAGTGGAGGGTTTTTAGTTCTTTGTTGTTTTCCTGACATGGTAGAGGTTAAGCACTATCGATCCGAGCTTATCCCTAAAAGAATTGAAAATATCAAAGTACAACAAGAAGAAGATAGAAGCCATTTGGGACGCCGTGATCAGACCCTTCCAGACTTATCTCTGAGCCTCTTTGCAGTGATAAAGCAGGACTTGCTCACGGAAGCATGTGTGCAATTTTCTCAGACCCTAACCTAGACATCTTTTCATTTAGTCCCTCGGGAGCATGTTCAGAAACCATCAGGAACTTGATTCTCCATTCCTGTGGGGCTTTCCATATAACACTCTCAACCTTCGTGAGACTTGCACCTCAGCCTTTGGCCAATATTCCTGATCGTTTTCTCAGTGTGGGTGGTGGCAGAATGACTTCTAGGTCAGAGTGTTTTGCCACTTCGCTACTGTGACACATTCCCCCTGGGAAGGAGTCTACCGTTCCGCGAGGGCTCTGTTTCTCAGACGTCATGGAGGCTGGGTACAATACATGTTCTCAACTTTCTCCAGTGTAAGAGGTAGAGAACAGGGGAGGAGCTGGAGCGATGGCTCGGCAGTTAAGAGCAAGATTTGGGTTTTTGAACCCATCTCGGACAGTTCCCAATTCCCTGTAACTCCAGTTTCAGGGGATCCAATGCCTCTGGCCTCTGCGGGCACCTGTGCTTATGTGCACAGCACATATAGATATGATTAAAAGAAAAAGAGGTGGAAGACTGTCTTCTGAGTTTGTATGTCTCTGGTTGTTGGAAGAAATCAGTATTTTAAAGTTTACTAGCTATGTTAATTCGTTATTTTGTGAATACTTTATTTTTCAAAATGTCCTCGCTATTTTGAGAAAGTCCCTGTTATTTATTCTAATTGCTGTCATATGGGCTGAAAGTTTCCACAATACACACTTACTTTTCATTTTTCACCGGTCAGCTTAACGCCCAGCTGCTCCTAGTTTTTGAAGTTTAAGAAAAGCGCTGATAAATGTCCCCTGGTAAATTCCAATCATGGTATCATGCTTGCAAACACCACAGTTAGACGCAAATCTGTTTTACTATTACAATGCTATTTTGAAACGTTTCACTGTATTACGGTTTCATTTCAAAAGCATCTTTCTGTCATTAATCCAGTGGGACTACATCTGGCTCATCAGCTAAGGAGCTAGTCCACCAGCTAACCAATGACCTCATCGCCATTTCGGATAACGCATTCAGCAATTATTTAAATATTACTAAGACAGATGGAGAGATAGGCTCGATTTTACTTGGGGTGATGTGGCTAGTGCCTTCAAATATGTTGCCTTTTCACACATGGAAGAGGGATTAGCGAAAGTCCGCCTGGCCCTAGAGAGCAGAGATTGGAGTTCAGGCATGAAAGGAAGTGACACTCACCAGGAATCATGGAAAACTGACCTATTCGTGGAGAGGACAGTAGGAGACCCCCACGTGGACTCCAGACAGTCACCTTGGCAGGGTTGTCTCCACCCCAAAGCAGACCTATGAGCGCTCCCCTGGCCTTCCAAGAGCGGGCAGCTAACTAGCAGTGACGTCATTGCTATTAGTGGTCTAGATGTGTCTGGTTCATAATGGGCACCCTGACCCCAACTCTGCCCCATGTGAGAAGAAAGCCAGGACCCTGGTGGCAGCTGTCCATTCTCTCATGGCTGAGAATCTGGGAAAGTATTTGCTCTGTTTATTTTGGGCTAGCAAAGTCGCATCTTGTTTGTGCGTAGATGTTTAGCAACAGAGAGATTGGGAAGTCTAAATTTAATAAATACTAAAAATACCATTGTTCCAATGCAAAATACGATTGGCATTTTCCCACCTGGTGTACTGCTGGGGACATGCAGCCCAGGATCCCACAGCATGAAGACTGGCGTGAGTTTTTTCATCTCAGGAATTTTTTTCTGGTCTAGAGCCTGGCATTTCTTCCATGAGCCCAGTATGCTCAGCTATCTCATCTATTTAAGGGCATGACACTTTGTCCCTAGAATTTCAAATATAGGCAAAATGCCTCTGGTTGATGTTCTCAGCAAATCCAAGAGAGCTAGTTAATACTGCCCTGACAAAGAAGTTATGGCAGCCCGGGCCTCCCTTGCAGCTCAGGACCTCTTATGGCTCCTCACTGAGATTCTAGGAGCTAAGTTGGGCCTCAGACATGCTCTCCATGCCTGTGGAGACATCTGCCTACATTCAGGAAAGAGGGAGGGAGAAGAGCTTGAATAGTGTACAGTAGGGGTGAAGGGAATGAAGTGTAGATGGGGTGGGAGTGAAGGACCCGATCCTGTGGTCCACTTGACCTTTAAGTAGGTTGCTTTGTTGTAATTAGCTATGATCAACATCCCCTGAGATGGCCAAGTAGCTTCCTCGGGCAGGTGAGCAAGCCTTTTGGACCACCGTTTTGACTTTCCTTACCTGGAACCAGGGAATGATAGAGAGGGGGTCACTATGAGAAATGAATGTCCCTGTTTCTCCTGCACACTCACACACGCGTGTGCAGTGTTTCTGTTTGGTTCGCATTCAGACTTATGCCGAATACAGGACAGCTGCCTACGGGTAGGTGAGGAACAGCCAGGACACTCTTCTCAAAGCCCCACTAGCACCATTTAGAGTGTCCCTAGGCGGCTATGTGACCGCTGTATCAGTCAGCTTCAGGTCACTGTGACGAAATACTCGAGACAATCGAAGGTTTATTTGGGTTTATATTTTCACAGGTTTTCACTCGGCCTGTTGCAGCAAGCTATCACATCCAGGATCCGGGTGGGAGGACTTGGTGGTGTAAGCAGCCAGGCTGTGAAAGGAGAGTGGGAGACTAGGGGTCCTGGGGTCCCAACACCTCTTCAAGGACTCTTCGCCACTGTTCTAGCCTCTGCCCGCTAGAACGGACTTCAACATTGCTTCTCATTCCTGTCAGACTGGGAATCACACTTTTAAACAGGCCCTTCTGGAACATGAGCAGTCCAAAGAACAGCAGAGACATCAGAGCAAAGCCAGTGCTGGTGTGGAGCAGCAGGGAGCAGCATGGAGCACCAGGGAGCAGCTGCGTGGAGTACCAGGGAGCAGTGATGTGGAGCAGTAGGGAGCAGCAGTGTGGAGCACTAGGGAGCAGCGGTGTGGAGCACTAGGGAGCAGCAGTGTGGATCATCAGGGAGCAACAGTATGGAGCACCAGGGAACGGCAGTGTGACTCATTAGGGAGCTGTAGTATGGAACACCAGGGAGCAGTGGTATGGAGCAGCAGGGAGCAGCAGTGTGGAGCAGCAGGGAGCAGCAGTGTGGAGCACCAGGGAGCAGTGGTACAGAACATCAGGGAAAAATAGAGACTCTAGACCTAGGCTTTCCTGGATTTTTTTTTAATTTATTTATTATGTATACAATGTTCTGTCTGTGTGTATGCCTGCAGGCCAGAAGAGGGCATCAGACCTCATTACAGATGGTTGTGAGCCACCATGTGGTTGCTGGGAATTGAACTCAGGACCTCTTGGAAGAGCAGGCAATGCTCTTAACCGCTGAGCCATCTCTCCAGCCCGGCTTTCCTGGATTTTTATCTGAGATTTTTGCCCTTTGATATCAGAGGAAATAGGGGCTGAGGCCAGACCACAAATGGCACTATGCAACTGTTTTCCTGTTGGAAATAGTTGCGTGCTATAGTGATTGATGGGAGGAAGGCGTGGAGGGGCTAGGGCTGACTGCAGGACAAGGCTCTATGTTCACCTAAGCCAGAGTGCAGGCCAGACAGAATCACAGCACTCACAGGAATGACTGCCCTGCGTCTCTATGTCTTTTTCCTAGACTGTGTCCATATCTTCTCAGAGACCCCAGTTACATTCCTGTTCAGATTCATCAGGGCACCTCAGGCCTGAGCAGAGAGCCTGACTCTGTAATTCACGTGGCTGACTGACTCTCCCATTGTTCCAGAGAGTTTGTCCTGGTTCCGTATCTCTCGTACCAGGCCTACCCTCATTTTCATCTGAGCTCCATTCCCAGCCTGGCTTCTTGCCCTGCTTCCCTTCCTCTGAACTTGGCTGTTTGCATCTGACCTCTTGGCAAGTCAATGGCTGGAACCCGCACAGTCCTCTTCCAAGGCTGCTGGTGAAGTCAGTCAGGATGGCCTGGTTCAATTTAAATTGAGCTTGAAGAAAAACCGAGCCACACTTTGACTGGAAATCTCTCCTGCTTATCTGAAATTTTGATTTACCTGGGTAGCCTGGATTCATATTATCCGACTCTGCTGTGTTCTCATTCTGGGTTCAGTGAAGCTACATACCTGTTCTGGACACAGCTTCCAGTCCCTGAATTCCCAAGAGTGGACTTCATGCAAGACAGCTGCACCCCCTCTCGTCCTTGTTGTGGAAGAACCGTCACCCTGTTATATCAACCTGCCAAAGTGGAGGTTGGTCCATATCTGCCTCCCAATCTTCCTCCCACTCAGCATGGATGGAGCTGGCTCTGGCCCCAGTAACTGACGCATGCCCATTAGAAATGTCCAGGGCTCCAGGTGGACACAAGTCTCTGGTGGCCGCATGTCTAGAAGGTCAAAGGATCCCATCAGACACAGAGACTCAGGACCTTGCTGTTTCACACAGCACCGCTGGGACACCTTTTCATCTCCTAGACAGGAGCTTGCCTCAAGGGTAGGAAGCTCCCACAGAGCTGTGCAGAGTGGGAACCTGTGGGCGGAAGAAGAAACACAGCCCATGCTCTGCCTGACCTCTGAAGGCTGCAGAAGGCTACAACGGTGGAGAGGAGAGACTTAAGAAACAGTGTTCACCCAAGGCTAGCTCTGGGACCATGAGCCATGCCTATTACGATGGGGGCACTGGATGAATGGAAATGCAACCGAGCATCCATGCCCAGGTCCCACTCTGCAGGTGAGAAGGATGCAGCTTCTGAAAGTGCAGACGATAGGGAACTACACACCACTGACGTGACACATGTCACCATCTCCAGAATCAGTTTGGCAGGCGGACTTCCGAGTGCACGTCTCACGCGAAGCCTATGCTTAGACCAGCATGCAAAATGCAGATTTGGGCCAGGCATGTGGAAGCTGGCCAGACCTGGAAATTGGGTGTGCTTTTGCCGCATAAATTTTCCCGACAGCCACAGGGAGTGTGCTGACCCAATCCACAGCTGTGGGCCTCTGACGGGTGACCTTATTTCTCCTGGAAGGGACAGTAAGGCTGTGGCAGAGGAGAAAAGTCAACACTGGTGAAAAGGGGGAACACCAAGGTTTGTCACAGCTGCTTCGCAGGCCTGGCCACCTGGCATGGGCCCTCCTGAAGTTCTGCAGAACTGGCAGTCTTTGGTTTTAAAAATCTCAGCAAACTGATCTACATGACTCTGAACCCACGACATCTTCCTTCCAGTGAGAAAACAGATGTTACTCTAAGCCCACGACCAGGCCGAGCAATCGAGGATGAATTCAGAGAAGCATCCTCCCAGCGGTTATTTTGCAGAGAGACAAAACAAACAAACAAACAAACATTCATGTAAGCAAATGACAGCAACAACCAGGCCTGCAGGGGTCCTTGCTGCCAGGCTTGTATGGAAGACGCAGGCTTGCTGGTTGCCTGCTTCCAATCGTCCGTCCTGGTCTCAGTCACATTGAATTAAACTCGAGGTTAGCTGGAGTTAACAGTAATAATGAGTCAGAATGTCCCTGTCACCATTTTAACACTATGCAAGACAGCCTCACCCCAAAATACTATCCGTAGAGCAGAAGGATCCTATGGGACACAGCCAGTGGCTAAAGAAGGATGTGTGTTGGGGGTGGTGCCCATGGCCTGGAAACCAGAGAGTGAAATGGAAAGGTCAACTCCAGGGAGGTCTGCAATCTCCATGGTGACATCTCAAGTGACACAGAGGTCACGGGAGGTTGCACTTAAAAGCCACAAAGCAGGGCGGCCAGAGTCTCTGGTAGAAGGTCAAAGGAGGTAACCGAGCAGGAAAATCAGCCGGGGCACAGTCTGGGAAGGGACCGCAGCCAAATGAGCCAAGACTCCCAACCTTTCCCTCCTTTTCCATGGGAATCTGTGTTTGGGAATCTGTTTCCCCATGACATCTTCACTCTGGAGGGCTTGCTACCCAGACCCTTTGGCCTAAATGTAGGCATGGCCCTTTGTCACAGTTCTGTCTGAAAGTAGCCCCCTTGCTTCCAGTTGGTGGCTTCCCTGGGATCTTTTGTGGCGTCCACAAGAGCCACGCCCACTCTGTGTTTCAAAGGAAAGGGGCCAAGCTGACAGGAACAGCCTGCGTCTTTGCAAACTCCTCCCTGAGTAGATAATTGAGCCCTCGGGCTACAACTATAAGCGGTGTTTGCTGCTTCCTTTGCTCTGGGTTGCACGTGATTTGTCCCCAGAGGGTCACGTCTTTAAAGGTGGTGGGACCTTGGGAGCCTAGAGGAAGAGAGTGAGGTCATGGAAGCTTTGCTCTTGGAAAAGATTAGCTCGGTCTCATGGGCCTAACTAGTTCCCACTATTGTGCGGCCGTCTACCGCAAGGCTCTCAATGGGACAGAGCAGACATGAGCTAAGGCTCTTGAGACTGCACAACAAGACATTATTACTTATTATTTTTTTTAACATCGATTGAGTGATCGATTGATCGTATGTGTATATGCACGCTTGCTCAGAATGGTAGAATTATACTATTGAGTGGGTTCTGGGGACAGAACTCAGGTGGTCAGGAATGGCAGCAAATACTTCAATAGCTGAGCCATCTCGCTGGCCCTATTATTATTTTTTAAATATTATTTTATGTTTTATGTATGTGTTTGAGTGTGTGTGTCGTCTGTGTATGTGTTGGTGTCCACGGAGGCTAAAGAAGGGCATTGGATTCCTGGGAGCTGGAGTTACAAGTTTTTGGGAGCCTCCCAATGTGGATGCTGGATCCGAGTTCTGGTCCTCCAAAAGAGCAGGAAGTGGAGGTCATAAAGTGTTCTAGAACTGTGAAGAGACACCAAGACCATGGCGACTCTTACGAAAGAAAGTAGTTAATTGGGTCTCACTCACAGTCTCAGAGGGTCAGTTCATTATCATCATTGCAAGGAGCGGCACACATGACGTGGCATGGAGAAGTAGCACGCATGACGTGGTATGGAGAGGTAGCACACATGACGTGGTATGGAGAAGTAGCTGAGAGCTCTACATCTGATCCATAGGCAGCAGGAAGAAAAGAAGAAGCCATTGTTGCTGGGCCCCTTAAACCTCAAAGCCCACCCCCAGTGACACGCTTCCTCTAATAAGGCCACACCCACCCTAACAAGGCCACACCTCCTAATCCACTTCCTGCTGACCAAGCATTTAAATATATGAGCCTGTGAGGGTCATTCTTATTCAAGCCACCACATGATTTTTACCGTTTAGCCATCCCTTCAACCCTTCTAACTGGGCATAAGTGAACCTATTTTGAAAGTGCTCACCTTGAAGGTTTGAGCGAGGCAAACTAGACTAAGATACTGTTTGATACAGCTCTATCTGCATCATTATCCCCATCATACAGCGAGGTTGCCTACATCCGCCTCTTGCTGTCTTCCTCCTTCAAAGCCAGCAATGACTGGTGCTCTCTCTCTGTCTCTGTCTCTCTGTCTCTCTGTCTCTCTCTGTCTCTCTGTCTCTCTCTGTCTCTGTCTCTCTGTCTCTCTGTCTCTCTGTCTCTCTCTGTCTCTGTCTCTCTGTCTCTGTCTCTCTGTCTCTGTCTCTCTCTGTCTCCATCTCCCTCTCTCTCTGTCTCTCTCTCTCTCTCTCTCTCTCTCTCTCTCTCTCTCTCTCTCACACACACACACACACACACACACACACACACATACACCAGGCACTATTCTGACCTCTGCTCTCATTACCATACTTCCTTGCCTAACTCACTGTCCCGCCCCCATCTAAGGACCTCTTGAGTCCCTTGGACTCACTTGGTTGATCCAGGATAATCTCTTATTCCCAAAGCCCTTACTGTACCCTGTGCCTGGTTGGAATCACAGTCACAGGTTTGAGAACTAATGTGTGGGTATCTCTGGGAGAAGGTGATTCTGCTGATGGCGCACCTCTTCACTGTCCTTGTCTCGCTCCTACTGGGATTGGGAGCATTGAGCAATCCCTGGACGGCTCGTTTTCACACCCCTACTTATCTAAGCTTGGGTCTAGAGCCCAAGGAGACTGTGTTAGTTACCTTTCTCGTTGCTGAGACCAAATACCAACAGGAAGCAGCTAAGGGAGGAAGCTTTCATTCTGACCTCATTCAGGAAAGGGTACAGTCTGTTATGGTAGGGAAGTCACGGCAGCCAGAGTGTGAGTTGGCTGGCTGGGTACATGGCAATCAGGAACCAGGGCCAGGTTATCAAACCCTCAAGGTCCTCCCCTCGTAATCTGCTTCTCCCAGCACTGCTCTATCTCTGAAGGCTCCACAACCTCTCAAAGCAGCAGCGCTAACTGTGAATATTTCACAAGCAAACTACCATAGGAACTGTCATAAACTTCCGAGAAGTCGAGTCCCCCTGCTATTTGGGTTGTACTCTGTCATGCTCCTGAAGTGACAGGAATGTGAGACTGACCTCAGGTGACCTCTTCTCCCCCACCCCCACCCCCACCCCCAGGGTGAACCAGAACCTCTGGAGATCAGACCTTTTCAGGCTAAGAGAAGAGGATTGATAGGACCTATGCTGGATGCTCTCATTCATGCGCTGCTCTGGTTCCTCGGGATGCGGGAGGAAGAGCCCCAGGTAAATTTACCTCCCCCCCCCCTCAGCAGACCCCAGACTGATCGTTTCATGTTCTAGATTCTGTGTTGATGTCCAGCTTCCCCAAGGTCCACACCACAGACAAGGTAAGAGGTGGGACTGGGCTAGATCCCAGCATCTAGAGAAAATGGTTCTGAAAGGCAGAACTACCCAAAAGGTAAGTGCTATGGTCGCTACAATAGCTCAGGATTCTGCACCCATTTCCAAAGCTTCTGGTTCGGCCAGCATCTCTCTGAGGGCCATAGCTCGGGTAGGTTTTGCCACACCTTCTCTGAGCACCACCCCCTCTCTGCTCTGCTCTGATCTGTTTGCATTTAGTCCTGCTGGTTCCAACCACAAGGTAGGCATTTTGTTGTTTTTCTTGAGACTGGGTCTCACTGTGTAGCATGGGCTGGCCCAGAGTTTGCTATGTAGACAAAGGCTGACCCCAAACTCAGAGATTTGCCTGCCTCTGCCTCCTGAGTGCTGGGATTGAAGGTGTGTACCGCCACCACCAGCTAAAATGGTAGATTTTTAAAGAACTAAGCTGAGAGAGAATGGGATTTTAGTCCACACTGAAAAGTGCCCACAGGTGAAGAACAGAATTCAAATGCAGCCTCCAGAGCACAGGAAATCAACTCTGCAGACTTATAGGCCCGCTGGAGATGTAGGGGTCAGGCTTCCATCAGAGGCCCAGTAGCCCACAGGCATCAGGCTGAGTGCTTACCTATTCCCCACTTCCCCCCTCCCCCGCCGCAATCTCTTGCTGGGCTTGCTCCTTGTGAGGTCCCTGGAGTTTTAAGTTGGAGAAACAGGAGACCCAGCCCCCCACCCCCTTTTTTCATAGACAGATGATACAAGTTAAGCACACACAAGCCCAAGTCTGTAATTATCTGTCCCCTAGGGCCTCCTGCCACACTCCTGGGGGAAAAAAAAGTTCCTACATCCTCCCTTGCTGAACCTCAGACTACACTGGGAGCGTCTAAAGACCTCAAATTGCAGCTTCCCTGAGCTGCCCCTGCTTTGTGATGAAGGGAAAACAGAGAGCAACCACCTCAAAGCCCAGCTCAGAATAATAACAGGCAAGCCTAACAGCAGGGCAGATCTGTGGTGCATTCAGCTCCCCGGCTCCACAGAGCTTCTCTCAGCCTGGGCATCTGCTCCGAATCAGGATCCGAGCCTTCTGAACCCCAGCGATCACTCCACTCAGCCACCATCCCCCGAGGCTGCCAGAGACAGCAATAGACCCATGAGCATCGCTGAGGTCCCCAAATATTTACACAAACAAGTGACAGTGGGATTTGACCTGGGGATAGTAGCTTATGGATTCTCGTTCTAATTTGTGAAACAAGAATCAAGAAGGTGTCTAGCAGGAAGGAATGTTGAGGAAAGTTAAAACACGCCCCCCAGGGCTGTGCAGCAAAACTGGCGGACAGGAGTGTGATAGGTGCTCGTCCTTAGCAGGGTGTGTGGGAAAGCTGGGCCAGCTGCTCCAGATGGCTCCCATGCCGATGCCGCTGTAGATCCTGGTATCCCCCTTCATCTGCCTGGGCCACTGCATATGTAGGAGGAGATGGTGGCATGAATGAGTGTTTGGTCACCAAAATCAGGTTCCCATAAAGACTCCCCGAATACCTTGTGTATCCCTAACCATGTGGGGCGCAAAGGGGAAGGAAGGGGGAAGAAGGAAAGCCCGAAAGGCCTGGTAATTGCACCTTGAACTCTTTATGGGTTGTCTATTGTAGAAGGAGCGGCGGGCTGTGTCGCGCCACCCGGCTGCTTTACCCAAAATAATTACACAGAAACTGTATTCATTTAAATACTGCCTGGTTCATTAGTTTCAGCCTCTTATTGGCTAACTTTTCACATCTTGTTTTAACCCATATTTAGTAATCTATAGAGCACCACGAGGTGGTCGCTTACCAGGAGAGATCTTAACCTGCATCTGTCTTGGAGAGGAGAAGCATGGCGACTGCCTATGGCGACTGCCTGAAGCGTCTGCCTTCTCTCTCCCAGCATCCTGTTCTGTCTACTCCACCCACCTATGTTCTGACCTATTGGGCCAAGCAGTTTTTTTATTAATTAACCAATGAAAGTCCTCCATCAGCCTATGTTCTCATCTTTCCAACTTAACCACACACTGTCCACTCCCCTCGTCTGCTTCATCTACAGCTGGGTAGATCTGTCTGCCTGGCAAGCCCAGCAGGGTTCCACGTCACCTTGATGTCTCTTCCCTGGAGCAGACACCTGACAGAAAGGAACATTTGGCTCACAGCTCCATCCTGCTTGGGTTCCAGCTGCCGTGGTGGGAGCTGGTTGTACTCCCAACAGTCAGGAAAAAAACCTGAGTGTACTGAACATGGCTAGTCTACATGACCCCACACCAGACCACAGTAACCTACTTCTAGCAGCTACGCCACACCTCTCTAGGGTTCTATGACTTCCTAAACACCACCACCAGCCGGAGCCTTGCGAGGGCCACTTCCCACTCAAACTAGGCTGCTTCCCCATTGAAGATGTTCAATGTCTCTCTAAACCAGTGGTTGTCAACCTTCCTAATGCTGTGACCCTTTGGTGCAGTTCCTTATGTGGTGATGACCTCCAACCATACAATTATTTTGATTGCTACTTCATAATGACTTTTGCTGCTGTTATGAATCATAAAATAAATATCTGATCGGTCACCCGCATGGGGGGCACGACCCACAGGTTGAGAACCACTGAAGGGTGTTTGCCAAACCCCAGCTGGCTGTCCCTGTTGGACTAAAGACAAAAGTGGGTTACATCTGATATTTTCTGTATGGCTGTTTCCCGAATTTGTAAACCACGCTGTTTTATTTTTCTATTGCTGTGTGCCAATCACTGCTAAACTGAATGCCTTGGAGCAATAGACATCTTTGCCTACAGTGTCTGTGCACAGGGAAATCCTGAGACGCTTAGCCAGGAGGCTCTGGCCTGAGGCTGAAGGCCAGATGTTAGCATCTGAAGACTTGAATGGGCTGCCTCTCCCACGGGGCTCTTGGCAGGCAGTGCCATTCCTTGTGGCTGCTTGCTGGGGGCCCCAGTTTCTTGGCATTGGATCGTTCCATCCAGCTGCATAAGCAACTTTATGCTAGCAACTGGCTTCCCCAAAAGAGGACTCAAGAAAAAGCGAGGAGCCCACTTGGATGCCTGGGACAACCTGTCCTTGGGAGCCAAACATCTCACTTCCTTTAAATTCTATCAAGGGTGGGAAGAGGCACAAAGCACAGCCTTTATTCTTAATTATTTAATTCTTAATTCAAGAATTAACGGGCACGCCGGGCGGTGGTGGCGCACGCCTTTAATCCCAGCACTCGGGAGGCAGAGGCAGGCAGATCTCTGTGAGTTCGAGGCCAGCCTGGTCTACAAGAGCTAGTTCCAGGACAGGCTCTAAAAAAGCTGCAGAGAAACCCTGTCTCGAAAAACCAAAAAAAGAAAAAAAAAGAAAAAAAAAGAATTAACGGGCACTCAACCATGCCCTGGCTTTGCAACCAGTACTCTGATGTATGGAACCACATAGACTAAGAATCCACTGTGCCCCTTTGCTCTCTTGATCTCCAAGCTTCAGCTTTATCTGTAGAGAATGATAAGGGCCCTGGCATTGGAACGCACACCTCTAATCTCAGCACTTGGCAATGGAGGCAGGAGGATCAGGAGTTCAAGGCCAGCTTCTGCTACACGGTGAACTTGCCTAAAAATCAAACAACAAAAGAATCATGAACAATAACAGCAGCAGAAGGAGGAATTGGGAGGGGAGGAGAAACAGAAAGGGAGAAAGAAGGAAGGAAGGGAAAGGAGGATAAGCGGGAGGGTGAGGAGGGAGAGGAGAAGGAGGAGGGAGAAAGAAAAGCAAAGGTAGGACAGTAGCTATGGTACAGCACCAGCGCTGAGGGTTCTAATCTGCAGGTAGATGATGCAATTGCATCCAGGACAGAGGTACTGTATCCTCCCCAAGCATGTGCAGATGCTATTCTTGGTGTTTTCTAAAGAATCCAGCATAGCAATGACTTGCACGGTGTTAAATGTGTTGTGTATTTGGAGTTGTCTGCGGATCATCTGAAGTGCACAGAAGGGTGTGTTTTGGTTATATGCTGATGGGGGGGGGGTCTCTTGGAGACCCTAGAACCAACCTCCCTGGATGCATGGGGATCGCTGTATATTATCTAAGGCTTCCATCAAAGACCTCTTCATTGACATGTGATGGACTCTGGAGGTTTGACTGAATCTCCAATCACCGAGTTTCCTCACTGACTTTAACCTCCTAGTCCTTCGGTGCTAGGAGGGGCTGGCAACGTAGCTGTAGCGCATTTGAAAACCCTCTGTCTTTGCCAGCACAAGACAGTTGAGGCTGGCCACCTCTGTTCTTGGACATGCAGCCTTCATTCCTTCAGGCATTCTACCCTTGCAGTACGCAAGGGAGGAGGGCCATGGCAACACCAGTGCCCAGGCCTCTCTCTGGGAGGTCTTCCCATACGGACATTCAGCTATTGTCACTCTGGATTCTCCCAACTGTAGGGTCACCATCCATTGTCCAGGAGGCATTGTGGGTTGGCAGGGACTGTGCCCAAATATTCAGAACCCTGAATCTCAAATTCACCAAAGCTTCCTGTAGACACATTCCTTGTGCCCTTATTAAACACAGAAAGATGCTTCCACCGCTTCAAATTCTTGCTGAAACAAATCACTGCCTGATGCAACAAGAGCGCCTGCCTGGCACAGTCATATTTACAGAGTTGCAGAAGGAGGTGGGGCGAGGAGCAGAAAGCCCGTGCACACTACGCTGAGAGCATTGTGTGGCTGTGAGTTGCAGGCACGTGGGAGCAATTAACATTCTTCTCTAAGCAGAAGGCAACCCTGCGGTTGGTACCCCTTGGCGCCTGTTGCCATGAGTCATGTTCCTCCCAAGTGTCTGCAGCCCATTTCCTAGTGATTGTGCCCTGCGCCCACCACCAACCATCCAAGTCTGACCTTTGCCACCTGGAGATGGCATGGAAATGGCATTAGTAGTTCATGCTGGGTCCTCTGTGCTTTCTAAACTTGGATGCCTGCCCCAGAATCCTATGCACCCCTCCTGGTCCTAATTTTCTTTTCTTTTCTTTTCTTTTCTTTTCTTTTCTTTTCTTTTCTTTTATTTTATTTTTTTTGGTTTTTTGAGACAGAGTTTCCCTGTAGTTTCTAGAGCCTGGCCTGGAGCTAGCTCTTGTAGACCAGGCTGGCCTCGAACTCAGAGATCTGCCTGCCTCTGCCTCCCGAGTGCTGGGATTAAAGGCGTGCACCACCACCACCCAGCCTGGCCCTGATTTTCTGAATGCCTCCTGTGTCCTGAATTTTCCAGAAGTTGACATGAATGCAGGGACCTGTCACCCTTGAGAAGCTCCTTAAAGAACTAGCAAAATTTTTCTCAGCTCAAAGAAAGATGAAGGGCTACAGCGGTCATGCTAAATACATACAGGGTGAGGTCTCTTTCCAAGTTTACCACTAGTGATAACTCAGTGCTGGCTGAGAGGATTACCCCCCAAATATTTCAACATCAATCACATGATGTTTCTATGATATGGTGGAAGATACTTGCTTCTTGCCCAAGGCACAGCTTTTGCTATAACACCACAGAGAAAAACCCCAGGTTCTGGCCCCTCAAAGAATCCATAAAAGACAGAGCCACATTCTTAATCAGGGAAACCCCGTACCTGTGTTCTTCAGATGGGTGTCTAGGCCTGGCCTGACCTCCAAATTAGAGATGTGGGATTCCCCTCTGTATGTTGTGAATACCATTGGTTAATAAAGAAGCTGCTTTGGGTATATTGCAGCACAGAATAGGGCAAGGCAGGAATTCCAAGCAGATTAGAGGAGAGAGTAGGTGGAGTCAGGGAGAAGCCACATAGCTGCCGCAGGAAACAGATGTGTCCAAACTTTAAATCATTTAAATCATTTAAAACATGTAAATCACGAGCCTCATGGTTAAATATAAAATAATAAAAATGAATTAATTTAAGATGTAAGAGTTAGCTAGAAATATGCATAAGCTAATAGGCCAAGCAGTGCTTTAGTTAATACAGTTTCTGTGTGTTTATTTTGGGTCTGGGTGGCTGGAAATGAATGAGCAGCCTCTAGCTATAAATTAGAACTTGACAGAGC
This sequence comes from Arvicola amphibius, assembly GCF_903992535.2. Classification (NCBI taxonomy): domain Eukaryota; kingdom Metazoa; phylum Chordata; class Mammalia; order Rodentia; family Cricetidae; genus Arvicola; species Arvicola amphibius. The sequence continues at coordinate 101,581,296 of NC_052054.1, read as the reverse complement.
CTAGAACCCTGTCAAGCCATGGTCCAGGTTAGGTCTGAGCCCTGGTCTAGTCACGTCCATTAGGAAAGGAGTGATGGGCAGTGTGACCATTCGTGTTCCAGTGACTATGTTAACCATATTAGTGCACGTTAACTTGACCTGCCTAAGGGAAACCAAGAAGCCTGCCAAACTTTATTTCTACCTGTGTATGAGGAGCTGTCATAGGGAGAGGTTAACCCTGGAAATCAATGAGCTGGAAAGAATATCCGTCCTTACCAGTGTGAGCTGGCTCCACCCGATCCTGTATGAGCCTGAGTGGGACAAGGTCTCAAGAAGGATGTGGTGATGAGTGCCAATTGTCAACCTGGCAGAATCTAGAATCACATGGAAAAAAAGGATCATGGGCATACATGCGGGTGATTATCTTGATTGTATTAACTGAAGTAGGAAGACCTGTCCACTATGGGCAGCACCATTCCATAGCACAAGGGAAAGGGAGCTGAGTGGCAGGATGAACCTGATAATCCTGATGGTGCAATGTGACTAGCTGCTTCAAACATGGTTTCCTCCCCATGGTAGACTCAACCCTTGAACTGTGGCCCCAATATATTCTTCCTCCCTGAAGTTGCCTTTGATATGATAATTTATTAGAGCTACAGGTAAGGGAACTGAGACACAGGGTGAGTGTCCCTGTATCCATCTACTCTTGGACATCTGCGCGCCGACTCTGACCTTTGAACTCCCTAGATTTACACCATAATCCATCCACTTCTCAGGCTTTCAGGCTTAGACTGAATAAATGACCCCAGGAGTGTTACAAGGAGAGAGTCCCTTGTTTGTCCTGGCTGCCCAGCTATCTTAAAACTGAAATAACCATACAGAAACTGTAGTAATTAAATTACTGCTTGGCCATTAGCTCTAACTTCGTATTGGCTAACTCTTACATCTTGATTTATCCCATTTCTATTAATCTATGTATTGCCATGTGGCTAGGGCTTACCAGCAAGATTCTAACTGGCATCTGTCTGAGGCAGAGGATCCATGGCTTCTCTGACTCTGCCCTTCTTCCTCCCAGCATTCAGTTCTGTTTTTTCCACCTACCTAAGTTCTGCCCTATCAACTAGGCCAAGGCACCTTTTTTACTCATAAACAATGAAAGCAACACACAAACAGAAGGAACTCCTACACCATTCATTTTCTGTCTGGTATGGGACAGAAGGAAGACTTTAGGAAAAAATTTACTTTCTCCATGCCTATCTTGTCTATATCATATTCTTCGTTGCATATATGTTTATATGAACGATGTTTAAGTTTCCCATGATGAACAATAGATTTTCCTGCAGATCCTTTTCCTGCAGTAATCTTTGAGGTTTCCAGGAAGAAGATGGGGCCCCACAGCAACCACTCCACCTAATTGAGATGACATTAGTGATGTAAACAGCGCTACTATAAGACCTTTGGGGTACCGGCTGCTGAAATGGTGCACCTCCTCATATTCTGACCAGAACTCCAAATGAGTACTTTGAAAAAATAAAACCTATTGACTGATTGGAAATTGTTTGCAGCTATACTAGACAGTAATTTTGGAACTTAACCACCACTTAATATTTGCAGGATCCCATTAAGAGAATATCGCCTCCATGACAGCAGGAAGCAATTCTAGAAGACGATGCCCCCATCCCATAAAAGTTTGTCCATAGGGTTAGGAACATTGTTTAGGGGTTATTGATTATTACTTGTACTAGATAGAGGGTTGGGGAAAAAACTATGCTTGTTCATAAAAAGGGGGGGCAGTAATAGTAGATAATAGAGTGAATACTTGTGAGCTGTTATTTATGCATAATTTTCATTGGTATAGCTTTTGCATATTGATACAAGTTCAAATTATATTTGTTACTTTTGTTTACATTATGTGTACACTTATGCAAAGTTATTTTGTCAGATTATATATATGTATGTTTCTACCTCAGTTTAGGACATTTTGTATATTGATACAACTTTTAGGGTACATTTTCATATTATTATAGGTCAATATTGTTCATTTTTGTTGTACATACAGTCAGATAAATTAGGTTCTTTAGACACATAAAGATTGTATTCTGTCTAGATAGGTATACTTCAACCATTTCAAGGATCTGTGGAATATGGCATTTAAATAACTTAAGGTTCTGTTGACATGAGACACAATTGCTTCTGACAGCATCAATCTATTCCCTAGAGGATGTTGAGCACCGAAGACACTCCACTTGGAGCTTGTTTTCTTCTTGGCAAAAAAGAAAACTGGCCTTTGGGCAAGAAACTGACAATGCCTCAACCACTGACAAGTTACATAGTATCGGGAAATGGAGAAGCAGGACCGTCAAATCTTGCCAAGACAGGGTAAAATGGTTTTGAAAAATTTCCTGCCTCTGAAAATAGTCTGTCAGTTACACTAGGCCTTAGCCAAAGTTGGTTGCTTCAATGTTGCAAAATGAGACTTTGGGTGATTGCTAAGGTAGCTAATTTTCTCCATCATATACTGCTCACTTTGGAAGCTACTTGATTGTACTTCCTGCCTGCTCAAGTAATATTATCTCCCTACTCAGGCCTTTGATGGGGTTGAAGATTAGATAGTTGTAGTTACTATACTCTTATGATCTAGCCAAACCATTTCCTATACAAGAGTTAGACTCCATAGGATAGAATGTTAATTAAAACATTTAGCATATGTTCCTTGCTTAATATTGTTTATGATGATTGTAATTCTAACCTTATACTTGATATCTGTTCCTAGTATATACAGTTTTGTATCGAGTTTGGAACTCTCTTACTTAAAAAAAAAGGGGGAGGTGCTGTGGAAGCTCCTTCTGCTCCTTCATCCAATAGCCTTTAAGATACCAGCCCACTGGGGCATGGTCTCTTATACTTGTAAAAGGACCGGGAACCATGTATGCTCTCTCTCTTGCTTCTGGCTCCCGTTCTGGCTGCTAGACTCTCTGTTTACTGTTTGCAACGAGAGGACTATTGTTTGGGACAACAATCTCTAAGTTTTTCTCCTCAAATAAATAAACTTTTTTATTATACATAATTCTTAACTGGTGTGGGATTGTTTTGTTGCATCACAGGAGATTTTCTGGGTTCACTTTTGCTGACAGCAAAGCATGAGATGCTTCCCTGTCTGGTCAATTTCTGTATAGAAGTCCCTCTCTGGTACTGATGTATTTCATTTGGTTCTACTCCACAGAAACCCTGGCTGGCTCATGACGTTCCATGTCACCCCCTTCAACGGCACCGTTCCTCCTTAGCCTCTTCTTTCTCTCCTGTTCCCATTATGGATTGTTCAAGCTGACCAGCTTCTGAGTAAGACGGGAAGCATTTCTAATAAAGTCTGGATCCTCTAACTAGCAAGGACTCCTCCTCCCTCATTAACTATCTCCTTGGTCTCCCACAGAGTTTTAAGGTTCCCATAAGTGGCCTGGCCCTGTGTCCTCCATCTTGCCTGTACAGTCCCAAATATTGATTATTCTCTGGCTTTGTCCACACATTATGTCTATACACCTTCCCATGATCAGCTCCAAGGACTCTCTTGCGTCTATGAGATGAAGTCAAGGCCAATGGGCCTGTAACACGGTGACAGCAGCTACCACCCATGAACCATTTGTTGTATGTCACCTATCACACCCTCTCTATGTGCCTCCCTCCTTTAAACTTCCCAGTAGCCTTTGAGGTAGCTGTTTGGCTGATTTCTGCTTAGCCAAGAGTGCTCTGTGTTGGTACTTACTGGTCCACTCTACTCTAGCTGGTGGCCACACACACACTCGACATTTTTCTCTTCCTTTACTCCCATGGAAGCTCCATGGTGTCTTCCCACTTCACAGGTAGAAACTTGGAAAAGACCAAAGACCACCGTGGTTCATAAGCATGAGAGCTGAAGAACCCACCCCAGGCAGTGCTCCTCAGAGCACCTCCATAGCCACCCAAGTTCCTTGTGGGGTTCTCCCTCTGAAGGGCTCTACTCTGATGAGCTCTCTGAAGTGACCTGATAACCTTCACGAAGGGTTCCACCTGTGTAGGACATCAAATCAGCTCTCCTAGCTGGACTTGGTGGCAGTGCAGTGACCCCAGCCCAACTCTCCCTAGTGAACCAATGTTGAGGTGTAGACTTAAGCAGAAGACTCACCCCACTTTGTAGGGAGGGGGGTCAGCTGATGGCTGACACAGAAAACTCTCAAGAATGACTGTATTTTAAACAGAGATTAAGCTCAATCCACAGGAGGGATGAGGGAGGGGGTGTCAGAGTGGTAGTGGGGACATCTGACATAATCATAACCTTATGTCCTGGGAGAATAGGAATAGTTTCCCCTTTTTACACAAGAACCCTGGAAACTGCTTCGGGGAATCAGCTTCAAACCCTGATTAAGTTAAACTCAATGTGTCAGAGGCAAAGGGAGCACAAATGTGGCTCCGAGCATCATGCAGCTCCCAGCATTCCCGGCCGTTAACCATATTATATTGCCAAGAGACACTGTACGTAGAAAAAGAAAAAATTTCAGAGTCTCTTGGGTGAAACTAAATCCCCTAAAGATCATGGCATTCATGTTTCTTACGGTTTTCTAGGTAGGCTTGAAACCTGATCTCACACTGAGCGGATCACTGAAAGAAGAAACCGCTAAGAAGGAGGGTGCATCCTTTTGCAGGCATTTGGTCTCAATTTTAACTGCGGAGTTTAGTAATGCTGAAACAGCTCTTTGCCCACCTTGTGCACAAGGCCTCGTTCCCAGCATCATTTTCAATACTCGCTAATAAGAGCTGTAATTTGGGTCTCATAAACCCTCCCCCCCACCCCCCGCTCGTGCAATTGGACTTGGAAAGGAACAACGACTGTATTGACGTCGGCTTCCGGTCCTGTGACTGTTTCATGCACTTCCAACTTCCCAAGCATTTCTTTGTCAACTGGCATCGGATAATCGGCCCGCGAAGTAGCCAGGAAATGACTCCATGTTTTTTAACCTCATTATTCTGATCAGTGTGGAATGGTACCTTTCCAGCTTCATTCTACAGCCGCATCACCGAAACACTGCCTCTCTCTGGAAGCTCTTCCACCTTCCAAACTGTAGCCTCTGCCTGAACGACTCCTCCTCAGGACGGGAAACAGTTGCTGAAGAGGATAAAGGCAATTCCAGGGAGCGACTGCACCTAGACTCCAAACAAAATGCTTAATAATGACATCACTCGCAAAAGGTCCTTGGGAAGCCAAGAATCATGACCCAGGATTGCCAGAATTAGCTTTTAAACCTCGAGGGTGAAAGCCGACTCGCTCTTGCTTTCTGAGGGGTCTGAGGGAACCTGAGCAGGCCTCTCATCTGTGGGCACGAGGTTTCAGTGGGCTTTCAAAGGAGCCCTGCCCCTCCCAGGAAGGCCCGAACCCTCGTAGAGGCTTTTATTTCCGTGTCTTAGATGATTTACCAAGTGCCAGCTGCTTTTCCTAAATGAGGCCCAGCTGGAAACACCCCCCATGGTTTCGGAGGTGCCTGTGTCTCTTGTTCTGTCTGCGCCCCTCCCTGCCCCTCCCAGCAGCATTCTGCCCCACAAAGCGAAGCTCTTTCTGTTTCTCACATACAGCCGGACTGAAATCCGAGGTGCCCTTCACCTGCCACTTTCAATTGTCTTTGTGTGCGTTCACGTGACCTACCTCCTTTCGTCTGGGGCTTTCAACTTCGTTTGCTCATGGAACATGGCTGCATCCCTGGGATAAAGAATGAGGTTCTGTACGTGAGCTCTGTGCAGGTTCAGGCAGGAGAGCTGGGACTTGGGCTATCAAAATCACCCCAGCAAAGGAGAACAGGCCTTCTGCTCCTGCAGTGGAAAGGATGGGAACGGCGCCCTGGCAGAGCAAAGCTTACCACATTCCAACTCGGCTGACTTACAGATAACGGAAGCCTTATTTGTGAAGCTAGTATATTCAGACAGTTAGCTGTTTCCCCTTAATTAATGACTTGAAGTCTGAAGATAGGCGGTATACTCTTCTGCCGTAATCAGTACAGGGACCTATATTTTAGCCATGAATGTCATGTTAACTGGACACTCCTCTGCTACCCAAGCCATTAAGAGCTAATGTCTAGATTACCCAGGCTCGTGGCAGCATGAACTTTCTCTTCCTGTGCCTCCATGTAATCTCTGATACCAGGTTTCGCGCTTCAGCAGGCATGCCCAGTCAACACTAACTCTAAAGAACCTGGCCATATTGCTTAAGTGTTCGAGGAGAACATGAAGCCAGGTACATTGCCTGGGCACCGCCTTAGGTAATTATCCGGTGCTAAATTTTCTACATTCTATGACTTTTCTACATTCGTGACTTGTTCAGTCATTGCCTGGCCTTACAGAGAGTCTTTACATTCGTGGTACACAAACAAATAGATAGACCATTGTCTTGTTTGCTCAGTGTAGGTCATCCTTGCTGACTTCTCACGGAAAGACACTGAAGTTCATTGAAAGTAGATTCCTGCCCAAGACAGGACTAGAGTTCATACCTGTATGCCATCTCCACTCCATCCCTCAGGCTGTGTAGGGCCTTGGGCAATCACGTAGGTGTCTGTGTCGATGTGTTATATCTATGTGTATGCTTGTGCACATGGCTCTGTGTCTCTGTGTGTCTGTGTGTGTGTGTATGTGTGTGTGTGTGTGTGTGTGTGTGTGTAGGTCTGTGGTCAACCTCAAGTGTCATTCCTCAGCAACCCTCTCCCTTGTTATTTTAAGACAAGGTCTCACAATGAAGTCTTGACTGTCCTGGGAATTACTACGTAGACCAGGCTAACCTCAAACTCTGAGCGATTTGTTTGTCTCTGCCCCCCGCCCTGAGTGCTTGAATTAAAGGTATGTGCTACCACGCCTGACTATGTTCATGCCTTTGATGTGAGCTCTGGGAATCTAATCGCAGGGTCTTCATGTTTGTGTAGCAAGCTTATTCCTGACTCAGCCCCCTGCCCCACCATGCTAGATCTTGAAGTCACTTGGGTTGGGATAATGTTTTATGCCTTTAAAGCTCTCCTAGAGTCCAGTCAAGTACCCACAATGCCTTGTGAAGTGCTAGTGAGCGACTGTGGGGACATATGAGAAGCATAGCAAGCCCCGCTTAGCAAGACAAGTGAATATGTCCCAGCGTTGGGTATCAACGGATATAGCAGTGAACCCCCCCCCCCCCCCGTCTTCCCAGCCTCCAGCAAAAGACCTCAGGGGATTCTGATGGAATCTTTAATGTCTGGTTAAATAGCCAAGAACTTTGAACCCCAGTCTCTAATAATTAATGTCTAAAGCATGCCCTAAGTGCCAGAGGCTGACGTATATTTTTCAGTCTTGGTTCCCTGAAGAGTGAGAAAACAATTCTTTACAACTGTCCAGCGCTGCTCTTTCCTCCAGGCTGGGCGCTCCGAGTCCTTCGCTCACTCAACAAAGCAAAACACAGTTGCCCCATTTGTCTTGGTTTCTAAACATTTGTCCATTTTGTTAGCCTCCCTCTGAACCAACTTTTTCACAGTGACCTTCATTTTGGAGGCCAGAGCAGGACATGGTTTATGATAACCAAATTGCTGCCAAATATCATTAAGATGGTCGCTATGCTAAACCATGGTGGTGCTTTTTACTTCTCCCCAGAACATGCTCCCATTTCTGTTCCTCAGATATGTGTGTATGACTTGTTCATCCCCGGACCCTGCTTACTACTTTAGTGAGTCATACTACGTCAAATTCTGATTGTGTTGCTTCCTGTTCAGGGTAAGAAAAAAAAAAACGTAGAACTTTCTGGAAAATCCATTTCCTTTTTCTTGTGCAATCTCTTTATCTATGTCTCCAGGCAGTGTGGTTACAGGGATGCTGCAGTGTGAGCTGGGAGAAGCCAAAGGTGACTCGCCAGAGGGTGCGGGGAAACTGTAGGGCTGGTATCAGCCCTGGAATGAAGCATAGGAAAGACTGACGGCTTCGCTGGTTGATGCATGTTGTCACCTTTTCTAGGATGCTTCCGCTCAGGTCAGGAACTTCCCAGAAGTTCTTTGTAAGTGGCTGTCTCCATGACGCATGCGGGGTGAGTTCACTGAGATGGTTCTTTCTTGTATTATCTTTCATGGTGAGCTAGCAATTTAATATTAATGTGTCTTAGATGGTGGGAGAACAAAGACTTCTTATACTTCAACATTGACATGGGAGCCTATTAATTAATTAATTAATTCATTCATTCACTCACTCACTCACACCCTCACTCATTCATTCATCCCTCCTGCACACTGTTGTAAGATCTAATGTAAGGTACCCCACATCAGAAGCTCATGATGGAGTGTCCCCAGCAGAGTGTATGTCATGCAAGTTCATCTTGCGACCCTGCTTCAAGTACATCTGTCTTGGATCTGTATTCACCATTATTCTTGGCTGCATTAGCTTAGACACGCCCTCACGGCCTGATCACATGTAGGAAAGATATACCCGGTGTGTCTCTGTGGCTATGTGTCTGCGTGTGATGTGCACACATGCACAAAGGGGCCAGAGGAGCACATTGGATGCCCTACGCCACCATTTTCCATCTTATTCCCCTCAGATAGAGTCTCTCATTGGACCCGGAGCTAGGCTGGCAGTGGCAAGCCTCAAGTCTCCACTCGCACAGCATTGGTGCTACAGCACAAGAGCAGCTATGCCTGACTTTTCAGCAAGCGTCTTGGGAATCTGAGGTCAGGTCATCCTGTTTGCATAGCAAGCACTGTCTCCCACCAAGCCATCTCCTGAAGCATTACCTGATTTTTTTTTAATGACCCTCTTTATTAAAAACAAAGCAGGCCACAGAATAAAACACTTTACTATTTAATTGGGAGCCAGATTTCTGCACAAAATGATGCTTTAAAATCAGTTACTATGACTATTATATAAAGCTTTGAACGAGAACTGGGTAACTGAAACTATATATGTGTGAACACAATTGAAGTGGGTCGTTAAAGAAATGCAGGAACTGTCTCGGGGTATATGCCAGCATCCTCCTTCTCCATGGCTATTGAATCCAGATTGGGTAGGTAGAGGTCGGTGGTGGAGGCGTCTGCTGTCACACTCTTAGTTTATAATAAGAGACTGTGGCTAGTGATGCCAGATCAGTGTGGGTCAGTACACTTCAAGCAATTTCTTCTGGATCAACATCTTGGAGTCACAGGCTTGACTCATGAAATCATACTGAAAGCCATGCGCCGGGAGTGCAGTTGTTAAAAGGGGGTGTGTGGACACAGTTGTTAAGCATTTCTTTTTCTTTTTTAATTTCCTCAAAATAAGGACCTGGGAACGAAAAAGAAAACATCGGGGCAGCCATGCATCCTGAGATCAGTCAAGGAGCAAAGGACCTTCCACCTCCCATTTATGTGGGTGCATGGCTGTTGGCACTTGGCAGCTGTCGGGAGATCACGGTGTAATGGGATCCAAGGCTGGGGGCGTTGCTAGGAACAGGTGCAAAAGCAGCATATGCTCATTGCATTTTGCAAGGCATGCACAGCCTCAGTGACTAGGGGGTCTGCAAGTCAATATCATTAGGGAGCTCTGGGGAATAAATTCCTTATTCTATTCTCTGTTTCTCCATTCTGTCTTTTCTTCCTAATATTTTTCTCTTTTCTCTTCTTCTCTTCCCACTTTCCCTGATTCCTTTTCCCCATCCATCCATCCATCCATCCATCCATCCATCCATCCATCCATCCATCCATCATGTTATTCAGAAAAGAACCCCCGCTATACTTCTTAAGTATGTGGAGAATTTTACACATTCTCTGTATAGAAGAGAGAAGAACATTGCAGGATACTAATCTCTCTCTCTCTCTCCTTCTCTCTCTCTCCCTATCTCTCTCTCTCTCTCTCTCTCTCTCTCTCTCTCTGTGTGTGTGTGTGTGTGTGTGTGTGTGTACACATGCCCACGTGTATTCACACTCCTGTGTACGATCAAAGAAAGGAGACCTTCTAGTTGGAATGAGACAATGGGAGACTAAAGATGTTTTCAGTTTGGTTCAGAGCAAGGATAAAAGGCCCTGGTGACTAGAGATGTAATGTGATATTAAAATCAACACAGAAAGAAAAACTCCTTAGTGTCAGGCAGGTTTCTGCATTCTTTGCAAAGTGAAAGATTATACCCGGCCCTTCTCAAGAATGCAGACAGAACACCAGTTTTTATTCTTGACTCGTTACTCTGCTCTTGTGCCACAGGCTAACCTGCTGAGTCTGGCATTTCATGGTATGCGCGTATGCATGTGTGTGTGTGTGTGTGTGTGTGTGTGTGTGTGTGTGTGTGTGTGTGTGGTTTCCAAAAAGCTTTTAAGCTTGTCTTTTCCTATGCATCTCAGTGCCTGGGTGGCTGTAGTATCCCTGAGACTACAGGGAGCCCTGACCATTCTAGTTGGACTTTGTGGGAAATCCACGCGCCACACGATGCTATTTTTTCTAAAGAGACAGTTTGCTGCAAGTGAGAAGTTATCCATAAGCATGGCCCGCTTTCCCCTGAGGTCACGGACTCTGTGTTTTTCATACCAACCGTCCTTTCCTCTGAAATGTGTCAAGTGGAAACAAAACCCGCTCATTTTTCCTCGGAGCTCACCTAAGGGATCTAACCCCGAGGTCTGGTCCGAGCAACCAGGGTCACATGTGGCCGAACGTAATCGAAAGGGCCAGTTGCATAAACACGCTCAGACTGGAGACTGCTGACAACCGCTGCTGACGGACCCTGAAATTAGTCAAGGTCAGTTCCAGCTCCTGGCTTCTGAAGCTCCCTGACTACCTGGAGGAGCTGCCTCGGGAATGCACTGACAGCCAAGGATGTGACCCCCGTCTGCCACTTGGCTGCCTTTTCAAACAAACACGTTCTTCCCGCTGTAGCTGCCCGTGTCTTCTGCCCTATCCTTTGAACCCATCACCATACACTGTCGCCCCAGAGGAAGTCACCCACTGGGGCTTCTCATTCCACTGGCGTGTGCAGATTTGCTCCTTCCAGGATGGAAGAGCAAATATTGGGAGTCCTTGCTGGGCCTTTGTCCTTGGACCTCGGGCAACAGAGCAGTGCTCCCTGTGAGATGCACTGATGTCACAGTCATCCACGTCTTCTGACTGGGTCTTGTCAGGGGACAGAGCACAGAATGTCTCTGCTCTCAACTTTGCTTTCCTCTGAACCCATGGGGAGAAGCTTGACTCATCTGCCAAACACTTGGTTGGGCCAATGAGATGTAAGTGGAGAGTGTTTGGTGACAACAGGAGAGCTGATTGCCTGTCTCATAGGAGCTGGGGAACTGATACCTAGGACAAGGCCATCACATGGGGCCAGAATCTGAGGGACAGGAAGGGCCCTGCAGACCTGGGGAAAAACAAGATGCAGAAAGACCAGGGCAAGAATCCAAGGAAACACCTGGAAGACAGAGGCTGCAGAAGGGAAAGCTGTGTGCATGCGCGCATGAGCGTGTGCATGCTTGTGTATATATATATATATATATATACATGTGTGTCTCTGTGTCTGTCTCTGTGTGTATGCATGCATGCATGCATGCATGTATGTATGTATGTGTACCTCTGTGTATGAACATGTGTGTATATGTGTGCATATGCATGTCTCTCTCTGTATATGTAAGCATGTATGTATGTCTCTGTGTGTGTACATGTAGGGGGTATGTGTGTCTCTCTGTGTATGTGTGTGTCTGTGTGTGTCTGTGTATGTATGTATGTCTCTGTGTATGTATATGTATGTTTTTATATCTGTGGCTGCCTGTATATGTGTCTTTGTGTGTGTGTATGTATGTATGTCTCTATGTGTGTTTGTATGTGTTTCTCTGGGTATGTAAGTATGTCTGTGTATGTGCATGCACACATGTGCACATGCAATCACACTCAGTACAGACATTCTCTGATCACAACTCAGCTTTCCAGACATCAGGGCCTGCTGAGCTATGAAGAGTTGCTTCCAATGACACGTTTTAAAGATTTTGTTGCTGTTGTTGCAGTCCTCAGGATTGAACCCAAAGCCTCCTGGATGTTAGGCAAGGGTTCTCTTATCACAGAGCTGCAGTCTATTGGTCAATTGTTCTCATAGCCGTCATCATTGTCATCATCATCATCATCATCATCATCATCATCAAAGTTGTCCTTTGGCAATTCTGTACCCACATGAGGTGCGTGTGCTCTGGTTACTGTCCCTCCCCCATCCTCTCTTATTCCCTTCCTTCTCCCATCTGCGTCCCCTCCTCCCTTCTTGTCCTTTCCTCAGATTCCAGCCCTTTCTTTCACAAACATTTTGAGACCCAGTCTTACTGTGGTCTTAAACTCACTCTGTCACCAGGCTGTCATTGAATTTTCAATCTTCCTGCCTCTGCCTCCCAAACAACGAGGATTACAGGCAGACAGCAATACCCCTGGATCTTCAGAGGCTGCTTTGACAAAGGAATGTTCTCATGCTCCTACTCTTCCCTGAGCAACCTCAGGTCACGATGAACTATCTGTCAGGGTTCTCGAGCCACAGCAGTGTGAGCCTCCGACTGGATAGATGCCATTCTCTCTAGCTGCCAAAATGCTTCCAGATACCAAACGAGCGACTCATTCCCCCCCCCCCCCTCCAACGCACTGTCCAGAACTGCCAGGAAAGGGCTGCTGGGGAACAAGAGCCTGGGGCGATCACAGCAGACAGACACCTGTGCTCTATCAGGAAGTCACGAGCCACCGCAGGGGAAATTCAGTCTGCTGGCCTGTCTGGTTGTGCCTTCCAGTCACCTGCTGAGGAGGATGCCAGAAGTAGAAAGAATAATGATGTGTGTGAAGAGGGTCGAGGGCTCGCTGGCTTGCAGATGCTTCTGTAACCTCTGCGTGAAGGGGCGGTGTGTGTCTGGCAGCATGCGGCTGGAGCTGACCCAGGCTGCCCTGAGCTGTCTGCCTCTGAGTCTCTCCTTCTCTCAAAGTGCAGCTGTCTCGGTCATTGTGTGCTCTGAGTCTGGGAGCCACAGAGGTTCTGGGGCTCCTTTTATAACCCATGGGGGACATTCTCATCCCCCAACCATCACAAATGGGTTTTAAGTACTGACAAACGCTTTCCTATATTACTTATATTAAAGTATAGTTACTTTAAAGTTCCGTTAACATAATACCTTTTCTTTGATTCTTTTTATTCCCCGCATAAAATTAACCCATCATGCTATTTAATCACTGGATATTATTTTCTAATATATTTAAAGAATTTAGGATCCAGAGGCAGTGTGGTGGTATACACCTGCAATTCCAACACTTGGGAGGTTGAGACCAAAGGGTCAGGAGTTAAAGCCAGCCTGGGTTACATGAGACCCTGACTCAAATGACAAAATGAAGGGGGCTGGAGCAGTTAAGAGTGCTCTCTGCTCCTGCTGAGGATCTGAGTTTGGTACCCAACACCCAGCTGGCAGCTCACAGCCAACTCTAACTCCATTCCTTGGAAATCTGATGCCTTCTTAGGATCTCTATGGATACCAGGAAAACATGTGGTACATAGACATTCATACGAGCAAACATTCACACATACAAAATAAAAAATAATTCTTTAAAACAAAACAAAACAAAAATCAAGGAATTAATAGAGTGTCTAGGTACATGACAGGCTTGAGTCTGGAACTCTCTCTGTAATAGGCTTACTGGACTTTGGCATTGGTTAATGCTGGCTTCATAAAGTGATTTGGAGATGTCCCTTCCTCCGCCTAGCTCCTGAATGGCTGTGTAGGATTGCCATTACTACTGTAAGTGTTATTTTCTATTTCTTTGAGGTAGGGTCTCCCTTTGTAGCCCCAACTGTTCTAAAATGTGCTAGATAGGTCGGGTTGACCTCAAACTCAAAGGGATCTACCTGTTTCTGCCTTCTGACGGCTGGAAGGAAAGATGTGAACCGCTCTGTCCAGCAAACTATGTTTCTTCATTAATTTCTAATTTAATTTGATCATGGTTAAGAAATAAATGACTTTAAATCTTTTGAAATGTTCTGGAACTTATTTTAACAGCAAACCCATAGCCCTTTGTGGAGAATACTACAGTATGTCTGAATAGCAAGTGTCTTCCGTGGCTTTCTATAAAAGGCCATCACTGTCCATATTTAATGTGTCCAAACAACTTCTTATTTGAGCTTTATTTGCTGAAAGATGAAGGATGAAAGACGAGTGGTCATATCTCCCAGGATGATTATGCCTATGTCTGTTCATTGCTTTGGTTATCATAACTTTGGACATTTAGAGGGCTGTGCACCATTGCAGACTCGGCCCCTTTCAACATTTTCTCCCTGCTCTTCGTGTCCTGCTCTAGAGACTCCGCTCACCTGTGTCTTTAGATTTAGAATGATTTTATTGTCTCTCCCTTTCCCTTTCATCTCCAGACACCTTATATCTGGTTCTTGCTTTCTCATCTCATCTGAAATCTCCTTTGTGTTCGTGTGCTTAGCACAGCGCGTCTACCAGGGCATTCAAAGAGCTTTCAGTGGCAATGCTAATGTTCCCCATCTAGACTGCCCAGGGTGGCAGCCACGAGCACAGGTCACCACCAAACACCGCCCACGATTCTAATTTGCCCGAGGCCTGGATTTAAATTTAAATATCAATGGGTACAAATGTCTAGTGACTACCACATGGAACAATGCAAGTTTAGATTAGTTACATTCCATGTACTTATTGATGCATTTGGGTTTAAGATTACCTTATCAATGTAAAATAACGACAGTTAAAATTTTAATATAATATGCTTAATATAGATCATAAATACTACATCTTTGTCTTCTGTTTGTTCATTTTATATCCATTCTTGTCTTTTCCTTTCTCTTTGCCTTTTGTGATTCCATTTTATATGCATTCTTCTAGGATTAAAAAATATGTTTGGCAGGCCAGAGAAATGACTGGATAGATGAAGACACTTGCTGTCAAGCCTGATGATTTGAGGCCCAGGTATACTCGGAAAGAAATGAACCGACTCCTGCAAGTTGTCCTTTGACCTCCACACATGCACTGTGGCTGGTGTGTGCTCCCCAAACCACACAAAATAGATACATAAATTAAAAAAAAGTTTGCTTCTGGGTAATATGTCACCTAAAGATAGACAGCTGTTCACTCGGCCTTTTGTCTCCTTGCTGCTATTGTCCGTTGCACATTCTCATCTACATATTTATAAGCCACACAAACAAATGTCCTTATTTTTGTGACAAATGTACAATTGTTGACGAAGGAAATTTAAAGCAAAAAAGTCCTATCTCGATGTTTTGTATATATTTAAAGAGTTCCGGTGCTCTTCACTTCCAGCCCAAGTTGAAGCTGGTCCTTCATTGCTGGGCGGGGTGTAGTGGAAACTCTCATCTTGATGGAAAGGACGCGCTCGTGTCTTGATGGACACTAAGTGCTTACATCTGATGGAAGGGGAGAACTCTCATCTTGATTGACAGGAAATGCTTACATCTTGATGGGCAGGGAGCGGTGGAGAAGAAGCAGGAAGGGACCAGGGTAGGGCACAGCCCCTGATTTTGAACAGACTGTCAGAAGTGATGGAACTGTGGACGGTGGGCTGGACAGGAGGAAGCAGGTCACAAAGAGGAGGTTTGAAGGACGACCTGTCGCCTCGGTCCCTTCATCCTGTTGCTACTCTCTGTTGTCTGCCCACCATGGTGTGAGCTGACCCACATCTTTTCCCCACCATGACAGACGGAGTCTCTGAAACAGTGAGAAAAGCCACGTTTTCTGCTCTACGCAGAAGTCACCACTGGGATGGTGGTCTGGAGAGCACAATCCAGCACTCTCCTCTCTCACAGGAAGGCTTGCTAAGGCAGTGAAGGAAAGGAATCTGCTCCGTCCAGCAGAATGAACAGCCCCCTGTTTGCAGGAGGTAAGCTCGGGACACTGCACACTGGGACTACTTTCCATACCGGTTTTTGACTTTCGCCACCCAACCTCAGCTCGTTCTATCTTATGATACTTTGCACAAATACACTTAACCCAGAACGTACTTGACAGATATTTGCACATAAAACATGGAGGGAGGCAATCCAGTACCCAGCCTGGAGTTGGCTGAGCAGTGACAGGAATTTTCTCAACAGCAGACAACCAGGCTGATAATGGCTGCTCTTCTGTGTCACATACGATGGTCTTTGGAAGGCAGCTAGTCTTCTCTTTAAAAGTTTCATTAAAGATGTGTTTATTTTATTTTGTGTATATAGATATTTTGCCTGCATGCATATATGTGTGTATGTGCACCACACACAGAGGTCAAAGGAGTCAGATACCCTGGAACTGAGGTTCTAGATTGTTGTGAGCCACCGTGTAGGTGCTGGGGATCGAACCCAGGTCCTTGGTAAGAGAAGCAAGTGCTCATAACTGCTGAACCACCTCTCCACCTCAAGCCCTGTCATCTGATGTAGTCCTTCCCTTGCCCACAGACAGAATCACAAAGGAGCCCAGGTCCTGTTGATAAAGAGATCCCAATGTGACTGTCCAAGCCCTGGGCTCCTTGTGTGGGTCTCCACTCTCTGAGCTTGCTCCTCTGTGAGAAGTTTGTAAAGCAACTATATTTCACATGGCAAGGCTCAGACTTTATGGGGCATAGCCATTTCCTTGGTCAACGAACATTTTCTAAATCAATAAATAAAACAAAACTCACGAGGGAATGGAGGCCATTCCTAGGCCGCTGAGGTTTTCCGTCTGCAGCGACCGTGCCTGGACTCACGCGCAGGTTACAGGGAGTAAGACACAGTAGAGCCAGCTCTGCTTCAATTCTCGATGAATTAACCAGACAGGCATTTTTACTGGCTCTCCTCCCACCCCTACCCCCCAGCCTCCACCATGTTGAATTTTTTTTTCAAATTGTTTGCGGGAATTGGCTGCATTAATTAAACAGCTTTCTCAGGGGCATGGTTTATGTTTCCTGGAGCCTGGGATTCTTCGGGCACTATTTTCACTCAGCGAAAGTAAACTATAGGCTGGAGACCAAAAGACCTTTTCATTTTATCACCAAACTTGGAGAACCAGTCCTTCTCCCTCCTCCATTTATATCTGGTCTTAAGACGAAGTAATCGGGAAGACATTTGAGGTGGTTTCAGGACACGACAAGGAGAATTTGTTCTAGCTTTCTAGTCCATAATGAGAAGTCCAGGAAAATAACCGGCAGCTAGAACCCTGCTGGGACACAGAAACCCTTTCTCCTATGTCAGGAGGTGGGCTCCCAACGACTCTTTACCCCTAAACTCATGAACCCTCTCCCAGACAAAAGACAGTGTGTGTCAGGGTCAGGCAGGGCCCCACCAGGAAGCTGGTAGTTACATGTCCACATGGTTCCTAAGTACCAGATTCAACCAGACCACGTGGACATCCCGTCATAGCTTGCTACTCAAAAATGTTTATTTTATGTTAAAAATGGCATTCAGGATTTTGCTAGAGAATGCATGCTGCAGTTTCTCTTTATATTTTATATTTCCCTGTGGCCTTTAATAGTCCGTGAGAATGTATTCTGTATGGATTCATAATGCTTCACAGTCTGACTCTATTGTGACTTACTTGGCATTTACGCCAATTTTACTTTTCTCATTGTTAAAAGCAGAAACATCAAGTATCTTTGTACAAAAATCCCAGGCTGTAATCTTTTCTATATGTCTTTAGAAAGACATATCTCAAGAGATGCAGAACTAATTTCATTAGCTCTTTCAGGATATTGGAAAGTAACACTAAAAAAAGAATGTGGAGACACAGCACCCGAGCATCATATTTTCTAAAGATTTATTTTTATTTATGAGTGTGTGAGTCTCTCTGTATGGTCAGAGACTGGCTCCCCTGGAACTGGAGTTACAGATGATTGTGAGCCTCGTGGCGTGAGTGCCGGGGACTGAACCCAGGTCCTCTGCAAGAGCAGCAAATGTCCTTAACCTCTGAACCGTCTCTCCAGCTCCAAATCAGCGTGTTAATTTACCAAGAAAAAAAATCATCCAATTTCTAGTGTAGCTCTCCAGAATCCAGTCTTCTGAAGTGTCTGCTGAAAGCCATCAACCAGATTTCTCCTTGAAATCATCTTGAAGGGACAAGGTTTGCCCCAGATACAGAAGGGATCCATTCACCCTCAGGTTGCCTGTTTTACAAGAACACGTCTTAGCCTGCTAAGCTGCATCACGCAAGGGGTCTCTGTGTGAGCATGACAGGCTGGCCACAGATGTCCAGGTCCTCAGGCAAGTCTTTCCAGGTCACACAGGCCTCCAGGACTTCTGAGCAGCTTTGGCTTTGGTTAGCGGTCTTAGATACGCCAAGGTCCGCTCATGCTGCCATGGAGAAGATAGTGCGTGCTGTCCCTGTTGCACTAACCCGAGGTTATCACTGGCTGTGCAGGATGCGGCTTCCTAGCTGGCTCGGCCTTCCAGAGAAAGCAGAGGGCTCCAACAACAAGGAACTTGCTGGCTTCCCTGGGATAGGTTTGTTCTCTTGGCCTTGAAATTCCTCCTTCTTTGTGTAATTTCCTTGCTAATGAACACAAATAAATAAATACTTGTGAAGAAAGGAAGAAAGACAAGAGCAAATGACATCCATGCCCTTGGCAAGAGCTCTTGATTACAGTCAGGAAAGCCCGGGCTGACGTTCCTGAAGAACTGAGGCCATGTGGCTGTCTTAGCAGTCTGGTTTTTTTTTTTTTTTTTTTTTTTTTTTTTCCCGAAGAGGCATTTGAATGCAGGCATTTATGTGCTAGTAACCCTAGTGTCAGAGAAATAGCCACCTGTTTCTGTGACTCAACTGGAGTCAGACTTCAGACTTAAGGCAGTGGGGTAGCTACTTTTAGGCCTCCCCTTAATCCCATCCTCCCACACCCTATGATGCTGGGGCCACCCACTGTCAATCAGCAGGGATTGCCTACTCTTTAGAGTCCCCACCTCCCCACACACATACCACACACACCACAGACACCACACACACACACCACACACACATACCACACACACATACACACCACACACACGCTACACACATACCACACACACCACACACATACCACACACACACACACACACCACACACACCACACATACACCACACACACCATACACACCACACACACACACACACACACACACACACACACACACACACACACGCTCCTCAGCAGCAAGCACTGGCATAGAGATACGCAAGAGTTTCTGCTGGGACCTGGACTTCTGTCTGGGGTTGAGGAAATTAAGCCAAACTCGTGGCCTCATTTATCTCCCACCTGTCCTAGTGGTCTCCAGGGTTACAGTCCTGCAAAGGAAAGAGGTCAGACGCGTTTGTCGCAATAAGCCGGTGGCATGTTGTGCTTTGAATGCAGATATGAGAAAGCCTGCCAAGCTCTGCCTCCCGGTGCTTGCATTCTACAGGGAAACACACAGAAAACATTTAACGAGGGAAAGATGGGGCTGGTTCCATAAGTCACGGAGTGAAATGAGCTACCTGGGACTGTAGCAGAACGCGAACAGTCGGCCGGACATAGCTGCAAGATTGATGAACAAGAACTCGCTCGTGGGGTCATCTGGGACATGCGTGTTTTTCACAGGCCAGCACCCTGGCTATGCGGAGTCAAGGAGCACCAAGAGGAGACAGGTGAAGAGGGACTTAGGATCCGGGGGTGGCTGGGGAGTTGTTGTAAAGACTTGGGCAGCTCTTTGGAGGTTTGGAGCCCATTAACCCTCATGGCCGTTTCCAGACCCTGCAGAGGAGACTGGTGCTCAGTAGTGAGCTCCAGGCTGCCTGCGGGTCTCACTGTGGGAACCTCAGAGCCCATGGCTTCTGGAACCCAGGCTCACCACTCGCAGGCCTACTGGATAGGTGGAAGTGGAGTGACTCGGGGCCTTTAGGGGATTGGAACCTGATTCAAGCTTTGAGAAGAAGTCAAGGCCCCAGTCCCCAGGCTGTGAGACAGCAGCAGATACTGCTTGGTTATAGTATAGAGACAGCCTAGGCTCACTGTCCAGAATACATCACGTGGCCCATCTCCTTCTGAGCCTTGGCAGCCACCTTCACTGAAAGCAGCCAGAAGTCACCAATTTTTAGGTTCAAAATGTTATTCCCAAACTCTGCGTTAATCTCTCCACCAGAGGAAAAGGTGTGCAGCCCACTTTGTTTTACTTGATAGCTCTTAGTGTGTTGGGTTTTCTATCTCCAGGGATGAAACACTACCAGCTTCACAATTCTAGAAAATTCTACTTCCGGCAAATATCCCCCAGGAACAGAGACAAATAGAGCATACGCTGGTGCCACCATGCATGCTTTTATTTCCTATATAAACATGGCCGTCTGGTTCCCTCGGAGCGTGAGAACCCAGTGTGTCACTACCATGCCAGGGCTGAGCTTCCTGGACAGACAGGCAAGGTTAACAAGTTAATTAAATTCTAGTTATCAGATGTCCAAGTCCGTTTCCTCTTCCCTGGCTCATGGTTATAACTATTCTTTATGAATGTTGGGCATTCCTTTAGATCCGACTTTCTCCTTCTCCCTCCTATTTCTGGAAGCGATGTCACGGAAGGCGGGAAAGAGGACCGTTCCCTGGAGATGGAGTTATTATCCGGTCCATCAGGATTTTGACACATGCGCAGGCAGCCCATGGGTGCTTCTGCTTTCAGGCCAAGACTGCTGAGAAAGCCTGGCAGCTCCTGCCAGCCCAACCATGCAATCTGTAAGCTGGGAGCCTGACCCACTCCTGACCTCTGTGAAACTCCCTCGTCCTACCTGAGAAACTGGAGCAGCTTCCCTAAAGCCTCCTTTTTATGACGATTGACTGCAACAATACACGTGAAAGGTCTTTAAAACAACCCAAACATAGCTGTGACAAAGCAAGACACGAATCGATCTTCACGTTATCAACGACATGCCCTGGAAAGACGGGGAACGGCGGCTACACAAGCCAGATGTAGGGTGGAGCTCCATTTATCAGGCTCCCTGACTATTAGCGTGGGAGACTCAGAGTCTGGCCTGCAATGACGGAAGGCAGGGTGAGAGAGGAGCCTGTCTCAGAGCAGAACACGCTGCAGTGTGCGTGCCTGACCAGTGAATGAGGCTCTAGGGTGTCTAGAGTGACCTCCCTGTGATGAGACACCCAGAGCGTTGCCCCCAGGATCAGCCTTCCTCAGAGAGAGTCCCCCAAAGCTAGCATGCAGCCCATGCCTCTTATTGATGATCTTTGACTCCTATAGGTATCTGTGTTAACTCACCCGAGTTTAAGCTTTAGTCCAAAGAGGTGCAAAGAATTTAAATAGGATGCCAGTTTTATAGTGTGTGAGTGTGTGTATATGTGTGAGTGTCTAAGCGAACGCATGTGTGTACGTGATTGTGTGTTCAGGTATATATGTGACCGTGTGACTATGTGTGTGTGTGTGTGAATTTATGTGAGTGTCGATGTAAGTGGCTCTGCGTGTGTGTATACATGTGTGGTCCCATACGTATCTTTGTGCGTGTGCCGATGCAGTTAGATAGGAAGAGGGGAGAACTGTCTATCTAAAAGTGCAAAGCCATCGCCTAAAAATATTACAACTGATAGATCTCCAAGAGTTGTATGGTCTGAATATGCAAAAACTCAACCGTTTTCTTTTATTTGAAAAAAAAAAATGAGCAATTGCAGAATAACACAGAAGGAGACTCTGAAGAGCAATAACAATAACTCCCGAAGAGCAAGTGATAAATCTGATAAAGCAACTGCAGGGTCTGTGTGAGGTGAGTGTTTAGCTCTGCTGAGAGAAGGAGCTACTGAGGGACGTTTTCTGTGAGTAAAGGAGATAACATATCTTATTCTTGGAAGGGGAGACCCGGCTGTGCAAAGAAATAAATTACCCTCGATTGGGCTATTCCATGAAGGATTAAGTAGGGGAGCAATGTGATCCTTTGGAATTTCTCGGCGTGGTACTAAATCACACGTGGGAAAGTAAGTGTCCGAGGACAATCAGGAGGATTATGGAAAATACGACTAATGAGGGTGATGCTTCCCAGATACCACAATGCTGAGCAGTTCCAGAAAGATCACTTCGCACCGGAACGTGCACAGACGGGATCAGCGAGCTGCACACGCGAGCCAGAAACAGGCTGCTCTGCCTGCGGGACCTCGGTAGGCTCTGGACAGCGAGGCAGACGTTCCCAGAGAGGGCAAGGACTGGGAAAGCCAGTTGCAGAGCCAGAGGGCCTCATCCAGCGGGGATGCCATTGTGCAGAGAGAGCAGCTGGGGACTCGGGGGAGGATGGATAAGCATTTGATGACAAGGATTAAATGTTTGTAAGGAGGAGGGGGCTGTGGGGGGACTTTTTTCTGAGCTTTGGGGGGAAAATGGCTTCAGTGTTTTGAAAACGAAGAGACAAATATCTTTGTATACATGACCCAAACAAAAGCAAAAGCAAAAAGAGAGATTGATAGTGCAAAATTCCAAAAGCACTAGAACAGATCAATGTACTGCCAGGCAGGGGGAAATGGCTTTATAGATGGGATCAGCATATGTTTTATGTACATGCGTGAACATGTCGTGATGAAAGTCATTACAATGTATAATTAATATGTGCTAACAAAAACATTTAAAATTTATATTATATTATAAATGGCATTAATCAAAGATGCATTAATTTATAGAAAACAGATGACTCTTAGGCTAGTTCTTTTTTGTTCCCTCTTCACAAGGAAAAAAATGATTCAGAAAGACCTGTAGAAAATTAAGGAAGAACTAACAATAATAAGTACTAGTTGGTGTTTCAACTTCTCCCAGTCCCTGGTAACCTCCTGCTCTAACTGCCTGAACTCGGAGTCTCTCACCCGGTTCACCTGTGTGTCGGGCTTGAGTGACCCTGCCATCGCTTGCTCATCTGAAAGTTTTGTTTGTGCCGTCTATGATTGGACACAACAGACTTGTAGCGATCGTTGCCAGAACCGCTCAGTCCTGGCTCCGCATTCATTTACTCTGTTTGCCAATAGTAAATATTCCATGGCTTGAATTGCTTATTTAGATTCATTGTCTGGTTAGCTGCCATTTGCCACACTGGCTTGGGAGCTGCCGGGGATCCCAGTGCCTCTGTATTTATTAAGGCTGTGGGTGGCTTGCCTTCAGAGAACTATGCGTCTGCATGGAAAGGACTGAATTGGGGGCCACTTTTCCCTTGGCCTGGAGAGTTCTGGTGGCCCTCACCGTGAGAATGTTGGGGCTGGAAAGAGGAAACCTTCATGGTCACCTCACTTGATAGCCACTCTTGGCTTTGGGTACGTATATATTTTCTATGTGGTTCCTTATTGTTATATGGAATTCATAGAACCACAGGGACACACATATGCTCACGCATACACACACACACACACACACACACACACACACACCTGATTAAAGGCTATGCAATGTGACTATTATTATCCTTATTCTCTTTACTCTTGCAATTCAATGGCTTCATCAGGCTATGCCCTCTCTGCATCTTCTCCTGAATGCAGGCATTGGTCTCACACGCAGATTCCACAGTGCTCTTATTTTCCGACATTCTTTAATTATATCGTTAGCTCTCTGGAGCGTGTTGGCGTCTGTCCCATTCTCTGACTCTACTGTGCTTTATTCAAATTCACAAGCTGGCCAAGCATGGCCTTGAGAGTTTACTTGGGAGGTTTTCCTCCGTGCTATCTTGTCTGTCTTGTGGAGATGAGCCACGGTGGCTTCTGTAATTTGAAGGATGTGTGCACCCACAAATGCACATGCACAGGGGGCCTAAGGGAA
The DNA here is from genome assembly GCF_903992535.2 of Arvicola amphibius. Taxonomy (NCBI): domain Eukaryota; kingdom Metazoa; phylum Chordata; class Mammalia; order Rodentia; family Cricetidae; genus Arvicola; species Arvicola amphibius. The sequence continues at coordinate 101,557,628 of NC_052054.1, read as the reverse complement.
GATGGAGGTCACACAAGGCAGAGTGTGAGTGTTAGCCCAACACACCTCGTCACAGAAGAGAACCTATGACATCTTCCGAGAACCCAAAAGGCCTCATTTTTGAGCCCAGTAAAGTTATTCTTCACCTGTAAGTTCATCAAAGTCTTCAAAAATGCAATGGGAACTTCTGGGGTAAAGTGACAGATTAGAAGCCAGCTCGGTGTGCCCCCGTGAATGAGAAGGGTCAAGTCAGCAGGCTCTGTCTGTTTCGTGCGCACGGTTGTACCACCAGCCTGGTTTATGTGGAATGGAACCCAGGGCTTCATGCAATGCCAGGCAGATGCTTTAGCAACTGAGCTATATCTCCAGCCCCAGATGCTTTTTTTGAAGACACGATGAGTATTTGTGGGTCAGCCGAAACGCACACAGAAGCAGAAGGCTGTGGAAGTAGCGTCGAGAAGCTGAAGTCTTCTCCAAAGGTGAGCCATGCAACCTAATGAAAACAGCCTCAAAGTCTCGTCCTCAAAACAAACCACATTCTCATGAACCCTAAATCCAGCCAGGGGCTGGTGTGATGCTTTCTGCTTGGAGGTCAGCATTGGAGAAACACAATACCCATTTTGCAATTCCCCATATTCTGGTGGTATTTAGCCAGGCATCATCTAGAAAGGTACCCTGTTGTTAGAGACTGACCTATTCTGGGGACTTAAAATCAAGGAGCAATTATATCAAAGAGCCTGGATTGGAGGTGCAGTAAGAGACATTCAAATAGAGGGGGCACCCTGAGCACAGACATACTGCTAAGGCAGGCAGCAGGTGCTAGGGATGTGCAGGATGAGGTGGCTGGAGACCCTGGTGGTTGGTGACCCCGTGTCTAGGTAAGTAGCTGAGGTTGCCATCAGATGCTGTCTGCTGTGGACTGCTTGGCTTCCAGATGTGCTGCCCGCCATGTTCACTTCACTGTTGGAGGGACCAAAGGCTCTGAGCTCAGCTTCAGCCAGCACTCGACCTCTACGGACTCGTTCCTCTGACTGAACATTCAGAGCTGGGCAGGCTCTGCAAGCAAACACTGAGACCGACTGGCATGTGCTGGGTTCTCTCAGTTCTTGCCCTCCTGTACTGGAAGCTAGCAGTAAAGGTAAGCAACAGCGTGACCATGTCTATCGGATACTGTGAAAGTCAAACTTTTTGCAAGAAAAAAAATGTTCTAAGCCGGGCGGTGGTGGCACACGCCTTTAATCCCAGCACTCGGGAGGCAGAGGCAGGCGGATCTCTGTGAATTCAAGACCAGCCTGGTCTACAAGAGCTAGCTCCAGGACAGGCTCTAAAGCTGCAGAGAAACCCTGTCTCGAAAAACCAAAAAACAAAATGTTCTAAGAGTTTTAAATCTATAACGCAGGAAGACGAGAGCTGGAGCTTACTATGAAGTGACAGCCTAGCATCACTTTGTCTTTGGCACAAGGCAGACTTTACTCTCAAAATTTCATTTCTGGAGCCGGGCGGTGGTGGCGCACGCCTTTAATCCCAGCACTCGGGAGGCAGAGGCAGGCGGATCTCTGTGAGTTCGAGGCCAGCCTGGTCTACAAGAGCTAGTTCCAGGACAGGCTCTAAAAAAGCTGCAGAGAAACCCTGTCTCGAAAAACCAAAAAAAAAAAAAAAAAAAAGAAAAAAATTTCATTTCTGGGATTAAAAAGGAAAAGAAAAGAAACGCAATGATTCCTACCTGTGTTATCAAAAGCTATAAAATAAATCAACAGGGAAATAATGACAAATTATAAAGTTCTTAAATGATCATAAGATGAAGGAAGAAAATTAAAGATATAAAATGAAGCAAAAAAGGCCAACTGTTGTCCCAAGCAAGAAGAAAGTTGCAGAAACAACTCTGTGTCCCCACATTCACGAAGGGGTCATAGGGTTATTTCAGGAGAGACGGGAACTCTTGGTCAAGTTCATGTGCGATGGAAAACACCAGAAAAATGGTGAGAAAAACAACGATCTCTTTTACTCGTTCTTTGAGAGTTTCATATAATTCGTTTCAATCATATTCATCCCTCCCCCAACTGCCCCAGACTCCCCTCCCCAACAACATTCTTAACTTGTTTAAAGACAGGTCATCCAGAAACATTGCATTTGCATAGCAGAATATGAGACAAGCTTCTTTGAATAAAGGGCAGAAAGTCATAGGGGTTCGTTGCTTCTGCAGCAGAACCCAGAAACTCCAAGGCAAGGACACTTCCTCCTCGTTCCCCCCAAAACTCAAATAAATAAATAAGTCATAAGAAGAAAAGACTTCAAAACGCTATTATGATGATTTTCCAGCAACAATCAAGTTTGAGAAACTCACTTGTAAAATCCCTGCCAATAATACAGCAAAGCTTGCAAGAATCTGCGAATAAATCTCACAAAACATGACGAGGACTTTTATTGAGAAATTCTAACAGGACTTTTAAAAAAAATAACAACTCAACAAATGGAAATGCAGTATGGGCTTACAAGTGGGACGGCCTTATAGAGATATCAAACTGCCTGAGGTTGACTTATGAAGTCCATGAAATTCCAGTCAAAACCCCATACGGTACTAAGTGAATCTTATTAGCTTTTATCATAAAATCCATATGGAAGAATAAAGGACCAGAAAGAGTAGGGAGATGGTCTGAAGAAAGAGGGAGAGGACTGACTATGTATCCCAGTTTTATGACATCGTACTAATTAGAACAGGATGGCACCCGCACAGAGATGAGCAGAGACATCGCAGTCATCCTAGGGAGGCCTCGACCGCAGCCTCATCTGCATGCGTCCCACCAGAGGCTCCCAGAGCAAACTGGATGTCAGCACAGCAGCACAAAGAGATGATTCGACTTTGGTACAGAGCCTTAACAATCTTATCAGAGAAACAAAGTCAAATACACTCCCGACACTTTTCCCATGGTACTCTGCAGCAAGTTCACAGAGACACGTGAGATATAAAAGTTCAAGATGTGTAGAAGGAAGGAGCAGAACAACGGCCAAGTCTTTGAAGCTGTGCAGATAGGTGATCCTTCCCCCCAGCATGCGTGTCTCCAGAGTCACGTGGCCCCTTCTGTGATGTCAGGGCTGGCACTTCCTGCACTGCTGCATTTCCCTGGCACAAGGTATGCTCTACAGAAAGCATCACAGGGTTAGCCATGCCGTGCAGCAGTGTTTGTCAAAGGAGTATTAGAAAACAGTGAGATACGCATACATGAAGTGATTGTGCACACTTGTGCCATAGACTGTCACACACAAGGCTCTGAAGGTCTTAGCACTGGCCTGTCCACAGGAAGGGAGTGGGGGTGGGGGCAGACACTTCCAAGTAAAAGAGTCAGATTGCTGAAAACCAATACCTGAGGAAAATTAGGAAATGCCATTGAATGGCATCGACTACGATGCTGGCAACTGGAACCAGGCTTATCCCCTGGAGAAATCTGTCTCAAAGTGGATTGAATAAACCCATTTGTTATGCTTTGGATGTAAAATTTCCCCCCATAAGCTCATGTGTTTGAGCCCTCTGTTCCCAGCTGACTGTTGGAGAAGGTTGGAAAATCTTAGGATGTGAAACCTTGCTGGAGGAAGGGAGTCAAGGGAGGGTGGGTCTTCTGCTTTCCTACTCCAGCCCTACTTCCTGGCCACTCTCTGCCTCGTGACTGTGGATGCAGTGTGACCAGCCCACCTCCTATTTCTGCTCACGCCTTCCTTGCCTGTCACCATGCTCTCCTTCTATGATGGACAGTGTCCCTCTGGAACGGTGAGTCAAGTAAGCCCTTCCTCCTGCGAACTTCTTTTGACAGGTTTTTTTCTTACTACTACAGAAATGTAACTAAGGCACGTATAAGTTCCACACCATAGTCAACAATGAACGGTGAAGCAATCCCTAGCACCTTGTGATATTAAACTTCTATTTGTTTAGGTCAGTGAAGGTGAATGTTGAATATTCTGCTTTGTAAATTGTGTGTGTGTGTGTGTGTGTGTGTGTGCGCGTGTGCGCGCACATACACATATGTGCATGTGTATGGTCAAAGGTCAACTTTGAATGTTATTCCTCCAGCCTCACCTTCCTTTTTGAGACAGCATGTCTCACTAAGATGTGGGACTAGCTTTTTGGGTTAGGCTGGCTCACCGTCAAGTTCTAGGGACCCACCTGTCTCTGGGGCCTCAGCGGCAATGGGATTACAAGCACACAACACCATTCCAAGCTTTGTATGTGGGTTCTAGGAATCTAACGCAAGTTCTCTTTCTTGCATGACTAGTACTTTACTGACTGTCATACTTAGTTTTAGCTGTCAACTTAACAGAAACTGGAGTGACCTGGAAAGAAGAAATATCAGCTGAAGAATTGTGGATTGGCCTATAGCTGTGTCTGTTAAGCAATAGACAATTGACGTGAGAGGGTCCAACCCACTGTGAGTAGTTCCATCAGTAGGCAGCTGGGCTACTGCTTCAGTTCCTGCCTCCAGGTTTTAGCCTCTAGGCTTCTGCCTTGGGTTCCTACCTCTAGGCTCCTGCCTGCAGGTTCCTGCCTTTGGATTCCTGCCTCAGGGTTTCTGCCTCCAGGTTCCAGCCTTTAGGCTTCTGCCTCTGGGCTCCTGCCTCCAGATTCCTACCTCAGGGTTCCCGCCTCAGGATTCCTGCTTCGGCTTTCCTTCACAGCGTACTGTAAACTGTAAGCCACTTTCCTCCCCAATTTAGCTTTTGACAGTGTTTTGTTACAGCAATAAAAAGCAAACTAAAACGATGATTGGGTCACCTCCCCCTACATCCAAGATGCTAATATTTGTCCATGTCATACTTGACATATATTGCCTTTGTAATTAAAAACCATCATTATTGCGAAGCCTCGCTTTACTAAGAAGCAATACATGCAAATCACAGTGCCGAGAAATGTGAGTCAATGAGTCAAACATGTGATTAACATGGCAAGACTCCTCATTGGTGTGCTCCACCCTCCTGCAGCAGAAGGCAAAAGAGCGTAGATGATCTGGAGGCCCACAGAGTCCATAAATCTAAAGTCACTTGGCCCCATGGAACTGCTCAGTAGGATTTACACCAAAGGAGGAGGGTTGTTTCCCAGTCAGAAAAGTAGAATTCAGACGGTCTCTGTGTGCCTAAAGACAGAAATGTACTGAAACAGCAGAACCCCCTGCAGCGTGTGGCAGATGCTGATCCAAGTTAATTCTGATGGAAAATGTTTGGGATTGTAGTTAGGCTGGAAAAGTGAATTTCGGTGCGGTTCAGCGGCCCAGATCATTTGGTGTGCGTGTGAATATGTCCTGTGTGTTCATCCACAGTGTGAGAGAAGCTCTAGACAAACAGAAAATGTGAAGTCAGCTAATGATTTCTGATACTTAACAGTTCCTGTATTTTCCCTTCTTTCTACAATGCGCCTACATTAGTTTGACAATAATTTAATTCTCTTTTCACGTATTTATTTGTGTGTGTGTATGTGTACATGACTATGTGTGCACGTGTGTCTGTGCACATGTCTCTGTGTATGTACATGTTGTGTGTGCACGCGCACAAGTGTCTGGTGTGTGTGTGTGTGTGTGCATGTGACTGTGTGTATGTGTATGCAAGCACACACATCTTTCTCACTCTGTGTGTGCGTACCTGTATGTATGTGTGTAGCTGTATGTATGTGCATGTGTCTCTCTCTGTGTGTAGAACACCTCGCAGGAGTAGATTCTCCACTTCTTGTGGACTGAACTCAGGTCATCAGTCTTGGCAGAATTCTCCTTTATCCGATGAACCATACCAGTTTCAGATTAAATGCAGGAAGAAAGCGAATAGGTCTGCAGATGACTGACTAGTTTGGGGGAGCCCTGCCCATCTCTGGAAGTGTAAGCTGCTATTACCCACCTGAGATCACATGACTGGGCCTAGTGACATCACATGACTGGGCCTGGCGGAATAATTCCCTCTGGCACATGCTATTTCTATTGACTCAGATGCTAAAAGCCAGAGATAAGAGAATTCATTTCCAGAATCCATTCTTCTTGCTGGAAAAGAAAAAGAAAATGTGATTGTAAGGTATATAGGTGTGTGTGTGTGTGTGTGTGTGTGTGTGAGAGAGAGAGAGAGAGAGAGAGAGAGAGAGAGAGTGCATATGTGTGTGAGAGCTACAATCCCAGCTGAACATGAACCACACATGAACTACTAGGGAGTAACACCATTTCTGTTATGAAAATAAAGGCACTAATTTGATAAGGGGATTGTGGAAGTGAGATGAAGGAAGGAGGGGCGGTTTCCTGGCCTGAAATTGACCACTGTTAATGGGATCCATGCATCACTCCTAGCTGCTGCCTCTGCCTATGAAAACAACAGAGGAGATGAGGAGTGGCAGAGGGCTTAGCCTTCCAGGACGTTCTTGTGACTTTTAAGGAGTGTGGAGCTTTGGAATTTATTGTTAGCAAAGAGCAAAGGGTTTTTTTCAAATACAGAATTCATTGTGCGCAGGTGTTTGTACAAACACCCAAGGCTAATACCCAGTGTGTTTATAGAAAGAGAGTCACCCCTGCACAAAGACCTCAGCCCTCAAAGGATGACACAAGCTTTCTCAGTTCACGAGTGTGTGCTTACCAGCCTGCAGCTTGCACATTCCCGACTTGGCTGGGCACCTGTACCGCGCCATGCAACATGTCTATCGTGTTAGATTCTCAGGGCTAAATTACAGGAGGGTTCTTCATTTCTCTAGAAAATGCGTGGGAGGAGGGGCTCATCTATTATCAAATGACTGGCCTGATAAAGAATGTTTCCATTGGTTAAAAATTAATCCTTTCAACACATTTTAGAATCTGCTCTCTTCTGACCTCTGCTCGGCGTTTGGCTAGAGACCTAATTTAGTCTCAGGACCCATCGGCGGGGAGGATGTGTCTAGGGGGAGTAGAGTTCCATGTGTGATAACGGTGAGTGGGCACCAAGAAAGACCTCTTTCAGGTGCTAGCTCTGCCGCAGGACATCATGGGTGGGGTGCTCCTAAGAGCTGTTCAGGGAAGCTCGGTCACAGACTCCGTACAGCCACAGCTCCCTTCGCCCACCTGATCTGGGATGAGCTAGTGACCTGGCTGAGAGTGATGATGGAGATAGATGTGACCTCAGCCCAGATCCTGAGAGATGAATGCAGACAGGTCCAATTCTGACCAAAGGGTACACGAACGGGTACGAGAAGCAAATCTCTGCTGCGTGAGCCTCTGAGGTATAGGAGCTGTTGGTAACTCCAGCCTAGCCCAGTCCCACTGTCTAATTTAGGGAGTAACCGGCGGGCTTCGATTTAGAGGGCATGGGGGCCTCAGAGTACCAAAGACTTGAAGACATGGAGGTTCTCCTCTGTGTCCACCCTCTCGGTGACTGTCTCTGCTCTCCCTCGACCACCTTTCAAGCACGGTGTGCATCTCAGACATTCACTCTTCTCCTCTCCAAACTTTTCTCCTATACCAACATTTCAGGAAAGGAACAAGAAAAGCTCTTATAAAAGCAAACAGACAAACAGAACATTAGAAGACCATGACATTTCAGTAGACAAGAGGCATCAACACACTCTGTGGTGACAGCCGGCAGGTGGAAGAGACTTGGTCTAAAGGAACCTGGAGCAGCATTCATTTTTACATAGAATCCTCAAGAAGCTTTGCACCACAGGATGGAGACGGGAAAGGAAAAGGGAATTGTGGGAAGACCCAGAGGGAAGTGGTCAGAGCCACAACTTCCTTCACCCTCTACGCATAGGCCTGCACCTCCAAAGTCCTGGAAGATGGAGATTCTGAGACCCCAGGTGCCTCAGACACCTCCCAGACAAGTCATGGAGCCTCACAGAAGCCCGGACTCCCCTTTCTTGGATGCATAACAACAGGGGAGCCCGACTATCTGTGGACTGAATCAGCCACCTCATGGGTTCTCTACTCATGGGTCATAAGCCCCCAGCTCAGATCCCCCAGTGGTTTGCTCAGTTCTGGCAGACACTGAATATAAGTTTACAAAAGCGTTATGAATATGAGTAATTTCAGTATGTGTTATTTCCTCTGGTTTTTTTCCTACATGTTTATCTAGTTTGGTAAACAAAGCTTCAGTTAGCGTGTTCACCATTTTTGTTAAAGTATCTTTTTAAAATAAGTTGCACAAGCTGCATCCTGGGTCGTCTCATCTCTTCCCATCCCTCAGTGGAAGGTTCAGAGTTTAAGCTCCTTCAAGCCACTGGGAACGCTGCTCTCAAAGGCACAGGGACTGAAAGGGGCGGGGCAGAAACTTACGGGGTTCCCAGGTTGGCTGAGCATCCCCTTACCCAGAATAACCCTAGATGTCCTTCTGCTGGGGTTACAGAGGACCGAAGTCCATTATTAGACCTAGGGCTCCTTCCATGTCAGAGTCTACCCATGGACATGGTGTCTGTGAACTGCCTGATTTCTCTTAAAAGAAAAGCCACAGGAATTATTTCACTGAACATGGGAACATATCGTAAATGAGTCTTATTTTCCCTATATCCAAACTGATCCTCCCATGGTCCTTCGGTGGCCTGGATTTGAGGATTCCTCATGGATGAAGTGCTGCAAGACAGACATGTACCACACAGACATGTACCACACAGACATGTATCACACAGACATGTACCACACAGCTCTATACTGGACATATGGAAGTGTCGAGGTCCTCTTAATAGAACCTGGTGCTGTTATCCATTCTGGAGATGGGCACCCCTTGATTTTAAGCGCTCCCTCTGGGCTCTGTCTCCACTTCTACTCCCTTTCCCCCCCTCATCTCTTTCCTTCTCTCTGTCTTTCTTCCCCTTTCTCCATCCATTCGCCCCCTCTTCTGAAGACCGATTTTGAGAGGTGGGTGTGAGAGATTCAGTTTGGTATCTGTCGTCAGTGACTTAGGATGGCCCTGGAGGCCTCTCTAAGGGCCACAAGGAAGGGTGTGTGATCTCCGAAGTAACCTTATTAGGGCGAGCACAAAAGCCTCAGTACAATTGGTGTTTAATACATAAGCAGGTACCAATGCCAATGCCAGCACGGGCAGAGGAAAATCCACATAGCATCAGTCTCAGGGGTTTGAGGAGAGCGAGAACTCTCTGTTCAGTGTTTAAAACCATGCGGTTTTTTAATACACTGGCTTCGACATTTTCCTCATAAACCACGTCATTTTGGCAGCATGAGTCTGACTTGCCTTTCTTTTTAAAGTACTTGTCTCTATAACCACAGGCAGACCTGGGATAAACAGAGCTTATGTCTTTGGTCCACACAGATGACATGCATGGTCCACCCAGGTGCTCCAGCCTAGAGGGCCGTTGCTCTAGCATCTGCTCAGGATCAACGAACCGAAGAAAACGCTAAGCGTGGGTGGCTTGGAGCTCTCGGCACCAGACAGGAACTTGAGCAACTATTTTCCCAGGGCACCGCCAGCTGCTTAAAACACATAAATTGACTGGTGGCTTGGGGTTACATAGACAGTCTTGAAAATCGGATTCAGTTTGTGCAATCGACCACATGGCCGCTTCATCTCCCCGTCTCTCTGTACAATGCCCCCTTTTTCTCCCCATTCTTCACACCATTGGAAGTGGGCGGGTGTGAAGGCCAGAACATGAGTGTGGGCCTCGTGGGGCCCCGGACTAGGACCAGCTGGGAGATTTTCTGGGGCTGTGATCTGGGCAAGGCACAGTCCCTAGAGGCCAAGTAGGGACAGTGTCTGTCCTGACCCCACAGGGTCATGGGGAAAAACAGAGTGGGGGCTGATAGAGACCCTGGGGACATTCAAAAGTCCATGCGTTTTCATGTCTTCCTCATCACTGCCCTGCAAACCTGCCAGAAGTCTTAGCTAAGTGACTAGACTTGGTCATTTTCATCCCTGAGCAGAGCTGGTCTATACAGGTTTGCTGACTCGGTCAGTTTAGGAAACGTATGGGCTCCCTGACTCGGCAGACAGAACACTAACTGAAAATCTCACTCTCCCCAATGCTTAAAGATTTATTGATTTTATCATTAGTAATTGTGTGTATATGTATGTATTTGGATATGTGCACCCGGTGCAGACTGCCATGGAGGTCTGAGGTGTCAGATCCCCACTAAACACCGGGAACTGGACTCTGATCATCCAGAGGTAAGGATTTCCTTAACAACTGAGCCATCCCACGAGCCCCTCGCCACAGCACCTAAAACAGCCATGTGCTGGTGCCTTCTCCATTATCTATTTACCTCCCTGAGACCCTTCCCTGTCCCCTAGAAGTAGAAAGTCCCAAGAAGAACACCTAGAATACAGGAGGCATCTGAAACTTCTCTGTTGACTCAAGCAGTTGGCAGATGCTGCCATTTTCCGCCCAGTTTCAGGCCGGAATAAGTGACTTTGCTCAGGACACTGAAGGACACACTGTAGTGGGCAGGTTGTATTTCAGAGCTTGTAACTGACACCCAAGTTGGGTCACAAGGCTAATGTCCAGCCTGGAGGACAGCCCAAGATCCAACCTGTGAGACTTACTGCAGCTTAGTGAAAACGTAGCCTCCCCAGGACTCCTATTGTTAACCACACCCCTCTTTACAGGGCTTTGCCCGGGGGGGGGGGGGGGACACTCTCCAGATATATTCAATACAGAGCAACACAAAGTGGATGACATAGCACTCCTCGTATTTGTCTGGGAAAGGCTAAAGGAAGACATTCGCGTGTTCACCAAGTGCAGGGAACTAGAACCTCACAGGAAAGAGGAGGGTTCGTTGGTCGGTTTTAAGAGGTGATTTGACAATTGGTATTCCTACCTGGACATTTCAACCTGGACATATTTTGTTCTACTTTTCGACATTTGTTCCACAGGGTGAACAATGTTCATGGTGAGAAAATTCTGATCCCAGGGGTGGGGCATACATTAAACATACATTTCACACACTCACCACTGTGAAAACCCCGCTTAGGGACCTAGCGTGTTCTCTTGGCGACTTGCAGTGGGTGACTGGGAGCCTGGGTGCTGTTTCCTCTGATTCGCAGTTGCTGTAGTTTTCACAAGAACCCCTTTAAGAGGGAGAGTAAAACAGATGTATCAAAGAAGCTTACTCAAGACTCCCAGGGGAAGTGGTGATAATGATTATGATAAAGACAGCAGTGATTGTTAGGTCTCAATCCCCCAACAAAAGGCTGAGGTGCCTATTTAATATATCAAAGCAGACATGGCGGCAAGGTTCTCCCAGCATCTCTCAATCCTTACCTGTTACCAGGTATGGTACCTCACCTTCTAGTCAGAATTCTCCAGCTCAGGGGTTGGGCTACCCTTCCCTATAGTCCCAACTATTTTGGTTACCTGGTCTTTACCTTTTTACCCTCCTGTACTCTTGGTCTTGCTCTGTCTTCTTCTCTTTTCCCTCTCCTCACATGGCCCAACTCAGGACCATGTCTACTCTGGACCCTCTCAGATGTCTCTGTCTTTGCCCACACTCTACCGTTTATCTACAGTGAATCTTCTCCACCATACCTAGAAGCAGCCACGGTCTTCCTTTTTATTTCTGTTTTCAGGGAGGATGGTGATCGTGGTATTGTGGTGAGGATGATGGTGAAGGTGATGAAGAAGATAACCATGATGGTGATGATGACAAGTCGGTGAGGGTAATTATGATGGTGATGATGATAATGATGGTGCGGTGACCATGACGATGATGATGGCAGTGATCTTAAGGACTGTGATTGTGATGGTGACAGCAGTCGTGATGGTGTGATGTTGGTAATGATGACTATGATGCTGATGGTGGTGGTGGTGGTGATGATGACGACGATGACGACTGTGACGTTAAGGACTACGATGATGGTGACAGTGATGATGATCGTGACTGTGATGGTGATACTGAGTGTGGGACGCTGATGATGGCGATGGTGACCGTGATGGCAATGACTATGACAGTAGTCATGGTGATAACTGTGGTGATGATGATGATAACTATGGTAACGGTGATGATGGTGACGATGGTGACTATGATGGCAATGACTGTGATGGTGATGATGGCGATGGTGACCGTGATGGCAGTAACCATGGTGATGATAACTGTGGTGATAATGATGATAACCATGGTGATGATAACCATGGTGATGATAACCATGGTGATGATAACCATGGTGATGATGATGATAATAACCATGGTGATGATAACTATGGTGATAATGATGATAGCCACGGTGATGATAACTATGATGATGATGATGATGATGATGATAACTATGGTGATGATAACCATGGTGATGATGATGATAGTACGGTGATGATAACTATGGTGATGATGATGATAATAACCATGGTGATGATAACCATGGTGATGATGATAATAACCAAGGTGATGATAACTATGGTGATGATGTTGATAATAACCATGATGATGATAACCATGGTGATGATGATAATAACCATGGTGATGATGATAACCATGGTGATGATGATGATGATAACCATGGTGATGATGATGATAACCATAGTGATGATAACTATGGTGATGATGATAATAACCATGGTGATGATGATAACCATGGTGATGATGATGATAACCATGGTGATGATGATAATAACCATGGTGATGATGATGATAGTACGGTGATGATAACTATGGTGATGATGATGATAACCATGGTGATGATAACCATGGTGATGATGATGATAACCATGGTGATGATGATGATGATAACCATGGTGATGATGATGATAACCATGGTGATGATGATGATAGTACGGTGATGATAACCATGGTGATGATGATGATAACCATAGTGATGATAACTATGGTGATGATGATAATAACCATGGTGATGATGATAACCATGGTGATGATGATGATAACCATGGTGATGATGATAATAACCATGGTGATGATGATGATAACCATGGTGATGATGATGATAACCATGGTGATGATGATGATGATAACCATGGTGATGATGATGATAACCATAGTGATGATAACTATGGTGATGATGATGATGACTATGGTACAGGATAATAACTATAATGATGATGGTGATGTTAGTGACCATGTTGGCAATTGCTAACTATGATGACGACATATGTGATGATGTTGTTGATGGTGACTATGATGGTAATGTAGACTAGCACGGTGATATGCAGATACAATGATAGTTAATGTCAATGCTGACAGTAATTCAGGTCCTGTCTGCTCAAAATGACACTGATAATCTCAGCATCATTACCAACGATGCCCCTTTCCCCTTGTGGCATCCTGTTACCCTCCTATGTTCAATGGATCTAAGGCCATCCTCTCACAAGTCTTAACACATATATGCCATATCACCTGGCACATTGACTCGAAACAGATGCTGCCATGGCCCCTGGGGAATGGGAAGGGCAGCAAGTCAAGGTGAGAGCCTTCTCTAGATGGCAGACATAGTTCATCTTGACCCCAGTGACCTCAGCTCACAGTGCAACTCTGCCTTGGCCTATGGGTGAACTTGGGTGAGGTCTGGGATTCCCAGTATTATATAAAAGTCCCAAAGATGAGACCATAGAAAATAAGAAATAAGAGGACAATTTAGAGCCTCTTCCAGCCCTTCTCAACTGGGGTTTGTGACCTGCCTCTGCAACATGTGTCCTACATCCAGATCATGGGCTGTTCTGGGAAAGCTAAGCAAGGAGCAAAGCCAGCTGCAAGAGTAACTCTGTCTCCCCTGTATTGCGGCAAAGTCTGACGAAGCCATCTGTTACAGACAGCTTTGTTGAGCCCACAATCAAGATGGCTCATACGTCTTCTCCCTAAATAATTTCAACTGTGAGAGATGAGTCTGGAGGGATTTTCTCCAGGTGGAGAAGCCATCGGACTCTCAAGGGAATGCGCTGATTTTAAAGCATACACCTGGGAATACTGAGTCCTGTGGTACCATGCCAGGGCCTGGGGGAAAGGGCCTTGCTTCTCAGAACAACTGTCCCCTGTTCAAAACTGTTCCCTGTGACATAGCTCAGTCTTCTCTGCTTCTCCCAGATGAGACTGAGTTGTAGTTCATAGTGGACACCAGTGTGGGTTTTCTAAGCCCTAGAATTTGTCTCCTCTTCAACTCCTGGGGCAGAAAGGAATTTCTTCTATAGCCATTGTGTATTCATTCATGCTGCACAATGAGAGTGAATCGCGTGTGTGCTCAGCTGCTGAAGAGAGGCGGATCAAATTGCTACCACTAATGAAAATGGATGCCCTGACGCACCTAGTGGCAGTAAGAAGGAAGAGGGCATCCTCTTGTGGTTTTCTTAATAATCAAGGTATGAGTGGATAAAGAAGGTGTGACATATATTCATGGCTGCATACTATTCCACCCTAAAAAAGAAATGAACCCTCCCCCGGAGATAGTCACAGTAAGTGAAATAAAGACATGAACACAAATACAAAACACTGCATAACCTCATGTATTTGTGGAATCTAAACTGGTGATCTTCTAGAAGGTACTGATAGAGTAGCCATTATCAGAGGCTGAGTGGGGGAAAGTTGGCCAGTGCATAAAGAGCAAAAACAATGCCCAGTATTCTATGTACTGTAGGGTGACCCTACTTTGTGATAGTTGATTATGTTCTTCAGAGGAATTTCTTGAGGAAAAAAAAGTGAATGTTTTAACTAGACAGTAACCAAAAAAGTTGGCCAAGATGAAAGTGTGAATGGCCTGACCAGCTCATTTCACATTGATGTGTGTGTGTTAAAATGGCACACCTTGTCTCACAAGCCCGAACAATCGTGTGTCAATTAAAAATCAGAAACACAAAACTAAGTAAGGAAGTGGTTTCCATAAAGACATATCACATGTTTATGGTTTGCAGGGAACACACCTTTTACCCCAGTTTCCAATTGAGAGAGCTCGGATGTCCTGGCTGGTATGTATGATGCCTTAATTCTGGCGGCCCTGTCACGGCCCTTTCCCATGCTGGGGTCCGTAGCTGTGCTTTCTATTCATTTCTCTGGACTTTCAGCTTACCTCCAACTGCAAACATGTCCAACACACCCCATCCCACCAGCAACACAGAGGACTCCTGCAGAAAGAAGGGAAGCTAGACTCTAGTTTGACCAGGTACATACCACACCACGGAACTCCGCAAGGAACCCAATCCCGCCATCTTTGGGCAGCCTCATTGTCTCTCCAGGTTGTGAGGACTACAAGAGAAGCTGGCCCTCTGATTCCTCTTGTTGGTCACGAGGCAGCTCTCTTTTCCTGCTTAGGGCCAGCCTTCTCCCTGGCCCTGGAAAAGCTTCTCACCGAGGTGCCTTGACTGAGGGACGTAGCTTCTCTCTGCCTGTACATGCTCTGTCTTTCTCTGGCATGGGCTCAGCCCATGGGCAACTGGGCACTCAGCCAAAAATGACCCTGGGAGGGCTTCTGTACCCTGGGAATTCAATGCTCAGTGATGCAGAACCCCCATTCCCTACCTTTAATTTGTCCTCATATTCCTTAACCCTAAAAGTTCACTAACCCAACCTGGGATTCTACCTCCAGGAACCCCAAACCCGTTTTTACCACACCAGCCCTCTCCCCCACCTCACTGCCCCAGGATGCAGTCCTTTCTCTGCTGCACCTGTATCTGCCGCCAAGAATTCTATGGCGCACCCCTCCCCTAACACCCTCCAGCCCACACATCTTTGAACTTTTATGGAATTTGCATCTGTGACAAATTACTTGGTCTTTAATTATCTTCTGTCACATTATTCCTGTTGAACTTGGCTGAGAGGCACGCTCTCCTCGAAGGCAGACACATCTTTGTTGTGCTTTGCACAGACTCGGACGGCGAAACCCAGAGAACTGCAGAGAGCCCCCGAACTGAGGTCATCTGAGCACCTCCCAGCCTGTGCATGCGGGTAACTCCTATGTTTTCCTAAGTCAATCTTTTTTTTATTTTTCCACTTAAATGAACTCATTGTTTAAGGAACTTTTTATCACCTCCTGAAATGGAACACTGGTGCTGTTTGCCCTCGGTAGAACTAGGCTATAAAAATAAATTCCACGTAAACAGAGCGACATTGTTGAATTCCACCTCTGCATATCCATGCCCTGCATCTGCCTTGCTTGGACTTAGATGCTCTGAGTATTATGGATATATTCAAGATTGACTAAGAGTAAAAGGAAAACCTTGGCTCTTTCCAGAATGGTTGGAAAATAATTTTAAAGGAACCTACTCTTCTGCTCTGAGTTCCAATTCATTAATTAGAGTCTAGAGATGCCCTACAACCATCTTTCAGCCTGGCATCAGGCCCTCCACGGGCCCTGCTACCCACTGACTGTGTGATTTCACTTAAATTAATTATGTGGTCTCCAAGTAACATGTTCCATGCATCATCTCATGGGAGCCATACCAAATTCCCCAAAGCAGACTTGGTTGTGACCCTATGCAATAGTTTTGGAAGTGGGATGTCCCCCCACAAGTTCATGAGTTTGAACACTTGGTCCCCAGAAGGTGGCACGAAGACTGTACTTGCCTCTTCTGCTGGCCTGACTTTCTGGGATCCTGGTCTTCTGCTTTGTGCAGAGCCTCTGCCACAGCTTCCTGCAAGCACAGAGATCCCCCACCCCAACACACACACAAATGTATACACACACACACACACACACACACACACACACACACACCTTCTGCACCACAGTGGTCTTCTCTCTCTGGAAAAGGAATGAAAACCAACCCTTCCATCAGGCATTTTGGTCACAAGGATGAGAAAAGAAACTGTTTTACCTACTTCCCAGCCGAGAGAACAGAACTACAGGACAAAGTGGCCCCCAAAACGCAGTGATAGGGCATCTGGATAGGATCCAGTGAGGAGCAAAACAGTTCTCCAAAGTTCTGAGGAAGATAACGGTTAATTAAGAGGACGTCTCAGGTTAGGAGAACGGAAAAGCCTGACAGACATAGGGCATCAAGGCAGCCTTGGTGTCCACGGCATCAGAAGGCAGTTGCCACCCTTGAGAGGAGAGGAAGAGGCTGAAATTGGGGCCCAGGAATCAGATAGCCCTCTATGAAACAGGAACAAGGGTGGGTTTGCATGGAAGGAGCTGCACTATTGAAGAAAGGAGACGCCATTGCTGTGGATGACCGACCCCACAGGCCAGGTTTCCTGTGGATCTCAGCAGCAGAGGCCAAACCACCACATCTGTGGGCTCAGAGCCCCAAGATACAGAGCAGAGAAATGTGGGAGAGAAAGAAGAGTGGTTCTCAGACCACCGGGCACAGCTCCTCCAGGTGGCCCGACTCTGGGATCTTCTAGCCACACACAACATAGCTGTGGTTGATGCTATATTTTACAGGAAATGGAAATTGCGTGGTTTTGGTCCATTCTGAGAATGGGTGGCTCTTTCTGCTTTCCTGGATCTACCAAAGGTGATCTTGACACCTCTTTCATTGCCGCTGGAAAATAGGGCCAAATGCTTCAGGGTGGGAAGAGAGAAGGATACCACATTTTCTTTGTTATGGATGTACAATAGATCAAAGGCCTGTGGCCTGGGATCAAGGTCCCTGCTTCATTCCTGTTTGCATTCTTAAGAACAGTCCAGAATGTCTACTGGGTGGTAGGTACGTAAGAGGTTGGGGGTCCCAGAATTGGCCCCTCCTTTTTGGGCACAGCTTCCGGCTTCATGGAGCACAAGGCAGAGAGCCACAGGACCACACATGAGATGGATTGTATATCACAGGCTGTTTTCTCGATGGGGGTGGGTTACATGTAAGCCTAGGAGCATGGAGTGGGAGATAAGACCAGGGCTCAATTCTCTGCAGTGTGGTGGGTAAGCCAGGGGAGGCAGAGGCAGACAAATTTGAAGGAAATTAAAACAGGCTGTTTCTGCTGTGGTCTGAGGTCCTGAGCCACCAAGTAATAAGGGACACTAGGTAGTCACAAGGTTGGTTCCCCATCTGGGCCATTCCAGGGTCCTGGATGAATCTCATGGCAACAGTTTGAAAAGTGAATGTCATGGATCTCTCTGAGACCCAGAACCTGGGCTGGCTGGCTGCAGGCACAGTGGATGTCTGGGAAGGGACCTGTCTGTAGTAGGGAGTGGGGGGGGGGCTTGTTTGTCTCCCGCCGTCCCACTAACTTACACCCAAAATAATCACACAGATATTGTATTAATTAAATTACTGCTTGGCCCATAAGCTCTAGCCTCTTATTGGCTAACTCTCTCTCACATATTAGTTTAACCCATCTCCGTTAATGTGTATCACCACTTGACTGTGGCTTACTAGTCTAACCAGTGTCTGTCTTGGGCAGGAGAATCATGGCATCCACCACTCTGCCCTTCTTTCCAGCATTCTGTTCTGTCTACTCCACCTACCTAAGTGCTGCCCTATCAAAAGGCCAAGGCAGTTTCTTTATTCAACCAATGAAAGCAACACATAGACAGAAGAACCTCCCACACCACTCGTCCCTTGTGATCCATGTGACAAGGGGCAGTAGCTGAGGTTGTGGGACAGAGCAGGAGAAATAAAGCCAGTCTGGCCCTAGTGTTTCCCTGGGGGGGGGGGCAGGTCAAAGCCTCCTCAGTCCTTGAGCATAGGAAGCAATGAGAGCCTCTGCCTTCCCTGCCTGGGGGGACATGACATGTACGATGACCTCTAGCTAAAACCCCAATGTGGGGAGAAGACTGGAAAGATGGCCCTTGCAGAGGGCTCAAGTTTAGTTTCCAGGACCAACATGGAGAGGATTAGAACCAGCTGCAACTCCACCTTTGGGGATCCAAAGCCCTTTTCTGACTCCACAAGAACTGTATTCATAGACACATACCCATACACACATGTATTTAAAACAAAATACATCATTTAAATATCCCCAAAGGTGCTTTTCTTTCCTTCTCCTTGTTGGCATTTGTAGCCAGCTTTGGGCAGAGGACAGGCCTGTGTCTGGGCCTTTTGTGTTCAACTGTCATAGATTTCCTCAGGTCAGGGATATACACATTCCTTATATTGAAAATCTTACCTGCACAATTTCCAAAGGAAAAGACATCAGTAAAGAAGAGGGTCTCCCGAGACTTTGCTTCCTGCTTCCCCTGGCAATGAAATCTATCTTGTGCTTGTATTTCCTTCCAGGCCAAAGACTACTTTTCACTGGTTTTTCTGTGTCTTCCAGAGAGTGGACTGGACCAGTGCAGGGTCCCCAAGGGCCCTAAAGTGATTCCAGCCCCTAAGGATGTTGGTCCCTGGCTGTGGTTGCTGTCAGTGCTCTGTTCTATTTGACACTGTGAGCAAACCTACCCTAAGCTGTATTGCATGAATCGCCCTGGGTCCCTCCACCTTGGAGAAACAGAAGGGGTTTAGAGTTTCATTATTAAGCTGTGGGCAATGGCCATCCTATCTCCTGGGTAGAATTCTAAGATCCTCATAGCAGGGGGAAAAAGTGCTAAAGAATCATGAAACCACCAGTGTTTAGACTTGCATGGCCCATTAGATATGGCGTCACTCTTGTGAGTCACTAGGGAATTTCCTGGAAACATCCGAGTTCTTGGGAACTCTGGGACGTTTATTATGCTTACAAAGCTGATATAAAGAAATGAGTGGGAATCACAGGCCTCCGTGGGGAAAAAAAAATGGATTGAGAACATTTCGGGGGCCCCAGATGACGGTGCCTGCGAAAGCAGAGAAACCTCTGGAATTTGATTTTTCTGTTGATCTTCATCCTGGCAAAGAGCATTGAACAAAATGTGTGCCTTGCACTTTAAAAACCAAGTTGATTCCTGTGTCTGGGGAGAGGAAAGGCAGTTTCAGGGCAGGAATAATTCCCACTGTCTCCCAGGCCCGAGGAACAAAGGAAGGCCATTTGCAATTTGAACAGGGGCTATGAAAGGATGTCTTTTAGACTCTGCGATTTGAGGGGCTCCTGCACTCTTGGGCTGCCCCTCCATTTGCATTTTAACTGGGTTTTTTTTTTTTTTTTTTTTTTTTTTTTTTGGCAGGGCCATTGTGGCTAGGAAAGCCTCTGCCCTTGCACACGGTGCCTGGGCAGCTGGACTCCCGGTCCCATTGTGGGCAGGTGCTCCTAGGGAACATCCTCCTCTCTGTGCTCTTGTTGCGGTTGTTTCTGCTGCGCCCATGCCCACATCCTCCTCGCCTTTGAAAGCACTGTGTATCCTAATTTTCTGAGGAATCGCCATACTGACTTCCAAAGCAGCCGTACCAATTTGCACTCCCACCAGCAAAAGGGGGTTCCTTTTACCCCCACGTCCTCCCCAATGTAAGCTGTCGTCAGCGTTTTTTTGTTTTTTTTTTTTTTTTGATCCTGGCCATTCTGACAGGTGTGAGATAGAATCTCAGAGTTATTTTGATTTGCAATTCTCTGATGACTGAGAGGGTCGAAGGGGAGGAGGAAGGAAGGGAGGGGAGCAGGAGAAAATATATAACTCAATAAAAATAATAATAAATGAATACTAATTTAAAAAAAAATTAAAACACACCCACAAAAAAGAACTGCGTATATTAGATCACGAAACAGAAAGCAGAACGCCCCACCATTCCCTGACTTATTCAAGATGTATGAGGAAGTAAACTCAGGGCATCCGTTCTGCGGTATCTCTTATAAAGAGTAAACTAAGGCACGAGGTAGCTTTGACATCCCCTATAGGGCAGGCCCTGCAAATGCCACATAGTGACAGCAAGCATCATAGATCCGAGCAAGTGTTCTCGACAACAGTCCCCAGTGATGCGGAATCAGGGGTCCACCAATATTGTTCCACCTGCATGGAGCTGAAGGAAGAAGGCTGAGCAGCACGCAGACTCTCACCATGCAGGGATCCCACCTCATTGGCAGTCCACACATATGAGGACCTAAGTTCAGTCTCCAGGACCCATGTGATGACAGCAAGCCACAGCGGTGTGCAATCTGCAACCCCAGCGCTGGGGAGCCAGAGACAGGGGGTGTTTTGGTGCTCCTTGACCAGCCAGCCTGAATGAGTGAACAAGCTCTTGGTCAATGAGAGACCCCGTTTCAAAGCCCCAAATGTGTAGTATCTAAAAAAGATACACACACACACATACACACATATCTATAAAATCATATATACACACATCCACACATATGCTTAGACATATACACATATGTACATATGCATATATACATTCATAGACATACATAGACATACACATAAATACACGAGCATATACATGCATAGACAAAACCACACATGTATGCATAGATACATAGACATGTTTATAATATATAAATATACGCATAAACACACATACATGTGTATATATTTATAGACACATATACACACACATACATAGATAGATAGCACATGTGCACACACAAATTCACGTACCCATATATATGCATAGACACATTTGAGCTTGTGCGTGCACACACACACACACACTCCACACACAGAAGCAATAGCTAGAGCTTAGAAAAGAGGCAGGAAATGACTTCATGGTCTTTCAATGCCACCCTGAAGCTGTCAGACAATCTGACAAGGCCATCTAAGGCCCATCTAAAGTGCTAAGAGAATTTTTTAAAAATTGATTTAATGGAAGCAGCGTGGGGTCAGCCCTTGTAGCTGAGTGATAAGTCACAAAGCATTGCCGTCCGGCAGAAATGCTAATCAAGCCCACATGTTCCTAATGAAATGATTAGCTTTTGGTCCCAGGCCATTGTTAATTTTGTTTCTGGCTGCCTGAACCCAGCATTCTTTCTCCCACTATCACACCCTCACCTCTTCTTTGAGCTGACCTCCGCTCTAGCTGCCTGTGAACAGGCTGAGCACATCCTCAGAACACACACACTGCGTATTTATGAGCTCTACTTCATGAAGCCTAGAACATTCCACCGTGAAAACCGTCTGGTAGCATTTTTAGAAAATTTTAGTGATTGCCTGCGTGCAAGATTTACAGCCGCAGAGAAAGGCCTCTCGCATATATGCCAAGTGTCCTGTCATGTGGAAAACAAGGGGTGGAGGCATAACACCAGACCCAGCGATTTTGAAACGCTAGCCATGATTGGCCAGCTACTCCCTCATGCTGGAGCCTTCGCAGCCTGAATGCTGCGTACCTCATACCCAAAGGCATTTTGCAGACAGCAGTCCCATTTCTTCAATAGCCCTGAAGTCATAAGATGGCCCCCTCATCCTTCACAGGGTCACACACCAAGGCCCCTGCCATCCTGAGCCCCAGAGTTGTGTTATTCTAGAAGCAAACCAGACGGTGAGAAGAAAGAGGGCTCATTGAGCAGCCTCCTGCATGACAACTGATTTTTCTTCTTTGGGGAAAACTCAGCTGGGCTGCAGAAGCAAGCATGAGCAGGGGCTTCTGGGAAATACTTGCTTTAAAAAGTGGACTTTAAGTGCAGTTTTCTCTCTGGCACCAAGGGCCTTGAGAACCTTCCGGGCTGCTTGGTTTGCCTGTCGTATTGTTACTAATAGGGCCAAGGAGAGTCCAGGTGCTCATGGGTCAAGGCGAGCCTCCTCAATGCAGACTTTCTAAGGCTCCCCTGGAGATATCTGGAATGTTCTCTGTACAAAGTATTAGCTATTTCCCAGTACGTGAGTCTTATGATAATAAAGGCCACTTCTCCCTCTTAGCTGCCTTAGAAGACAAGGATAGGGGCAGGTCCCCCACCTCCCTGGAGACAGATGGTGACTCCAGCCAGTCTAGGTAGTGAGACAGACAGTGAATAGTGAATTGCCTGTCTGACCGGCCAGTGTGTCCCAAACATGTGAAATCCAAGTGCCACATACCAGGAAGTACCCGACTCTCAAGAAATATCTTCAGATGAAGGAATTACGAATTGAAAATTTCTAGCTTAAGTAGGGCATGCTTTCCAAAGACAGATTAATAGCTGACTGGTGTTGCCTTGTGGATTTATTATTAGAGACAGAAGCAGAGGGTGGAGCCAGAGTCAGGATGCGAGGAGACTCCCATAAGGAGTCTGCAACAAGGATGCACTTTGCTTGCTTTCTCCTGGGAGCGGGGTAGAGGAGAGATGGCCGTCAGCAGGGCGATGAAGGTAGAATGGAAAGATATTAGGATTTATCTGGTTTTTAAAAACTGACTCTTTGGGAAATTCATATCATGAACCCCAATCCCGCACGTCTCTCAGTCCCTCCACATCTGCCCCCTCACTCTTGTGGCATCACCCCAAAGGAAAGCTAAAAGAGAATAACAGTAAGATAAAGATAAACAGTAATTTAAAAATGGAAAAACACTTCCCATCCCATCACGTGCTTTTGGTTTCATATAAAGTTTTGTTATTTCTACAGTTTTTATGGTTATGTCTTTCTCTAGTATACACATTTACATACACACATGCATACATATACATACATACATACATACACTCATACACACATTTCTACATAACTTTATCACACATGCACACACACACGTGCGCACACACACACACACACATGGGTACACAGGCACACATACAGCACAAATAGCTTTGCAGTGATCCTTATGTCGGGGCACCAAAGTCAACACCCTTCAGACCACTCCACCCTTCAAAGATATTGCACACTTTAACTATTACTCCTGTTATGGATATTTGGTCACAACAGGTACTGGAATGAAGATAAATCCACAGGGTGAATCCCAAAGTCTAAGCCCCCACCCAGTGACTGGCCACAGTCTATGAGTTTGAATCAAGAAACACATTCTTGGGCAGAGCTACAAATGTGGAATCCATTAAATCAGGTGCAGCAACAGAGGGAAAAGGCTTCTCTGTTCAAGTTAAAAATAGAATTGTCTCTTTATGTGTGAGATCATCTTTATCTTTCTCCCTTTGAAGGTCTCAAAGCTATTAAACAAAACTCTGCATAGATTGCGTTGACCTTGTCCAAGACTGCATAAAGAAGAGCATTTATAAGATCATAAATCTTGCTAAGTGTACCTACTTAGACCCGTTGCTTAGTTGGCCTTTAAGAACTTTATAAAAGGCCTGGAAGAATAGCTTGCTGGTTAAGAGCACATACTGCTCTTACAGAAGACCTGAGCTCAGTTTTCATGGCACACAAGTGTCTTTGACTCCACCTTCAGGAGGCTATGACGCCCTCTACTGGCCTCTTTTGCCATTACACTCATGTGCATAGACACATTAAAAGTTGAAAGGAAATTGTTAAGTTTCTTTTTTAAAGGAGTGAAAAAAGCCGCAAACTCAAGTTTATAGAAACTTCTGGAATGTTCTTCCTTGAGTGTACCTGGTTTAAAACAGGTTAGGAAACAAGCTGGGAGATAAGGGGCAAACACTTCTCTCAGGAGCACTGGAAATGGACTCCTTCCTGGCTCAAGGCTAGCTGCTGAGGAACCTGGCTCCGCCCTCTCCGATGCTGCCTCATCCTCTCTCCCAGAAAACCACACAGCCCAGGATTTCGTCCCTTGCTAGGTCTCTGTGGGGTGTTCATTCTTTCACACTTTTCTTGGTAGCAAGTGAAGTTTTCCAGCTATGCCCAAGAGTGTAGCTTTCACCTTGGCCCTGCTGGTGGCCATGGGAGCAGCGTGGACATTCAGCTACCTTCAAAGCTACTGACCATGATGCTACTTGCCAGGGAGCTGGGAAAGGAGATTAAAGAGAATTTCAACACTGGAGAGGGGTGTCCTGGCCAGTGTTTATGCCAAGTTGACAGAAAGTAGAGTCATCTGAGAGAAAGGAACCACAGTGAGAAACTGCTTCCAAAAGATGAGCTTAGGTAAGCCTTCGAGGCATTTTCTTAAGTAGTGATTGATACGGGAAGGTCCGGCTGTTCCCATGGCCACTGGCAGAGCCAAGATGAAAGCAGAGGGTGGCTGGCCACATTGTATGCACAGTCAGGGAGCAGGTAGAGATGAATGTTGATTGTTGTTCAGCTAGCTCTCTTTTTTATACTCAGTCTGGGACTTCAGCCCATGGAATGGCACCACCCACATTTAAGGCGGGTCTTCCCACATCAGTTAATTCAACCTAGAAACTCTCTCTGCACAGAAGTGCCCAGAAATTTGATTCTAGGTACCAATTAGCTGGCAATGAAAATTAACTATCTGAGTGACTGGGAACAGAAAGGACGGGACACAATAAGCAACGGTCCAAATCCCCCGTGAGTCATGGAGTCACCTCTGAGATCCAGGGGGAGAAATGGGTCTGCAGTGACCAAAGGAACAGGGAACGTCTGAGCCGCAGCTGCTCTGTGAACTGAGGTATCCAGGTTCCTGGACCCTTGGCACGCAAGGAGAGGGGCAAGGGATGAGACCTTGCCGTCAAGATGCCAGTAGCTCTCCAGCATATGAAGTGGGACTTTCACCCCAGTGAGACTCATGGAGCCATGAGTAATGGAAAGTGTGTTTCAGCTGTCAAAATAAATGAATAAAATTTATTTTATGGGGTGTTATTTTTAGTTTTATTTGACCAGATGTTCCAGCTGTATGCTGCCTTGTGTGCCTATATTTCCTAGACGAGTCAAGGGCTCCGGTTTTTTCTTACTATAGAGAAGTATCAAGTCTGGCAGTCTGCTACCCAGACCCTGCCCTCCCACCGCCTCACTTTCTTGGACACTGGTAAAGGAAAGGGAGGGAAGGTGACGAGATGCCGAACAATGGGAAAAGATGTCCCAAAGTCCCTGGTCTTTACCCAGGGGGTCTTGCCGACGATCTGCTTTTTGGATAGGCAGACCTTTAATGAAGTTCTGTTGTTTGGTTTGCTAATCCAGAACAGCACAGGCGTGTCTGCAACTAAACTCCGGAGGGCAGACGGGGAACAATTAATCAGAAGGATCAAGTCACAGAGGGCCAGGGGAAGAAACTCGAGAGGCTGCCGTGTAACAGGCCCACCAGAAACAGCTGAGAAGGACACAGAATCGCCTGGAAATGAAGCAACCTTGTAGACCACTGTAGAGCTCAGCTGTCGTAAAACAGCTCATTTCCTCTGAATTGAGGACCTCAGAGGTGTGGTCCCCTGAGCCATCACTCCCTCTCCCTCCTTGGCCAGTCAGCATCCTTGATGTTCTTGGGTCCCTCCCACTAGGTGCAGAATTGGAACATCTCTCTATAGCTGCCACCTTGCTGCCTTCTTTCTTCCAAGGTCTACTGAAAACTCTGAGGAACCTTTCTTTCTAAGATTTTGTGAAGATCAGGGAGCCAAGAGAGAGAGAGAGAGAGAGAGAGAGAGAGAGAGAGAGAGAGAGAGAGGCCAAGAATAGATATATGGGGAAGTTTCAAGTCCAAGGAGCTCTCAGAGTAGCCATTTTCTGGTCAATAAACATTTGCTAGGTAAATTAATGGTCTGTTTAGGGATGAGCTACTGCACCAGCACAGCTCTGGACCAGCCTCCCTCTAGACCAGCCTCCGTGTTTAACATCTATCAGATGTCTGAGGACATTTGGGATGGGGGAGCAGGCTCCTAGCCCAGGCATAAGTAGATGAGGCTGGAGGCTCTGAATCCCTGCCACATGCATGTAGTCAGCCCTGGATGCCCCTTCCACCTTCTCACTCTTCCATCCCTCCCTCGGGATCCTTCCCTCACCTTCGCTTACAAAGACTCTTTCTGGTAGAGATCAGCGGCTCTCTGAATGACTGCCGAACCGGGTCACTTGCACATGCAGGGAATCTCCTGGTGAGTCCACTTTAGTTATTCTTCACATTCAAACAGTTGTGAAATACATTGTTGTGAAAACATACAAAATTATCCAGGCTTGGAGGCACGCGCCTGTAATCCAAGCAGTTGGAAGGTAGAGGCAGGAGGATCCGGAGTTCGAGGCCATCCTCAGCTACATAGCAAGTTCAAGTCTGGTGTGGGCTGCACAAAGGCATGTCAAAAATAAGCACACACACACACACATACACACACACACACATACACACACACGCGCGGAAGTTACTAAATGTGTTTGGATAGTCTTTGATTGTCATTCCTGCCTGGCAGATCTGAGAGGAATTGATGTATTATCATGTTGTCCTGTATGACTGTCTTCTCAACTTCATTTTAGACCTCTGTCTTCCCTCCTTGGTCAGATACATGCCTGTGGCCAGTGGGACATATGGTTCCATGGGGCTTTGTGTGGAAGTACCTTGCAGTCTGGTGGAAGAGATGGGGAGGAGGCCATCCGAGAGTGTAGCTAGGGGTGGGAAGACTTTCATTCACCATCCAGTCATTCACGCGTGGGGCACAACCTTTGCTTAGCATCTGCATGTGCAAGTTATGTTCACCAAAAAGATGCAGGGGTTGACCTTCCAGTCAGGGGACTCCCACAGTCTAAAGGACAGTTGTGCAAATGGGCAGTAAGTTGGGAGTCCTGTTTTTCTGGGTGGGTAACTCCATGAACAGTGTTGCTTTTCTGAGTCAGGGGACCAGAAAGGAGGAAGATGGAGGACAAAGGAGCAGGATCCTGAGACTCGGAGATGCTCTAAGTGATGACTGTGGCAGCCTGTGCTGGGCCTTCAGAGAGCCACAGATAGACCCTGGTTGCTGGTGGTTCAGTATGGTGAGCAGAGGGATAAACACACGCAAAGCTTGGTTACTTAATCTAGCCTAGAACCAGTTATCACATGGCCGCTTCCACGTGAGGATTGCTGAGCACAGAGTGAGGGCTATGGAGATAAACAAAAGAAGGTCTAACAAAACATCTGAGGAATGTTCTGGAGGCTGAGTAGAACTGAATAAAAAACCTCTCTGACCTGTGCTATTGTGGAGATGAAGAGGGTTTGTTTCTATGGATACAATGTTTGAAAGCACTGGTCAGGGTTTACAGTGCCCAACAGGGATGACAAAATCCACAGACTCCATGACTGTTGGGAGCTCACCAAGGTGATGAACTCAAGCATATTCTCAATCATTACACACACACACACACACACACACACACACACACACACACACACACCAAAGAGGCTGGTGCATCTGGTCCTGTATCATGAAACACAGACAGGAACATGGGCAACCAGTAAGGGAGTGCCGGACCACCTCTGCCCTGCCCCTGGGTAGATGGATGCTTAACCCCCAGGATGGGAGATCCAGTCACTGCCTAGGAGTCTGCTTGCTACAGCTATGAATCGTGAGCATTCTGTGCCTGGGCCCGGGGATGTGTGGGAGGTATCCAGGCCAGGCACGGCTCCTCCTTTCCATGAGTTTCATGGAAATGACCCAGGAAGGTTGGAGCCTTGGTATAGTTTACCTTTGTTTCCCCTCCAAAGATGCATGATACAGAAACAAGGCTCCACCGACAGCCAACAGAAGAGGTTGTGGCTGTGGCCACCCCAGGGTGGTATCATCACCCTGCACTGGTGGCTTAGCCTCTTCCTGGGATGGTTATAGATGTTATGGCTGTAGATGTTCCCCATGGGCTCCTTCTTACATTCCTCTGAAGGTTAATGAGCCCAGTATCTGAGTTGCCAGCTCCTAAATAAACCCCAAACAAAAGGATCAATTTTTAAAAAGCCTTTAATGCAATGTATTTTGGAGATGAATTTACCCATTTCAGTGTCTGGCCTGGCTAACTGGCTAGGCAGTTTTGGATCCAGTGCTGTCGTTGCTGTTTCCAAAGCAGCTTTATAAACAGCCGAACACAGCGAGAGGTTTAAATCACAACTGCTGTCCCATGATTGTGCTTTCATTTCCAAACCTGTCCTTGAACCACAAGCCATTTGTGTGTTCTCTTCTCAGATCATACCCGTCCAGTTTTGCTGGGGTCCCGTGAGTGGTCTTGTACGGTGCTGTAGAGATTTGTCCCTCGCATTAGGATTAAAGGCATCTGCCACAACAGGATTTTTAATGTGCTCAGTGAGTTCTGGATGTGGTGACACACAACTTTAATCCCAGCACTCTGGAAGCAGAGACAGGAGTATCTGAGTTCCAGATCAGCCTGATCTACATAGTGAGTTCCAGGACAGCCCAGACAAGAGACCCTGTCTCAAATAAGGCAAATAAAGCAAAAACAAATAAACAAAAAATAATCAATCAATCAATAAAATGTTCAATGAGAAAAAAAAGATTTGTCACTCGCATTAATTTAATAGAATGCTGATTGGCCAGTAGCCAGGCAGGAAATATAGGCAGGGCGACCAGAGTAAGAGAAGGTTGGGAAGAGGAAAGGCCTCAGAGAGTCAGTCACCAGCCAGATGCAGAGGAAGCATGTTGAGAATCCTGTACTGAGAAGAGATACCAAGCCATGTGGCTAAACATAGACAAGAAATGTAGGTTGAGTTGTAGGAGCTGGTTGATGGTAAGCCTGAGTCAATAGGTCAAGCAGTTTATGATGAATATAAGCAAGCCTCTGTGTGTTTCTTTGGGACTGAATGCCTGCAGAACTGATACTTCTGCCTGCACAACTTCCCTTTCCATTTTTTCATTTTAATTTTAGCCATCATCTCATGCGTGTTTTTTATCATGCTAAGTACACAAGACAACATGGCAGTTGGGCTGTAGGTAGTGTGCTACTGTGTTTGTGGTGTACTCATGTGTGTGGAGAATCGATATTTGATCTTAGAATTCTGGGGAAAAATACGGGACAGATTACAGCAATGGTCTATTTCTATGTGGATTCTGGCACATTGTAAGATCAGGATGGCTGTAACAATCCCCAGTAGGCCCTGTTCACAGTCCGAGGAGGGATAGGCCAGTGTGAGCATGGGTCTAGATATCCTGAAGCCAGTGTGGGGTTGGCTGTCATCTTTGATGCTCTATGGGGAGCACCTTGTTACATGGTTTTGTGATAACTGATAATGTTGATTACTGTTGTAGCAGACAGCTGGCTAATCCTCCCAGCTACATGCTTCAGCAAATGAATGCCAGTCACCCACTGTTGTCAGATACTGGGCTGGGCGCTTGGCAGTCTATAATAGGGAAACACACCTTCCTCAGGAGTCATAAATACTTGTGGGAAAGGCATATCGTATGCCAGCTCCTTAAACACAGTGATGGTGTGGTGAGAAGTAGCAAGAAGGTGGTGTGGAAAACTATAGTGTGAGTGTGAGAGAGGCGGGGAGTTGCTGTGTGTGAGTGTGTGCATGTGTGAGAGATACAAACAGGTGTCAGTGTGCAGACACGAATATGTCTGAGCATGTGTTTATGAGTGTGCAATGTGTGAGTATTTCAATGAACATTGTGGTGTGTGTGTGTGTGTGTGTGTGTGTGTGCATGTCAGCATGCAGGTTTGCCTGTGTGGGTGTGCACGTGTGAGCGAGTGTGACCACACTCTGGGACTGGGTGTGTGACAGTAAAGAAATCACATTGGCTAGGGCCACATCGGCTTCCTGAAGGGCTGTGACCTCAGGCTCTGAGGAAGACCAATTGAGGGAGAGACACAGGCACACTGAGAGCTGGGTAGATGGAAACATGAGGGACAACAGTCAGAGTCACGTGACAGACACAGTCATCCAGGGAGAGAGGAAACTGGTGCAGTTCCAGAGAAAAGCAGAGTTGGGAGCAATGGGAGTCAGGAAGGACTTTTTGAAATGCATTTGTTTTTATGTTAGATGTGTTTCAGATTTACAGAAAAGTTACAAGACAGCACAGAAGGATCCTGTACACCTGGGTCTCATCCCAACACTAGGTCTCATCCAATCACTTGCATTGCAGTGATGCATCTGACACCAGGAGACTGTCATGCGTGGTTATCAGCCATTCAGTCACCTTCAGAGTTCTTTCTGGTCTTACCAGATGTTCCAGTCCCGTCTTGTATGTTTCTTGCTCCAGTGTTCATGTGTTGCAAACTTGGTCACATGTAGTGGTATTTGAATCTAATTAGGAACAGATGAAGTGTTAGCAATGGGGCCCAGTGATGGCATTAGTGGCATTGTAAGAGAGACCTGAGCTGGCCTCCTGACACTGTTGTGCCAGTGATACACCCTCTATGCTGTATAAATGTGCAGTGTGTGACCCTTGCAGAGGACAAGCACTGAGCTCCTGTGAGCTCTTAGACTTCTCAGTGTCTAGAAACGTGAGCTAAATAAACCTCTACTCCATAAAATTGAGAGATCTGACCATTCTCTGGGATGGCACATGAAAGTCTAGGCCACCTGAAGCAGTGGCACCAGCCCAATCACAGTACACAGTACCTCTGTCTTCTGCCCTGCAGTGAGGACATGTGTTGATTTCTGTGTGGCTAAGTGCATTGATTGTCATCTGAACTGTGTTCTGATATGCACTGGTCTTGCTGAAGGCTGTGTTTTTGGAGGCCTTACTCTGCCCAGCTCCCTCTAGCGCTGTATAGGGAATAGACTTTGAATGTAGGGACCAAGCAGATTAGACAGGCTGACACATCATGCACCCAGTAAGTAGCCAGGCCTTGAGCTGGATGTGGGAGTATGGAGACGTGACAATTTCAGGCAATGGGCATGGATCCGAATCAGGCTTTTGAGGTAACTATGAAGATGAGCATATCTCAAACATTGCCTTTGGCCCCGCAGTTAGTGGTATTCACCTACTTCCAACCCCCCATTCTACTGGAGAGAAATCTTTTAACATGACATCACTGTGTCCCCAAGAGTCGTGATTGCAGGCAAATGGGCCTCATTATTCATGTGGATGACATCTTGCCATGCGGATGAGTCATGGTGTCTAATCACTGTGGAGGCCGATAATAAACAGTCGACTGGGCTATGTCAAACAGTCATTGTCGCTGGCCGAAGCCATCTGCTCAACACCAGGAACAGCTGAGCTGAGTACGGCCATGAGGCGATGTGTGATTGTTGTCCCTTTATAGATTTGTTTGGGAAGAACTTTCTAGTGATTAATTAGCCACTTCCTCACTGATTCACCATATGTGGAACAGTTAGCATGTGGTCCGTGGTATCCTTGGCAAATCTCCCTCAACCCATCTTGGGAGGCGACTGGTGGAGCAGACAGGAGGGGCTGGGGCAAGGCTAGGTGGACAGCATCGAGGAAAGGCATTCTGTGCTAACAAAGGACCATGGTGGGGATGGGAGGAGCTCACAGAAGCATGAGCAGGAACTGAGATGCTGGACCAAGGGATCAGTACCTATTCTTTCCCACAGTGGTCTTCCAGATGATGCTTACAGCACAAATGCCCCCTTCCAGATGGTACTCACAGCACAAACGAGGGAAGGTGTGGTGGTTTGAATGAGAATAGCCCCCAAAAGCTTAAATGTTTGAAAGTTTAGTCTTTAGTTAGTGGAACTGTTTGGGAAGGATTAGGAGGTGTGGACTTGCTGGAAGAAGCATGTCACTGGGGGTGGGCTTTGAGGTTTCAGAAGCCCATGCTAGGCCTAGACTTTCTCTCTGCCTATGGACCAGTTTGTAAAATTCTCAACTAGTGTTCCAGGGCCATTCCTATGACACTTCGTGCTATGACAATCATGGACCAAATCTCTAAAACTGTAAGTGAGCCTCCAATTCAATGTTTTCTTTTTTTTTACAAAATTGCCTTGGTCATGATGTCACTTCAGAGCAGTAGAACAGTGACTAAGACAGAAACTGGTACCCGGAGTGGGTATTGATGTAACGGGCTTGAGCATGCTGTTTGTTGGAGGAATATGGAAGATTTTGGGACTTTGGGCTAAAAGGCAGTTGAATGCTTTAAACAGGGCTTAATGGACCACACTAGCAGGAGCATGGATCACAGTGATTTTTAATACAGAGAACCAGCTCTCAAGAGGATCTTAAAAAGGCAGAATATTAGCAGCTGGCATAGAGAACATTCTTGTGCTATTTTGGCAAAGAATGTGGTTGTTTTTTGCCTTTGTCCAAAGAAACTTCCTGAGGCTAAACTGCAGAGTTTTGGACTAGCATCATTGGCACGGGAGACTTTAAGACAGTTGGTATTCACTGTGTCCCTTTGTTGTTAGTGAACATCCTTCACAGACCCACAATGAAAAGGAGCAAGAGGGACAAGGAGAAATATAAAATCTACAGACTGAAGAAAACAAAAGAGCACCAGGAAATGTAATGTTGGAGCCAAGTCTTGTGCTCAAGGAGGTTAAAATCCCATTTAAAATGGAATGCTGAGGGTGGTACCCTCAGGAAAAGACCCCATCTAGCTAAACTTCCAAGTTGGGAAAACGAATTAAAGACAATTAACTTTCGTTTGTGTTTTGGTTTTCTGAGACAGGATTTCTCTGTGTAAGAGTCCTGTCTGTCCTGGAACTCACTTTATTGACCATGCTGGCTTCAAACTCACTAAGATTCGCCTTTCTCTGCCTCCCAAATCCTGGGATTAAAGGCATGCACCACCACTACTCGGCATAAAGGAAATCCTTTTAAGCAACATAGAAAACCATCAACAATGGAAGCTTACGCTTCATTACGTAATTCAAGGAGGGGCCCAGGTTCCAGCTCTATCAAGCAGAAGAACTTGGCAACTTCAGCTCTGTGGTTCTGAATTTAGTCAAGAAGGATACAGGAAAGGATTATGGAGTATTCCCCCACAGTTAAGAAAAGCTGCTGAGGCCAAGCTTATGCTAAGGGTGTCCCTGAATAGAGGCCCAGAAAAACCATTGCTTGAA
Organism: Arvicola amphibius; assembly: GCF_903992535.2. Classification (NCBI taxonomy): domain Eukaryota; kingdom Metazoa; phylum Chordata; class Mammalia; order Rodentia; family Cricetidae; genus Arvicola; species Arvicola amphibius. The sequence continues at coordinate 101,524,312 of NC_052054.1, read as the reverse complement.
GCTGGGAAGGTGAAATTTGGATTGGGCTAGAGACCCAAGATATTGGAGATGCCAGAGCTATGGGATACCTGCCAAGGAGAGCAGTTAAAAGGAACCAGCCCAAGAGAGAAAAGTGTGTTGCTGTCAACAAAGTTTGAAGAATGCTTTGGCATCAGACATGGGGGTATAGAATTTGAAGTTTGTCCTGATAGTTTTCATTCTTACTCTGGCACAGTATTTCCTCACTCTGTGAATTAGGGTGTAAAACTCTCGGCTACACTCCAGTGCCATACCCATCCAGTTCAATGGACTGACTCCCTAAAACTATGAACAAGCTCCTAATTAAATGTTTCTTTTATAAGAGTTGCCTTGGTCATGGTGTCTCTTCACAGCAACAGAACAGTGACTGGGGCAGTAGGTTTGTGTGGTAGTTTAAGTAGAAATGACCTCCCCCATAGGCTCATATATTTGAATTCTTGGTCATTAGGGAGTGACACTACTTGAGAGGGATGAGGAGGTATGGCCTTGTTGGAGGAAAGGTGTCACTTGGGGTGGACTTTGAGGTTTCCAAGCCTACGCCAGGCCAAGTGGCTGACTGTCTTCCTGCGACCTACAGATCTGATGTACAACTCTCAGCTCCCATGTCTGTCTGTGTGACACCATGCTCCCCACCATGATAAGAATGAATGAACTAAATCTCTGAAACCGTATTCAAGCCCAGTTAGATGTTTTTCTTTAGAAATGTTGTCTTGGCCCATAGTGTCTTTTCACGGGGATAGAACACCGGCAAGGATAACTTGTCTCCTGGGGACCCATCACTGGCTTTACGGTGACTGCAATGGTTGTCAAGTAGCACATGAGCTGTTCTGTGACTAGAGACAGGAGACCAGGACTGACCACTCTGAACAGGTTTGTCTAATTGACTGAGTGCCACACAGGACTCCCCTCCTGAAACAGGCAGTTTGCAGGGTTAGTAACATGATATAGTGGTCCTTCCCCTACCGCCCTCAATACCAAGCTCTCCACACCCCTTTCCCAACAAAGCAGCATGTCACTTCTTTCTAGCAAGTTCCCCTTTGGGGGCTAGTTTATAGTCAAATACATTCTGAAACTGGAGGGAGTGAGCTGATCAACCCTGACCTCATTTTAGGGACACTCACAGGAAGGCAGCCTGTGTTCTCAGAATAAGCTTTCAGGAACAAACTCTATCCTATTTCCCATCTCAGTCCTGTGTATGACTAGGCATCTCTGTGGTTGAAATTATGGATAGATGACCATGCCTGTACAGAAACCTGAGTTTCCATCTGCAGTCAAGAATTTATCAGAACAGAAAACAACCAAACCCTAGGAATGAATTCTTCCCCTTCTAGGACCCCTATGAGGCTGCTCTAGAAGTAAAGGGGTCTCTTTGAGCATCTAAATGGAGCCTCCTGGTTCCCTGAAGGTATCTGCATGCTATTGCATGCAATCTTCCACCATCAACAGTTTGCATGTGTGTCTTCAATTTTTTGGTCAAAAAGAAACTGCCACATTGGTTGTAGAGACCCTCAGAGTCAATACTTCTTGGCCATCCACAGTCTCTGTTGAGATTGTCTCTAAGGAGGCTGTCATTCCTGGGGATTATAGCTTGGGATGGCCCACCAGAGCTCTCCCAGACATGAGGGTTGACCAATTATCCAAGTACAACTCAAAACTTGCTTTCCATGTAGATCCCAGCCTTGGTGAGAGGCAGCCCAACTTATTTCTTCCTTTCCCTTCTGAAGGGAGAGGAGCATTGCAAGGTCACAGAGACCTGCATGGGCGGGGGATCACTACATTCAACACACTTCCTCATGCCTAGCTGTTAGCCCTTCTACCTGGCATTCCTCCTCCACTGCCCAGGGCTCCCCTGGACATCCTTTGCATCTCATTGTGGGGCCACCTTCTTCAG